>NC_044559.1:96335738-96635738 GCF_007565055.1 Rhinopithecus roxellana | reverse complement strand
TGCTGCAACAACAACTAAAAAGAAAATAAATCAGTGGGGTAAGCATGGACTAAGTAAGAATGTTACTAAGATTATTGGTTTTCACATGATAAAAATGAAAATAAATGTAGATCTTGACCTCACTTCATGCAAAATGATTAATTTCAGTTAGATTAAAGATATAAATATAGCAAGTAAAACTTTAAACACTATGGAAGGATATATCAAAGAATATCTTTATCTACAGAGTAGGCAAGATTTCTTGAACAAGACTCAGAAGGCTACTATAAAAGGAAAGATTGACAGATGTGACTACATTAAAATTAAACAAAACACCTTCTCTATGTAGAAGATGTCATAAACATAAGGGAGAAGCTGGGCTACAGACTAGGAAAAGATATCTTCAACTCACATAGCTTAGAAAGGTTTAGAATCCAGAATATGTAAAGAACTTACTAGTTCATTTTGAATTTAATTTTTGGTTTAGGTTTTTAAAATAATGCTTAGTAGAAGTAGAAAAATTAATTTGTCTGATTTTATTTTATAAATTATGATAGTTAATATTTATTGATAATGTACTACTCTTTTAATATGTTATTCTTTAATACTTTGATCCTTAGAGCAACTCTGTGAATGAGATGATATTTCTGTTTTATCTACTTCACAGTTGACAAAACTTAGACTGACAGAGATTAAATATTTTGCCAAAGATAACACCTTGGTCTGTGTAACACCAGAGTCTGTGATCTTCTCAATTGTGCCACAGTTCTGGTTAAAGATGAGAAAACTGAGTCTAGAAAATGTATGGAGATGTCATACGATGAACTTTGCGTAACAGTCTTTGTCATTTGGAGCCAGGATGTTTAGATTCCACTTTCGTTTCTATTGTTAATGAAGTGTTTTTTGTGTTTTTTGCTTTGTTTTGTTTTAGTATAATGCTTCATCCCAGCAGCAAAGAGAAATAATTAAAAGTAGGAGCCTGGATAGGCGGCTGCAAGAACCAATAGTATTAACAAAGTGGAGACACAGCACCATTTTATTGGACACTAACGACAAGGTAGGACTGTTGAGATTTTTGGCAAGTTCTTTGCATTGTGTTGTATAGTGAATTGTAACTGTTTGTACTAATATTTCATGTATTTAGTAAATATTCTTTGCTAAAACATTTGATTTCTTTTGAACTAATTTAAGCTTTTGATCTGCATGTATGTTGAAACGTTACTACATTATTTTTTCTTTTATCAAATTGACTACATTTTTATGTATTTAGCATCAGTTTGTCATGAAGTAGGTTTTGGTTTTGAGGATTTTGGTTTTTGCACAATGGACTGACTTATCTGTGGCTTACTGATCTGTGTACCTTGATACATTTGATCCTAGTAGGTGACAGATTTTTCTTGCTTATTTTAAAGTCACATTTCTGTTATCCTTTATCTTCAGTCTCTAGGAAGTTTCATAGGGAAGACATTTAATTAATTTTCCTCATCCCAGGTAATACTGGAATTATATTCCTTTTGTTTCTCTAAATGCTCTCTGTAGAAAGCACATCTTTTATCAATCTGAGAAGTAATGTTCTCTGTTTCAAAAAAGGGTGAATTTTAATGCAAACATTAGAATGGATGTTTTAAACACTTCTTTACAAGTTACTTATTTACAGTGTGGCTTCATTTTGGGGATAAGTTGGGAACTTAGTATGAATTTGCAGAATATTAGGCATACTAATGTTGAAATGTAAAGATTTTTTAAATCATCAGGCTTCTTGTAGCATGGTTTACAGTTTTTCTGTAATTTTTAGGTGTGTTTGTGAAAACAGAATAAACTATCCCTATAGCATATTTCATTATGTTTGGATACTTTAAGTCCTAAATTCCTTTATCAATAATCTCAATTGATCAGTCAAAACAAGTATAATATTTTGGTACTACAAGTTACTATAAAATTGGTCTTTGTTGAATTTAAAGGTGGAGTGTTAGAAACAGTTTTCTTCGTGTGTGTAAGATGGACTAATAGAAAACAGTGAAAGTGGCACACCTGTTTCTAGCTTCTATTTTGTAAGGATCTTGTGTCGAATGTAGAGACCACATTAAAGGAATAACATTCTGAGTCTGTGCTATTGAAGATATGCTTGAAAATATATTAGTGTTGAGATTAATCTAGGTAAGTAAAATACCTAGGGATTTCTAATAGGAAAAATTCACTCAACCAAGAACCAGATTACTATTCAGGATAAATAGGAATCTCCCAAATACCATATATACTGTTCTAAGGGAAATCATTGTTGAACCAACTCTACCGCCTCTTCATACTGGAACAAATAGGATGATTATTTTGATAATTTATTTAAAATTTCTTACTCCTTTTTCTTTTGTTTTCAACATCATAAAATATCAAACAATCTTACTCCTTTTTAATCTCTCAATTCATTTTTTAAAATTATTTTTCAATCTGTTGCTTTAAATAACTTGCGTGCAGTTCTTAGTACATTTCCTCTTTCATCTCCTTGTCCTAGAGTTGCGAGAATATGATTTTTTTGCGATTAGAGATTTACTTATTTTTGGTAGAATTGTCTTTTTTACCCCCTACCTTACCCTTTGCAAACAGATGCATAAGTCTGTTAACATAGGGCAGTTTTTGAGGTTTTGAAAAAGGGACTGACTACCAGAACAAGCTAGCTAATATGTGATAAGGGATGAAGTGTGTATAACCTGAATTGTAATCACAGCAACCTAATACAGATGCTCTGCAACTTAGGATGAGGTTATATCCCAGTAAACCCACATAAGTTGAAAATACCATGAATTGAAAATACCACAAGGTGAAAATGCGTGTAATACACCTAACCCACTGTACATTGTGGCTTAGCCTAGCCTACCTTAAATGTGCTCTGAACATTTACATTAACCTATAGTTGGGCAAAATCATTCAGTAACACGGTACACTGTAGAGTATCAATTATTTACCTTTGTAATCTGTTTACCCTGGTAATCAGGTGGCTGACTGGAAGCTGGGGCTACATGCCTCTGTGCAGCATCATGAGAGAGTGTCATATTGAATATTGTTAGCCCAGGAAAAGATCAAAATTTCAAGTATGTTTTCTAGTGAATGCCTATCACTTTCCCATCAGCTTAAAGTTGAACAATCATAAGTCAAGAACCGTCTATTACTATATAGCAAATGTTGTTGTGATGACGTCCTAATTCAGTTTACCGATAACCCTGGAGGGGTGGGTGTATGTATGTGTATGTGTGAATGCATCTGTTGCTGCCTTTTTTTTCTGTTTTTACTATAACTCTTCATAGATGTATATGATGTATATTTATATGGATATATCTAAATATAGATAAATGTATACATGTAAAATTACTTCTTGTTTATAATAGTTATAATTGTTGCACATACATTATTACTGTATTTGTGGTTTTTATTTCTGTGGGACTGAATGTGCTATGAAAAATATAATTATCATTTTATTCAGTTACTTATTTTCTACTTTATGGATCATCAGATCTTCCCTCTTTCTCATACTGTTTTACTATCAGACAGTCTTAGAATCAAAAATTGATCAGAAGTTGTCAGAAAAAAATAAGTTGAGATTTGGACCTTAAGTTAAATTTTTTTGAAGTTTTTTATTTGATGTGATTTTAATATTTTCTCCATTAATAGTGCCTTGTTTGTTTGATTTATAAGCTTATCCCTTCAAGGGCTTCCATGTAAACTTTTCCTGCTATTAGTTTCTATATTCACAAACTGTGTAGGATGTAAACCTGAAGACATTTTTCCAAATGAATAAATGTTGAGTTAATGGCTTTTGCAAGTGTTACTTAAAACAAATTCCCAGGTTCGTTGACAGCACCTTCTCCAGCTTCATAAACATAGAAAACTAGAATGCTACATACGTGGAGATGAATGTTCAAAGGAACTTTTTGGTTTGGTAGAAAAAATTTAATAATAGGTAATGGTGTATAATTTAAAACATTCTCTTTTTCTGAAATTATTCAAAACATCTAAGGAAATGGAGAAAATTTAAGTGGAGGTGGGCTGTTGCTACCAAGAAAAGTTTTTCAGTCCTACCCTCTATGAATAGTCCTATCAACATCTGTAATAGAAATCATATTCTGTATTTTAATATTGACAAAGCAGACTGCTTAAAAAAAAACATGTTATTGGTTTGCTCTTACGATACTGTTGTAGGCTTAGACATTAAAGCTTCTTTTTTTCTGGGGAGTTATTAATATTTAAATCTTAGGCTTCTTTCTTGAATTTAAAATATCTTGTTTCTAATTTTTTAAAAGTTTTCTATAAATTACCTTAAATACTAATAGCAATTTAATTTCTTATATAGCTTTTGACTAAAAACAAATTCCCATTCTGGCATTTGCCAAGTTATTTCTGTGACCTTGCCTAATCCTGGGTATTTATACTTACCATACCAAGAGCAGTTAGTATCATGATTATAACGTATTTATCTGGAAGTGTTTAGGTTTTACTTATTTTAAATATGGTTGATTCAGACTGATATAACATCATGATTTTAAGGCAGCACGTATCATTTGAGTAATTCCATATGCGTTATTTAAATTAAACTGTAATTGCTATAAAAAAACGCCATATTTTATAAACTTTTAATAGCGTTTGTAGTTTTAAAATCATTACCTTATTAGCTTGGAGCTGAATATAGAACAAAAATAACGAGGAAAAAATTTGTTATTCTCTCTTACTAAGCTCTCCCGCTGTGAGTAGAGGCAGAAAGATAATTATATAAAATAGAGTAACTTTTTTCATTACTTATTTCTTGTAGGAATCTCCAACTGCCTCAAAACCCTGCTTTCCTGAAAATGAGTCTTCTCCCTCCTCACCAAAGCACCAAGATACAGTTAGTATGATAGAAGCATATCTTATAATGTAGTTCAGTTATTTCAATCAATTTTAGCAAGTTAATTTACTCTTACTGTAATGTTTAAATGGGCTTCTATTAAATGTCATTGGTTTTTCTAAAAAATCACAATCAAAATAAGTTTAAGTCAGATTTTATTGATTTAAAAGTCTCCCTTTTGTTTAAAATATGGTATCTTACACGATTAAATTATATACCATATTTTTAAGTGATGAACTTATATTTATTTTTAAAAATAAATATAAAAATTCCCAGACAATACTATCAAATTATACTTTACTCTTTTTTCCTCAGGCCAGCAGTCCAAAGGTAAGAACCTATCCTCTCCTTCTTAATGGGCATAGACACCTTCATTTTCTGTGCTGTAAAATATATTGCCAAGTCTGTGCCAGATGAATATTGGAAATAATATAGCTCAACTGTAAGTTCTCCTAAACTGGAAAACCTCTGTGTGACTTCTCTTAAGATACCTGTCTTAACTCTGATGAAATTTTACTTGATTTCTATATTTATATTCACTCCCAGTCTTTTCTATCTGTTGCTGATCATGCTATTCCCCTTCAGTGGCTTCTGGGTTTTTTGTTGTTGTCGTTGTTTTTTAAATAGAGACAGGGTCATACTCTGTTGTCCAGGCTGGAGTGTAGTAGAGCCATCATAGCTCACTGCAGCCTCAACCACCTGCCCCTCCCCCACCAGGCTCAGGTGATTCTCCCATCTCAGCCTCCCTAGTAGCCGGGACCACAGGCATGCACCAGCACACTCTGCTAATTTTTTTTTTTTTTTTTTTTTTTTTTGAGACGGAGCCTTGCTCTGTTGCCCAGGCTGGAATGCAGTGGCACGATCTCAGCTCACTGCAGCCTCCACCTCCTGGGTTCAAGTGATTCTTCTGTCAGCGTGCCGAGTAGCTGGCATTACAGGCATGCACCACAACATCTGGCTAATTTTTTGTAGTTTTAGTAGAGACAGAGTTTCACTATGTTGATCAGGCTGGTCTCGAACTCCTGCCCTCAAGTGATCCACCCACCTCAGCCTCCCAAAGTGCTGGGATTATAGGCATGAACCACTGTGCCTGGCCCTCTTGGCTAATTTTTAAACATTTTTATGGAGATAAGAGGTCTTGCTATGTTGCCCAGGCTGGTCTCGAACTCCTGGCCTCAAGTGATATGCCTGCCTTGGCCTCCCAAAGTGCTGGGATTACACATGTGAGCTACCGCGCCCAGCCTGTTTTCTTGTAGAATGAAGCCCTAAAATTCTTAATGAGCATGACAAGGCTGTGCATGCTCTGGCTCCTGAGTGCCTCCACCACCTCATCTCATATTTCCTTTTTCCTTCTTGCTTGTTGTCCTATCACTCCGCCCTTCTCTCAGTTCCTCAAAGGAGCCTGCCTTTCAGCTCAGGGTCCTTGCGTGTGTCATTTCCTCTGCATGCTGAAACATTCTCCCTCACATCTTTGCCTGGTTAGCTTCTATTCATTCATCAGGGCTTAGTTTGAACTTTACTTCCTCAGAGAATTTTATTCTAATTCTCTAGGTTAGGTAAAGTTTTCCTATAATACTCCTCATAGTATTTGATTATATATTATTTGATTACATAAAATAACTTGTCATTATTTATTTCTTATAGGAACCTCCAATTCTCTATTAATGTCTGTCTTCCCCCACCAGAGTAAAGCTTCATTAGAGCAGAAACAGTTAGCCCAGTACCTCCCATAGTGCCATATAATAGCTGCTCAGTAAATACTTGTTGAATAAATAAATGTTAAAGCTTTTTTAAAAGACAAACTTTTATTATGGCTTCTCTAGTTTATGAAATTATGACACACTGTCATTGATTGGGACACTTCAGATTTCTTAGAGGTAAAGATTTTCACAGACACTGTTTCATTTTTCTAACTTTTTCTCCATTCCCTAGTGTAATCTGGTCTTTTTGGTGCTAATCAGGGGTTGTACACGTTTCCTTCTGATGTTGGCTTAGGCAGTACCCCTGTCTAGAGTGGGCCTTGCTTTTTCTATACATAGTTAAATCCTGTACCTCCATCAAGATGGACCCTTCCAGAAGACTTTGTCAGACTAACCATTAATGCTCTCTTATCTCTGAACTCTCAAGTCACTAATTGCATTTAATAAGTGCAAGTTATTGTATGTACTTCTAGTCTCCCTACCAGGTGTTAAACTCCTAAGTTTAAATAGAGGACAGATACTTATCTTTTGCATTATTTGCACAGTACTGGGTACATAAACATTACATAACGATAAAAGTGAACATGATTTTGGTGGTTTTGGCAAGAATTGCCATATGAATCTAAGGCACTGTTACTACAGTACTCTAATCTGTCCATCTAGAAAAGTAGAAAACCCTTTAAAACTATTTTAAATGTGGGTAATACACAGTTCCCACAAAGATCTTTTACGTATTGTTTTCATTTTGTTAAATGAGAATTCCTAAGTAATCCTAGAAACAAAATTTTTTAAATGTTCCACATGCGGTTACAAGGACTGTTTGCACATTATTTCACCACCCATTGATCCATTTTCTGAAGTTTGACAGCAGCTAGACCATGCCGGACTCACAGTACCCTCTGATGGCCATCACAGGGAACTGCCTCACCAATGTTTCTTCTGTTTCAATCTTTTTTTTACCTTTAGGTGAAAAAAACAAACTGCTGTGTTAATTCTACCAGAGGTGGTTCTGTTTTTCCATTACCAGACAGCATTCCTTTTTTCCTGAATGCTCTGTCCATGCTGTTGTGCCATCCTGTTGAGGCTTCTGCCCTCTGGGATGTCTCTTCGCTCACTCTGCCCTCTGGTTCCTCCTCTGCACTTGCATGGCTTCTAGCAGTCTTGCCTCTCTTTCTCATTCTTACCCAGTTTCTACAGGGAGATATTTCCCTCTTTCTTTGCAAGTTAAAATCTGATTGGTATAAAGGCTTAGTGATAAGAAAGAAGGAAGCTACAGATTTAGAAGTGGAAATTATATCATCATCATTTTTAGTTCCCTAATGTCTCTTTAAAAATCCCTGCAAATTGCTCATCTATCTCTTTTAATCAAACCACATTTAAAATTTCATCCCTTAACATAAATTTTAAACATGTTAACTTTTTCTTTTTTTCTAATTTTTAAATGGTTATTGTTACTTTTTGTAGTCCCTTTAAATCTACTTGAAATAGGCAGAATATACATTTTTTAAAAACCAATAATATGTTCTTCTACAATTTGACTACAATATGGATTAAATAGGTTTTTTGGGCTGCTCTAAGAAGCTATTCTTTATTTGTCCCAATGTACCTATGGGAATATGCATTTTAAATTTCCCAATTACTGAATACTGAGTAAAGTTTTAGAATATGCATTTTGGAAACGAGCTTTGATGTTGTATTTCCACTTATGGTATTAATATGCATTAATCAATTAAGAGAAAAAGACATTTTAAAATTTAATGATTATTGAAGTATTAATGGACAAGTTTGCTTATTTTTTTCATTGAATATTACTATTCTAAGCCTTTTTAAAAAACATGAACGTTTATTTTTATAACCATTGGCTCTTTAAAAAATTTATTTTTATTGAGATAAAATTTATGTAACATAAAACTAACCAGTAACCATTTTAAAGGATACAATTCAGTGGCATTTAATATACTTACAATGTGTGTAGCTATCACCTCTGATAGTTATAGGACATTTCATCACCCCAAAGTAAAACCCATACCCATTAAAAGTCACTCCCCATTTCACCCTCCCCAGGCCCCTGTCCTTGATAACCACTAGCCTGCATTCTGTTTCTATGTATGGATTTACCCATTCTGGATGTTTCATTACATTGGTGTTTTTTCAATGCTCTAGGTATAATTGTGCAAGTTTACTTATTCTATATTTTAAAAATCTCATTATTACACAATTAACTAAAGATGAGGATTTTGAACAGGTATATTGATTTTGGTATATCACACTTGTTAGCCTAAATTGAGAACTACCTACTTTACTAAAAGAATACAACATCGATTAGAAATTCTGGAGCCTGCAAAGTAATTATGAACCTGTATAATTTTTCTGAGATTACCTAGTAGAATTTGAAGTTTACTGTGTTCTTGCCTGTTAGGATAGAATAATATTGTTACTCAATTTAACCATAATTTGCTAGTCCTTATTAAAGCATTCCTGCTTATTTTTAATATAAAGTTTCTTTTAGAGTATCAAATATTTAGACCAACAAATATTCATGTATAAGTTTGTATATATTTTATGGGACTTAAGATACTTTTTATGAAGCTTCTTTGGTAAGCAACACGAAAACATTGGTTGATTTCGACACATATTATGTAGCGAAAGTATACTAAATAGTATGAAATAAAAATCTGTTTAAATTTTTTTTCTTTTTCTTTTTTTTTTTTTTTTGAGATGGAGTCTTGCTCTGTCACCCAGGCTGGAGTGCAGTGGTGCGATCTTGGCTGACTGCAACCTCTGCCTCCCACGTTAAAGCAATTCTGTGTCTCAGCCTCCCAAGTAGCTGGGATTACAGGCGCCTGCCACCATGCCCAGCTAATTTTTGTATTTTTAGTAGAGATGGGGTTTCACCATCTTAGGCTGGTCTTGAACTCCTGACCTCGTGATCCGCCTGCATTGGCCTCCCAAAGTGCTGAGATTACAGGCATGAGCCACCATGCCCTGCCTTAAATGTTTTTCCTAACTCTTACCTATGTATCCAAACCTATATTACTCATCTGCCTATTTATTTTTATGTCAAATTCAAAAACTTATTTAAAAGTTAAAGCTTTCTCTGTTACTGACCCTCTTATATTTCTTAATTGTTATAGTACTGTTAATTTGTTGGTAAATTACTTTATCATATATGTATTGAATACCAACTACATACTAGATACGGTACTAGGCAGTGGTTATTGATGAACATAACAGATGTGGTTCCAACTTACGGCCTAAAGGAGTGGATAATGAGTAATAAAAGTAAAAAAAAATACATAATTATACTTTGCATCAAGTGTGTCTTAGTCCATTGGAGCTGCTATAGCAAAAATATAAACTGAGTGGCTTATAAACAACAGAAAGTTATTTCTCACAGTTCTGGTGTCTGAGGGGTGGTCCAAGATCAAGGCACTGTTAAATTCACTGTCTGGTGAGGGCACCTTCCTGGTTCATAGATGATTCCTCTTTACTGTGTCCACACATGGCAGAAATAACAAGGGTTCCCTTTTATAAGGGCACTAACTACATTAATGTGGGCTTCGCCTTCATGACCTGATCATCTCCCAAAGGCCCCCACCTCCACGTATCATTACATTTGATAATTAGATTTCAATATACAAATTTTGGGGGACACAAACATTTAGTCTGTAGTAAGTACAGTGAGGCAAACAAACAGGCAGTCGTAAATAATGGGAAGTTTACTTAAAAGTGGTCAGGAAAAGCCCTAAAGTAACGTTGAAGTGGAGATACCACCAGCTACCCAGTTGCTTAAGCTTGGCAGTTTCCCCAAGATCTATGCTCTCGCCCTCACAAAAGTCTCTGTCAATTTTGTCTCCTGAATCTGTCAAATTGGGCCCCTCTTCTCTCTCACTGCCACCACATTCAGGTCTTTATCGTCTCTTATAGTAATGATTAAAATAGTTTTCTAGTTGGTCCCTGGTCATGGTACCCTTTCTTAGTGCATTCTTTCTGCTACCTCATTTCTTGCCACTTCTCCACTTCACCCAATACTTTTGAGGGAATTTAAAGCCCTTCAGATATGAAATGCTGTCTTTAGCCCCTGTGCCTTTCACTGTTGGTTGTTTTTACCTCCTGTTGTTTCTGTCTAGCGGACTCCTGTTCCTTAGTTCAAGTGTCAAGCTCCCCAGGAGGCTGTCTGATTTCTTTCTCTCCCAGATTGAGTTAGACATAACTTTCTCATAGCACGTCTCACATTGTATGGAAATTGTTCTTTGTATTTGTACGTTTTGGGTGTAGCAAATTTTGTTCTTTACATTCAAGTTAGTGATTAATACTTAGAGCATTAGTACTTGGGTCTTGATCCCTGTGACCATTTGGTGAAAGTTCTGGACCTTTTCTTTGAGTGATGCATATATGCGTGCGTGGTTTTGTGCCAGTTTCGGTCCATCCATTGATTTGGGTGAGAATCCCTGATCTAGACTCTTCCTTCTCATCCTTAGGCTTAGGCTGTCTGTCACTACTGCTATTCCATTCATTTTTCTTCCTGATTTGATGCCTGTGTTTCCTTCCTGCCTCTGCTTTTTTTTTTTTTTTTTTTTTTTTTTTTAAATAACACAAATTCAGCTGTGGCATTTTAAAAATGGGCTTAATTCCCACCTCTCTGCCTTTCCAATTCCTGTGTTCCCTAGCTCAAGTAATCAGTGCCCATCCACTCAGATTAATGTTGTTACTTAGTTCCCATATGATTGGAAGATTTGTTTTCTCCCTGCTTTTAAGGGGTGCGGGCAGCAAATTAAAAATGTTCTTATTTAACATCTTACGTAGCTCCCTTGCTGTGAGCTGTTGAAAGTCAGCTCTCAACATGAGGGTTTATGAGAAAAAGAAAAAAAAAAACTACACCTACTTACAATTATGTTATTAATGTTTTTGTTGAGGAGCAACATAGTTCTTATGAAGAATATCAGACTTGCATATCTAAGGAGATTTAAGCTATGTTTTATGAAAAAATTACAATAAAAGTTCATATGGGCCATTTCCCAAGTCCCCAGTATACCAAAAATGTAAATTGACATAACAGTTTGTCAGCTTTGTCTACAGATGTCAGTTTTTAATCAGACCAGACAAAACTTTCAGACATTGGTAGAAAAATAATATTATGTTTATCTCTCATGCAGAAAAATGTGTATTTTCTGATTAAAGTACATTGAGAAAATATAGCAGAGTAATCAGTTAAATAGAATTGGGAATATTTCTTCCTTGTGAGAGAGAGTGCGTGTGCATGAGTGCTTTAGTTGAATTAAAGTTGACTGTTTTCTTATGTACAGACAAAGCATGGACTCAACTCATTTTAATTTCATTTGCTTCTAGGAAACTAAAGCAGTGAGAAAGTGCATCTTGATTTCCATCTGAAAGAATTTTAAGCTAACATTAACTTTAGTACAATGGCTTTTGCCTTCATAGGGTTTGATGATAAAGCTTGTGTCACTGTTTTTGACATCAGGTGGCTAATAAATCTAGTTTATCTAGAGCGGAACTCACAGTCTGATAATATGCTTAATAAAGCACATGCTGAATTTTTATGCTACATTAAGGCAAGTTCTGTACATGATACCAGTTAACTTTTGAGTAATTTATTAAATATAGACACTGTATTTGGTCTGCCTATTTTTACATTTTGACAAAGTGAGTTAGTATATTGAATAATTTTCAGATTATGTAGTTATAAAATAGCAGCAAAGTAAATATTCCTTTTTTGTAGAATTTGTCGTTGTAGCATTGTATTACTTTCTTTGAATAGAAAGACAAATTATTTTTCAGTGCTGCTTTGTTCATATAGAAATCTAATTTGATAGCAAAGTATCTAATAGCTGCTGTGACTTAAGGAGAAAAGGAAATGTTTAATTATAAAATTAAGAAAAAAACTACAAAAGTATTAGGGAAGTTATATTCTTAATATATTCTAGAACTATGCATGTTACACATTGACTAATCTTTTCTTTTAAGCTAATTTTTAGAGAACGAGACCATGTTGGTTCAGTCATATGTAAGAACTTGGACCTCATTGTCTATGTAAGTGATGTATAAACAGTATTACTCTGTTCCATAGGATCAAGAGAAATATGGATTATTAAATGTAACAAAAATTGCTGAAAATGGGAAAAAGGTTCGGTAAGTACACAAATCATTAATGTTCTTACATGATTCATCTGATTGAAATAAATTAAAAATTCTCAATATAATTATTTTAATATAAACAATAGGTTCTGAAGAATCACCATTTGTTTTCTATGTAATCACATATGTAAGATTGTCATGAGATTTATGAAAAATTTCCTTTGTCTTGACATATTTCCTAAGTAATATTAAGAGGTAATGAGGCAGAGGGTTCTGAGGATGCATTTGCTTTAATTTTTTTTTTCAGTAAGCAGTAAATGCATACGGTAAAAAACAAAGGTAGACTAAGTATTGAGTGAAAAGTCAGTCCCCCAGCCATCTTTACTTCCCCTCCCCAGAGGCAACCAGTGTTAAGTCTCCTGAATTCTAGTGCTTTCCTGCAGAGATAGGATATATATGTATATGTTTGTATGTATAGAGATTAATTTTCTAAACGTAGTCTTTTCACAATTTATCTTGGAGGTGGTTTCACTTCTTGCTTGTCGAGCTGCCACATTGTTTTTAAATTGCTGCATAGTTGTATATTGTTTGGCTGTACTATATAGTGTATTTACCTATTATTTATTTGCAAATTTTTAACTACACCTGTCTGTTGGTAGACATGTCAGTTGTATATCATTTTTGCTAGTACATGTAATATTACATTTAGCATCTTGCATGACTCATTTTGCAAGTATGCAAATCTGCCCATAAAATAAATTTTATAGAAAGGGGAATTGCTGGGCCACTTGCAAGGTCATTTCGACAGTGTTCCAAATTGCACTGTAAGATACTGAATCTGTTTCTGCCTCCAGTAGCCGTGCATTCCTGCACACCTTTCGCGAGTTTAGTATGTTGTTAAATTCTTTGATTTTTGCCAGGAGAGAGAAGAGGGAAAATGATGTTTTTATTTGCATTCCTTTTTAGTGGGTTACGGTATCATAAACTGTTGGTATTTCCTTTTTGTTGAATTGTCTCTTTATACCCTTTGTCTGTTTTTCTATTGGATCGTTGGATTTTTTGGTTAATGTCATTTAAGGAAATCCTAGTGATTTAAGGAAATAAACTCTATGTAATGTAAGTTGCATTTAAAGAGTTTTAAATTAACATGTAATTGAGTTTTTTAGGTTTGCTTTCGTGGAACTATCTTTTGTCAGACTTTGGTAGTTAGATTTTTTTTTAAGTGCTCTGGAATAGCTTTATAAATACTACAATTATGTATCCCTTAAACTGTTCTTTGGTAGAATTCAGTTGTGAATTGAGTCTTTATTTTTCTTTCTCCATTTTGGGAGTATGTAGTGCAGATAGCTCTTGGACTACTTTCTTTGCTTTTGTTGTTTCCTATGATTTAGACTTTCGCTTCTTTTGGAATATTTTTTTCAGTTTAATATTTGCCTAAGGAAATCATCTGTTCTATCATCTTCAAATTTATTTACGTAGAGTTAAGCAAAATCTTCTTTAATTTGCTATGTATTAGTGGTTCTTAAACTTTTTGGTCTGAAATTTCCTTTAAATGCTTAAAAATTACTGAATATTCTAAAGAGCCTTGGTCTATATCTATAACCTTATAGGTTATATCTACAGATACTGTGAGAAATTAAAACAAATTTTAAGGATAATTCTTTAAAAAATAACCCATTACAAATTGACACAAATATTTTTTGAAGAAAAACTGTGTGTTGTAAGACAAAAAATTTCCATGAGAAGAGAGGCATTGTTTTAGATTTTTTGTAAATCTTTAGTATTTGGCTTAATGGAAAACAGCTGAATTTTCATCTCTGCTTGCAGTCAGTCTGTTGTGACATACTATTTTGTTTGAAGTATGTGAAAAAAATCCTCCCTTTCACAGCTAAAGGTGGAAAATGGAGGAATGTTTTAAGATATGTTCAGATAATTGTGCATTTTCCTGCTGCTCCGAAACTCTAAAAATGGTAGTTTGTTGAGGGTTGGTTGTAGCGAAGACTCTGAAAAACTGCCAGTGAACGGTTCATACTCAGTTACTTTAAAAACTGTTGGTCTTTGTTGCATCTGAGTGAATCTTTGCCCATGCTTAATTTTATAATATCTTGTAGGTCATTTGTAAAATACTAGTTCTCTAACTTTGCTCGTTTCTCAAATGTTTACACATTTTATTTTATAATATCAAAGAATCACACGTCAGTACTGTCAGAAAAGTATTGGGAAATTGTCAAATCCACTGTAGCAGATGCCAGGTATTCCAAAATTCTGCTTTCTGTTTGAAAGCTTCAGTTTTTTTTTATGGTGGTAAAAAAATATGTAAGTTTGCTGTCTTAACCATTTTTAAGTGTGCATCTCAGTGGTGTTAAGTATATTCACATTGTAACAAATCTCTACAACTTTTTCATCTCGTAATACTGAAACTCTATACCTACTAACACTAATTCCCTCTTCCTCCATCCCCCAGCCCTTGATAACCTTTCTGCTGTTTCTGTGATTTTAACTACCTTAGGTATTTTGTATGAGTGGAATGATATGGTATATGTTTGATTGTTGTGACTAGTTTATTTTGCTTGGCGTAATGTCCTTAAGGTTCATTCATGTTGAAAGCTTTGTTGTTGTTGTTGTTTTTGAGACGGAATCTTGCTCTGTCGCCCAGGCTGGAGTGCAGTGGTGCAACCTTGGCTCACTGCAACCTCTGCCTCCCAGGTTCAAGCAATTCTCCTGCCTCAGCCTCCCAAGTAGCTGGGATTATAGGCGTGTGCCACTACGCCCGGCTAATTTTTGTATTTTTAGTTGAGACGGGGTTTCACCATGTTGACCAGGCTGGTCTTGAACTCCTGACTTCAGGTGATCCACACGTCTCAGCCTCCCAAAATGCTAGGATTACAGGTATGAGCTACCACGCCCAGCCTCATGTTGAAAGTTTTAATTTTTTATTGCCTATAAATAATATTATTTGTTTTCTTTGAAAACTTCATTTATTTTTAAGGTAATGTTTGCCTGCCACATATCCAAGTCTGAATAACTGTAGTATGTACATGAGTTGTTTTTTCAGGAGAAAAAATTGGGTTCCAGGAAAAAAAAAATGTGACTAATTCACCTTGCAACTAAGTCACACAAGTGCTTAGTCCTTGAGACAATAGTCATTATTTCACTATTTAAATATTCAATAGTTGTTCTCAGATATATATTTACTAGTTCTACAGTTTTTCTCATTTTGAAAATTGAACTAAAAAAGCTTACTTAAAGTGGAAATAGGCTAATTTAAGTATTTGTCATAGTAGGGAGTCAGTAGATGATATCTAAAGAAATAGAAGACTGAGAGTATAAAATGAATTTACAAAAAATTAAAATACTTCTAAAATATCTTGAGATCCAGAAAATGAAATAATGATGACAGAAAAAGCACCATCTATAATACCAATATCAGTAAATGTAAATGGACTATACTCATCTATTGAAAGAAAAAGTTGCTCAGACTGAAGCATAAAAAAGCAAAACTTAACCAAATTTTATATGTAAAAGAAACACCAAAAGATGATTAGAAAAATTGAAAAAAAAAAAAAAAAAAAAGCAATAAGGTGTTTTGAAGGTATAGAAAGTAAAGCAAGACTAGGGATCTCAGTAGCAAAGTTCATCCCAGGGGGAGAGCACAAAGCATTACGAAGGTGGTATTTAAAATGGTAAAGCATGTGGAGAAGTCCACAGTGAAGATGTAATTATTAGGAATCACCATTTACCAAATAAAGTAGCATTAACAAACATAAGCAAAAAAACACAGGAAATAAATGGAAACATAGAAACTTAATAGTAATTAACTTTATTTCACTTCTCTTAATCCATAAAGTTCAAGTAGACATAAAAAGTAATTTTTTAAAAAATAGGTCTTATTGATAGATACTAAATTCTACATTCTGAAAACAGAAAATAAACCTCCTTTAGAGGTTTTTATAAAGTTGGCCATATGTTTGGCTATAAGGAAAGCTTTAATAAATCCATGCGGTAGACAGATTTGACATTCATTTTAGCTTCCTAGCAACTGTGTCCTCATATAGGGTAATTTTAATTTATTTTCCTACTTGTAAACACTGATTCATACCTTCTGTTTGAAAAGTACCGTGCTAGGCCTGAGGTAGATAAAAAAATAAAAACTGTTTTCTTTTTTCAAATAATTTACAATTCCTATGACAGAAACATTTACATAAAGATCTCTAATATGATAAGGGAGAAGTTGAGGGGAATCTGGCTCGGGTATAGTATTCAAAAGCTTTAAAGTTCTAAATGGGTCAACTGATAATAACATATGCTATGTGAGGCGTACCCCTGTATCTGGAGATAGGATAGTAGGTAGGTGGACAGTTTCTTTAAAAGCCCCGTATTACACCAAAGTCTTAACATTGGTTATCTCTGAAGTATGGATTGAGGGAGAAGAAATGGGATTCCCTTTCCTTTATGCATTTTGTATTCAGAGATTTTGCGCACCATGTATGTGTTGCTTTTGTAATAC
Organism: Rhinopithecus roxellana; assembly: GCF_007565055.1. Taxonomy (NCBI): domain Eukaryota; kingdom Metazoa; phylum Chordata; class Mammalia; order Primates; family Cercopithecidae; genus Rhinopithecus; species Rhinopithecus roxellana. Next base: position 96,618,583 of record NC_044559.1, on the reverse strand, counting down.
AGGAAACTTTTTTTTTTAAATGTCATGTGGTCTATCAGTGTACAATTATCAGTATGCTTGTAATGTACCTAGTACCTACTACCTGGGTACTCCAACCCAATTAGGGGAAGGCAGATCACCAAGAAATGTAAAACAGTCTGTGTAAAGAATTAGGTGAGTGAGGGAAGTGTGTTTGTCTAATTTTCACTTCTGAGTAAGAATTCTTGACAAATACAATATTCCATTTGTGTGACTTTAAAATAAATTAGTGTCTTTGATCACAAAGTGCTGTATTAATTTCACGTGAACATAATTACATGCATCATTCATTCGTAGTTATTTGTGATAACTTCTCTGATTAACTTCATTTGTTTTGGGGCCTTCATTATCAGGTTTGAACCATAAAATGACTGTAAATTTCATTAGTATCTATCCCCAACAAAAACAACTAAAATGTCAACAAGGGCTGTAAATCGTAGATAACATTGACAAGAGCTAAGTAGGTCTTAAGTTTTTGAATTTGGCAGAAAGAACTCGAGATTGGAGCTTTAATCGGTCATTCTTACAATTACAGAAAGAACTGGTTGTCTTCTTGGGCGGTGTTGCAGGGTTCTTCTTTACTTTTTACCAAAACTCAAGGAAGTAGCACAAGTTGGGTAAGTATTTCTTCTCTTTGGAGATTTTATACATTTAAATTATGTGAATAGTATTGTACCTGAATTTCAAAAGGTAATTTCCAGAGTCCTTTTAGTGACAGCTAGTGTGCAAATAAAAATAAATAAAATTTTCTTAAAGATTCATTTTAACTTATGAGAGAAAAAGAGTGAGTAGGACAGTCTAATTAGTGTTATTATTAAAATCAATAGATTCTGTTTTATCCATTCAACTGAAAAGTGGGCTCATTACTTGGTCATTATAGAGCAAATACATTTCTTGATTCATTTTCAGGATATTAAAGCTTTGCTGTTGTGACTCTGCTCCTTCAGATATTTAGTCAGAAAATAAACAGTAATGTGGCAAGCTGTATCTTGAATTGTGATCTGACCATTGGTTACGAATCAGTGTTTCAGGTGTCAGTGTCTGGATTGTCACCCAGCTTTCAAAAGAAAAAGAAATGTCACCATTACTTTTGGGATTTTGAAGCTTTTTACATATTTGAGTGCTTACTATCATTACTCTGCTCTTCAGTTATTTGCAATACAAACATTAAAAATTATAATTTGTGACATATAATAGCTACATTTTTTGAATGCTCATTATGTATCCCACATATGTTCTCGGTGCAGAGGATTGTGTATATATTGTCTCCTTAACACTGGGATAACTATTGCTCTGATCTCGCCCTTCCCCTATCATAGATGAGAAAATGAGGTATAAAACAGTTAAGTATAATAATTTGCTCAAGGTCTTACAGCTACCAAGTGGCAGATCTGGGTTTAGAACTTTGGCTTTTTGGCTCTAGAATCCATGTTCTGGCTATTTCTGAAAGTTTTTGGTAATTGAGTTTGAAGTGCTAATGCTCAAGTAAAATTTAAAATAAAGTTATTCTGAATGTATTTTGTCTACCTCATATTCTATCGTAACCAATATTTTATTACAATTAATGAGTTTCTTTAAAATTAATACAAAACCTATGGATCTTATGTTTGATGAAAGAAAAGTCCATTTATAAAATTTAAGCAAATTTTAGCCGTCCACATTTATCTTGCAGCCATGCAACGTGGTTCTGAACCCCAAATGACACAGAACATGTTAGTCCTCAGCTTCTCTGATGAGGAAACCTAAAAATCCACATGAATTGAGCATGAATGTGAACATTCTAGATAGTTTCTTCTGTTTTGCTTTACTAATCCTTTAATTTGCTCCCTCTTCGGCCATTCCAGTGGAAATGACCCGTGAAAGGGTTGAAATTTGGTTTGATATATCTTAAAGCAAATGGATAATTATGTCTTTCTCCTTTTCCCCAAGGTGAAACATGTGGGGCTCTTTCGCATTAATGCATTTCTAGAGCACTGTGTAATTGTTTCTTTCTTCCTACTTATGGCTCAACTTTTATTTGAAATTGAGTGAAGAAAACGGATGAAAGAAAACGAATGGAGAAGCAATAATAGATTAATAAGTCATTTTTAAAAGTATCTGAAGACAGCTGGATAGTGGTCACTTATTTGATAATTACTGATACTTAAAGACTGAAGGTTGTGGCAGGTACAGATGAAACCAGTAGACAGAGCATCCTATAGGTGGGCAGGTTTGTACGTGATTTAAATGAAATGAAAACTTTAAAATTAAAGATGTTAAATGAATACCTTCTAGTACATAATCGTTAGCACAGGATGGTAACTTTTTTTTTTTTTTAATTTAAAGTTTTCACTCTAGAAGATCTTACATGATTTAGAACTCATGATTAAAACTAGTACTGACAAAGGAGGTGAGGTATTTGTGTTTATCAGCCAAGATTGTATTACTATGTTACCATGTGGCAATAACCAAAACATAGTTTAAAATTTCCTGAACTAACCAATTTTGAAATTTTAGAATTCTCAATGAATTTTTAATTATAGGGAGTCACTATTTTAATTTTTACCTTTCAAATGACATCTTATTACTATTGATATAGTATTAATAATATAATCATTTCAGATAGGTATAATTTAAAAAAACATAACCACACCATTTTATAGTCTCAGTAAAGACTAAACAAGATTAAAAATGTGGTAAAATGCTTCGTTGTACAGTCAATTCTTAATTTGTATTTTATGACTAATTTTAAAACCTCAGACTGTTTTATTTTACCCATCACTACATATTTAAGGGAACGAGAACTAATTTGAATGGCCTAATAAGTAAAAGGAAGTAAGATTATTTAAAAATCATATAAGTGTGTATAATGTATTAGGACCCCACAATATTCATAAATAACAAAATTTAGAGAAACAAGATGCTCTTTAACTCTGGAATTGGGATTATTGAAAGGAATGTTAAAGAATTCTAGCCTTGTTGATCTGCTCAGTCACCAACTAGATCTGTTATAGGTAAAATGTATTATCTTTATACAGCAAAATCACATCTTACCCGAGGATAAGATTCTAAGGCTAAAATATAAGCCAAAAAACCAACAGTCACCTCAAGTGAAAACTGCTCTTGAATATACCTTAGGAAGATGCTATACAGAAACTGATCTCTAGCAGAGCCCATATTTCCTTTGGTTTTAGGAGGAATAACTTTTCCTTCAGTTGAGTTTGAATGGCTTATGTTAAGGGGCCACATTATAGGAGAAATCTATATAGTTCTTTAAAAATTAGATTCACACTTAGTACAAAAACTTGAGATCCACTTGAGGAAACAGCAGGTTCAAATCTTGTACTCACTAGAGGGCATGTACTCATTGATGGAACACTGAGCAAAGACACCCACGCTATTCAAAGTCCTATTTTTTAAAAATTATTCATGGTTTGTATTGATTTTTTTTTTTTTTTTTTTTTTTTTGCAGAGAGTGGATGGTTAAAATTGAGTAAATGAAATGCACAGAGGCTGCATGCAATTTCACTTTATAAGAAATATTTTACATTGGTGCTGCCTCATCGAAAAATCTAGTGAGCCTTTTCTTCTCCTCTAGGACATATACCTTCCAGTGGTTTTCTGGAATGGAAAAGAGTTATCTACTGGATTGCTGTATCAGTAACATAAACTTACATTTGCTTTTTTCTCACCTCATTTCACCTCAGAAATATATGTGTGTGTGTTTGTTTGTTCAACAGACCTAAAAGCCTGCTGTGTTCTGGGCATTGTTAAGCTTTGGGTTTAGAAAGAAATAACATGGTCCCTGTCTTCAAAGCTTATGTAGTAGTGGGGAAGACTGACAAGTGAACAGGTTCAGTGTAACATGACATTTGTTCTGCTTCTTTTCAGTTATCATTCATCATATTCCTTGAGCATTTAAAAAATCAACCCATAGATATTGGTAGTTATTCAAACATTCATTTGTACATGCTTTTAGATTTCTAAAAATAGTCACTCTTTTGGGCCGGATAATTATTTGTTGTGGGGGGGCTGTCCTGTGCATGCTAGGGTGTTTAGTAGATGACTAGCACCCTGCCTGTAGTTGTGACAACTAAAAATAGCTCCAAACGTTACCAGATGTCCTCCAGAGGACAAAATTCCCTGTCTCCTAGAGGAAGTATCAGTGTCCTAGACGAAGGGAAAGGCAGGTGAGATGGTAAGGCTACTCCCAAGAGATGACTTGGAAAGGGACACCAGAAGATACTACTCAACAGGGCATGAGGAGGAAGCTAGGGGGTTTTGGACAGGGTCTAATCAAGATCGTGAAGGGCCTGACATGACTCCTGTCAATGGCTAACACAAATCTGTTTAAGATAAATTCTATAAAGCATTCATCTTAAAAATAAAACATGAATTTATATAATAATCATCAGGATAAATTCTAGGACCTTTGCAAAGATATTTGGAAGTTGAGCTTTGCTTGTGTTGTATGTCTTCATATAGAATTGTATCTTTGTCTTGTCTGGTTCCATTATGCTTTTCTCTTGTGTGTTGTTTTGCTGTTGTGCATTGTTATGACATCATCATTTTCTTCCCTTTTCCATCAAGTCCTTCTGCCAACAAGGCTCAGTCTCTGAGCTCTTGCTTTCGCTGCTTTCTTCTTGGAAAAACTCTGTCCGTCGTCGGCCTGCTGTTGCATATGTAAAGTCTGATCCTGTTTCAGCTGTCACCGTATGTGTTCCTGTTGCATGCCCTTTGCCACAATAATTATGTTTTCTTTGCCATGAATACGTTGGTGGGGAGGTTGATTACAGTAGAGAAAAGTGGGACTAGATTTTGGAAAATAATAACTAACAAAATGTTGCCAGCTATACTGATTGCATTTTTTTTTCAGTATTCCATGTCATGTCATTGTATTTATATTTAATTGCTGTATCTTATTTGGTTTCTTGTTTGTATCTTAGCTTAGCGCTAACCATCTACAGCGTGTATAATGACAACAAATTAAATAATTTATTTTTGTCATTTTGTTAAATATATGTTCAAATTTGATAACATTTTGCAATACATCATTTCTGTTCAGGAAGTTATCTGTGCCCAACATACAGCTTTATGTTCAATTTGTCTTTTGATTGACAGTGGTACTTCAGGCAAAGACTTTGTAGGATACAGTTACAATTTCTATTGTGATTTTTATTATGATTCCACAAATAAATTCCATGTAATATCTCAGAATTTTCATTGACTCCACTAATAAATTTTATGTAATCCTAAATTTTGTTTAAGTTAACACTGCTAGCTAAAAAGATGTAAAAGGGAGCAGGTTGAGGCAAACTCTATTTTAAATGTGAAGCTCCTGAATAGAGTTACTGAGATTACAAATAGTGAATAAGTTATCACAAAGTTGGGTAAGATAATTTCTAATGACAAGTTAATTTGATTTGAAATATTTTAGCAAATGAAATTCTCTGTAGGAAATATTTATAACAGATTTTTATGATCTTTAGATTACAATTCAGTAGATTTTAGAGGTTTTAAAGCCTTTAAACTTTTCAATACCATAGGAATGTTACTTTTTATTCTTAGTTAACAGACTAAACAGAAATTTAAAGATGTCAAGGTACAGAGTAAATGTATATTTAACATAAATTTTATACTACTTTTGCTAATCTTTTCCTTATCTAGTTAATAAGATGTAATAGCTAGCTAAGTACTTCTGAACCCACCCATAACAACTGTCTTCCCGTTCTTTTTGTAGTTCCTCATTAAATTGCTGAAGCTTTATAGCATCTGTCTTTAATTACAGTTTCTGACAAAGATAAAAGAATATGGGACTTAGTGTTTTCTGTTTCCACAACTTGTTGTTAACAGCGTAACTACTGAATAAGGAAATACTGAAAGCACAAAATCAGGTTTAGAGAATGTTTATTAGTTGGAAAATGCACTTGTTATCTACCTGATACTGTTTATTACATATATAAGAGTATTGCCTTTGTGTACATAGCATTTTACATAGTCGTGTGTAGTCTAGGATGAATTCCAAGATGCAGAACTGCCAAGCCAAAGTATACATGCATTTGTAAATTTGCAAATATAGCATTACCAATTTTTCTTTTCTAGGAGTAATTCCAATTTATATCCCACTTGCATATGAGGCCTTTTTAGTCTATAGCCTCACCAACATAGTTTTGAAAAAAAATTTTTTCCCATTCTGATGGGTAAAAAAAAATTTCAGTTTGGCTTTTCATATATATATATATATTTATTTTATATTATGATGGAAGTTGAGTCATTTTATTTTGTTTTCTATGAATTGTGTATTCATATATTCTAGATATTTTTCAATTTCAAAAGTAGAAATTGTTACTTTATAACAGAAAAAGAAGAATTTGAGAAAATCTGTTTGATTTATTGTTAAAAATATAAAATTGTTCTTAATTATTTTTGAATACACATATATGTGAGTATCATGTGAAGGTTTTTTTCTTTTTCAAAAATGAAGTTCGGCAGTAATCAGTCCAAACCAGAGTTCACAGTGGACCTGAAGGGGGCAACAATTGAGATGGCTTCCAAGGATAAATCCAGCAAAAAGAATGTATTTGAGGTAATACATTTTTTTCTAAGTATGACACATTCTAAACTGTAGTAATTGGATGTTCTATTTTTTCGAGCTATTTTGAGAAATAGTCTTTCATTGTGACTAGTTAAGGCAAAGTTGGTGATTAAGTTAGATGGTATTGTAATTTAAGAAAAAACTGGTGTAAAAACTGGTTTTATTTGCATAAGTTGTTTGAACTCAGACTGTATATTACAAGCCTTTGTGTCACAAATCCTGTCTTTTCCCAGCAATAATAAAAAGGATGTGGTTCTCTTTACTTACCAAATCTAATATTAAAAAGTAAATTAAGGGGAATGTTGATAATGGGGGAGGCTGTATGTGGGAGTGGGCAGGGTGTGTATGGGATATCTCTATATCTTCTCAATTTTACTAGAACCAAAAACTGATCTAAAAAATAAAGTTTTTTTTTTTTTAAGCTTTTCCATTTTATCTTGCAAACCCTCCCCAGCAGTATATGATCTGTATTAGTTACTTATTGCTGCATAAGAGACCACCTCAAAACTTAGTGGTTTAACAAAAGAACATTTTGTTTGCTCAGCCTGACCTGGGCTGAGCTGGGTGATTTTTCTTCTTATCTCACTGAGGACTATTCATGAGGCTTCAGTCATCTAGTGGCTTGATTAGAACTGGATGGTATAAGATGACCTCATGGCTAGTGTTGGCGCCCGCTGTTGGCTAGGCCTCCTTGTCCACAAGATCTCTCATTCTCAAGGGAGCTACCCCAGGCTGCATCAAGTGACAACTTCAGGATTCCAAGAGGGTGAGGGTGGAACCTGCAAGGCTTCTCAAGACCTAGATTTGGAAGTCGCACATTACTTTCAGAGTATTCATTGGTTAAGACTGTTCAGGAGGCTAGCGAAGTATTCAGAGTTGTGGGAAGAGAAGCAGCCTATTGACAGAAGAGCAACAATGTCTGTCCCATTCCAGAAGGGTGTGGTTACAGAGATCCAACCAGAGACAACAACTGATTTTGTGGACAGCCTTCGAGATCCCAGCCTCTCTTTGTAGTCTCATGTCTCAGGCCTTTCCTGTTTTGTTGTGTAGACAGATTGGTTTAATTGCTATTTTCCAAGTGGAGTCCAGGTTTTCCGGTCTGATTTTTACTCTTTATTGTTCTGCCTCGAGCACCAACCCATGCCAATCTCGCCATGCCAAATGCTCCCTTTCTTCCAAGACTCATGACAAACATCACCATAACAATGAGGCTACTTCTTTATTTATAACAATAAATATTTTAGTGTACCTGGGTTATCATTTGTCAATTATTTCTCTCATTAGATAATTACAATTTTTTTTCTTTTTCCCTGAAGTAGAGAGACTATGTTTTTCCTTTAAATAAGAACCTGTAACAGAGCAGAGTATCTTATGTGCAGTAAACATTCAATATTGGTAAACTGGCTTGACTAACTCTAGAAAATTGCGTGAAAGAAGTCACTATTTCCTGAATTAGCCTTGTAGTTTCAAAAGGTAATCAAGAATAAAAATGATTTCATGGTCAAATAAATTTGGGAAGCAGTGTATATTTTATTCCTATATTCCCTAGAACATCAAAAGCCTGTGACATCTTAAAGGAGAGAATCTAGTTAGATTTTCTTCAATCCAGTATTTTCCAAGTTAATATTATATAACTTTTTCAAAAATTTATTTTTTGAGGGCACCTTTTAAAAACGTTATTTGTGAAACTGTTTGAGGAATATGTCTCTCAGAATGTTGTTTGGGAAACATTGCCATATCTTCCTCTAGGAAAAAAAATCAGTTTTTAATCAGAAAATGGGACGAGTGCTTTCCACAAATGTGTCAAAATTCTTCCTCACTTAAGTGTAAGAAACCTTGCAAAACAGAGATTGTACATAAATTAGTTATTGCCTTCATATAGAATAATACATAGTATTCTGTCTTCAGCTCATGCTCTGACACTTAATTTAGTAATACTTCCGCCCAAAAGGGGTGTGACATTTATGCCTGCTCTTTGTACTAAGCCATTATATTTACCTACTAAGTAGGAAATATTGAAAGTCTTTATGTATTCTTTCTTCTGTATTTTTTAGCCAGAGAGACAGAAAAAAATTTCTCAGGTTGTGTAAAAATATCATAGATTTTATTTCTTTATTCTAATTTAGAATGCACCACTTTGATACTTGAACGGATTTTTAAGTGATAAACTTACAAGTTTCAGCAGGTTTTATGGCATTTGTGTGATGGTGTTTGGGATCCTAAATTATTAGATTTTTATGAGAATTTATTGTGAGAAACAACTTTGTTTTTTTATTCAACTGATATTATTTGAAACCAAAAAGGTATTCCATAGCTGTGTAGTACTTTAGCCTTACATCATTGTTACATATTATATGGCAGCTACTCTTGGTGGTTTTGTTAACTTTGAATTAAAGGTATTCGTGTATTTTGCTGAAAGCACAAACCAACCATACTCTTTTTCTCCCTGCTTTTCTCTAAAGCTGAAAACTCGACAAGGGACAGAACTGCTAATTCAGTCCGACAATGACACTGTTATTAATGATTGGTTTAAAGTTCTTAGTAGTACAATCAATAATCAGGTATGTCTTTGACTTAGGTAAAATTTTTACTTCAGAGCTTTTTTTTTTTTTAATTGCTTATTGTATATCCGGATTGCAATCTATATGTGAGAAGACATTTTATATATGTTTTGACAGAGGCGGAAAAAACAATGGTCAATTTAGCAGCTCCCCAGGCCTGGTGAATGATTTAACATTCTCACTTATGTGATGTTTGCTACCAATGGATTTGAAATAATGTTCCCATCAGGCATTGGCTGAAAAAAAATAGTTGAAAAAGAAGGGGTAAATAGTGCTTAGTACGTAGTATTTATTCAATAACTGAATGAGTTGGAAATAATACTATTTGGTGGAAGAAGTCTGAGGCGAGCTTGTGAAATGAAAGAAGCTGTAGCCTTTTCATTAGCACTTTTTCTTTTCTAGTGACAGTTCTCTAGTTTTTCTGCCCCTCCCCTCCAAGCTGTTCAGTACCCTTGTGTTCCTGGTATATTTCTTCTTCTTTATATACAACAACCAAAAAGAATCTCAGGTTTACATTCTGCAGGTATATTAGTAAGAACATTAGTAAGCAGCTGGGGGCTGTACTTTTTTTATTTGAAACAGGGTCTTGCCATCACCCGGGCTGGAGCAGTGGCTCAATCATAGCTCACTGCAGCCTTGAACTCCTTGGCTCCAGCCATCCTCCCATTCAGCCTCCCAAGTAGCTGGGACTATAAGGGTGCGCCACCATGCCTGGCTTGCACTTTTTTATACTCTATATTCTCCTTTTCGCCTTCTGCCATATGGGGACATGACTCTTCTTTGAGGATCATATTATATTAATGACAGAGAAATGAAAGATACTACTTATGGGAAGTAAAAGAGAACTTTACCTCTTCTAGCAAATTAGTTATGAAGCTATATATAAATTCTTCCTTTGGAGTTTATAATATTGCCTGATATTTCTGAATCTTGTCCTTTCTTTTCTGTTTATTCCTGAAACCATGAGGGCAGGCCTTTATATCTTAATACCAAAATAAGAGTAACCTCCTGAACAGTTTTTTTTCCCTATTTAATCTCACCTGTCACTAATTCATCCTTAATGCCGTTGCCATATGAAACTTCCTAATGTCAATTTTCTAATCCCCTATGCTCAGAAACTTTCTGTGATTCATTAAAATTCAGCAGTGTAGGCCCAATCTATCTTTTCAAAATGTACCTTCGATTTTACCCAATATGGACTTTCAGCTCTAGTCACAGTAGTCTGTTCACTGTCTCTTGAAAGCAAGTATGCGTGCATTCATTTAACAAATATGTGAATGCCGTCCGCACTGGGGACATAGCAGCACACAGTCAGATACTGCACTTTCCTAGGCTGAGGTTATAGCCACAGACAGATGATTATTCAAGACAGATAACAGTTAATAAAATGAAATGTGATGAGTGTTATGATGGTAGGAGGTGTACAGCATTCTGTAAAAATACCGATTGGGGCAAACCTAGTGTATTAGTTAGGGAAGGCCTTGCAGAGAAAGTAGATTTTTGTTTTGTTTTGTTTTTTAATTGAGACCTACAGGCTCAGGGAATAAGCCAAGTGAAGAGAGATGATTTTTACACACACACACACACACACACACACACACACACACACACACACACGTTTCTTTCCATTTTTTTTGTTTTGAGACAGAGTCTTGCTCTGTCACCCAGGCTGGAGTGCAAAGGCATGATGTCAGCTCACAGAACCCTCCGTCTCCTGGGTTCAAGTGATTCTCCTGTCTCAGTCTCCCAAGTAGCTGGGATAACAGGCACCCACCACCACACCTGCCTAAGTTTTTGTATTTTCAGTAGAGATGAGGTTTCACCATGTTGTCCAGGCTGCTCTTGAATTCCTGACCTCAAGTGATCTGCCCGCCTTTGCCTCCCAAAGTGCTGGGATTACAGGCGTGGAGCCACTGCACCTGGCCTGTATTTTTGATTAAGAAATTTTAAAATACATACTGTTTCCAAAGTGTCAGAAGATACCAGGGACTCAATGTAGCAAGAGGTGTAAGAACTTTGCAGGGAAAAGTACAAATCTTTATTGAGAGACACTGAAGAAAACCTAATTAAATGAGAAGTATATCCTGTTCATGCATTTAAAGATTCAATAATATAAAGATAAAATTTTCTTCCAAATGATTTATAGACTCGAGATTTTTGAATCTCATTTAAAATCCCGGCAGTTTTTCTGGTAGAACTTGAAAAGCTTATTCTAAAATTTATATAGAAATGCAAAAAGCTAAGAATACCTAAGATACTATTGAAGAAGAAAGAAAAAGGACTTGCACTATCATATGTTGTCTTTGAAAAGCCATATTCCTTAATAAAGTGTGGTATCCATGCAGGGATAGGCATACGTACCTCTGAAACAATAAAGAACCTAGAAACAGACCCGCATACCTGTGGACACGTTATGCCAGATAGAGCACTGTAGAGGAAGCAAATGGTGCTGATGCAGCTGGGAATCCAAGAAAAAACTGGAACCCTTCCTTACACCATCCACAAAAATAAATTCCTGGTGGAGTAAAGATCTCCATGTGACGGCAGAGCAAAGGTTTTTCATTTTGAGAACTCAGTCATTCTTTAGTCTGTACAAGTGACCTTAGTTAAGTTACAGATGAGCTCTAGGATTTCTTTTTTTCTGTTTTTTTTTGAGACAGAGTCTTACTCTCTTGTCCAGGCTAGACTGCAATGGCGCAATCTTGGCTCACTGCAATCTCCGCCTCCCAGATTCACACAATTCTCCTGCCTAAGCCTCCCGAGTAGCTGGGATCCCAGGTGTGTGCTACCACGCCTGGCTACTTTTTGCATTTTTAGTAGAGGCAGGGTTTCATGATATTGGCCAGGCTGGTCTCAAACTCCTAACCTCAGGTGATTTGCCTGCCTCGGCCTCCCAAAGTGCTGGGATTATAGGTGTGAGCCACCGCGCCTGGCCGCTCTATGATTTCTTTCAGTTGACAACCATCAATCTGGAGGATGAGTCTTGTCCTGTTGTTACAGGGTGATACTCTTGTCAGGTCCTTGTGTAGAAGTCTTGTCCTGTTGTCAGAGAATGTAGCTCCATTGTGTTTTTCACCATAAACTATAGCCTTACCTTTTAACTGTTAGTGTCACTAATAAGGAGTTGATTAAAATTTGGCAAGGTAGCGTCATCATCAGTGTAAACGAACATTATCCTGTGAATTTTCAGCAATAATTTCTTTTTTAAAAAAATTAAAATTGATACCATGTAGGGAGAGAAAAAGTATTTATCAAATATCTAAGTCATCCATACTGTATGTTAATTGGTTTCCTAAAATTGTTTGGAAGAGTCATTTATAATAGTCGTTGTGAGAATTATGCCATTCCAATTATAGTAATACTAGAAGTGTAATATATGTTTGGGAAATATCTAACCAATAGGCAGTAGACACTGATGAAGGAATTGAAGAGGAGATACTCCCGGATTCACCAGGAATAGAAAAGCATGATAAAGAAAAGGAACAAAAGGATCCCAAAAAACTTCGTTGTAAGTTGTCCTTTTCCTATTTTGCTAAGGATTGGAGCTTGTTCTCTTAGCATTTTGAAGGTTTTAAATACATATATAAAAGCTGAATGGAATGTCCAATGTTACAAAAAGGTTATGCAGTTACCCCAAGTGCAGTCTCATTGTATCAGCCCTCTTTCTTCTTAACTCATTATTGTCATTTTTCAGCCTCATAGTATGCATCCTGTGGCATCTCATTAATTTTAAGGTGTTGTGCTGCTTTCAGAGAAGAAGTATAGTGCATTTCTGTTGAGGCCTCTAGCAAGCTGAACTTTATTGATTTAAAAATATATACTTACTGTTTAAGATTCTACATAGAATCTTACACTTTAAGAAGTCAAAAGTCATGGAATATGTACCATAATTTCCTACTGGACACCAGGCATCCGTCTCTGGACTAGGGTATGTCTGTGCATGTAAACAGATGCTTGCATTCCTATCTCCGGATCTTACTACAGAAAGGTGCATAGTGAAAGACAGCAGCTTTAAGAAAAGCATTTTCTAATGTTGGCCCCTTGTGAATTACATTGCTTAAATAGGCCATTAGCTGTGTGACTTGGTACTTTGTTCAGTCCATTTTAACAAATCCACATTTAACTGAGAACTTTTTGGCCTTCGTATTAACTGAATGATTAGAAAATCAGTTCTACTTTTCTGTATTTCTAATGAACTTGAGGCCTATTACTGACATTGTCAACAGGTAGCAATTTAACATAAAAATGTGATTTTTTTTTCTATATTATAGATTCTTCATGCCCTCAACTTTCCCCAAATAGAATTATTTTCAAGAAATATACCTTTTGAATTTTTGTTACTATAACAGAAAAAGAAATCAAGACTCAAGGCAATGGAGGACATTTTTCGTGTAGTCCCATTTGTAGCTCAAAGTACAAATAATTATGATGAAAGTTAGCTTAAAGTACAAGTATAATAGTTATGATGGTTATATGTCTATATTTATATCTCTCTATATATCTGTATCTCCAGTTTTCTTGTTCAGTGAAGATAGGGATTCTTTTGTTTGTTGTGTATTTTATGTATTTTTACTTTTTGGTGGTCATTTTACCTTCTAAAACTAATGGACAATCAATAAAGATAAGTAGTTAATAATTTATGAAATAATGAATATGTTAGAGTAAATTAGGAATGTCTTGGCAGATATACCACAGAAGGTACGGTTGTCATCTGTTTTTAGTGATAAAAGTGAAATGTTTGGTTTGGTTTATAACTTTGAAATGGGTTCTGTGTTAATGTAATTCTTCACATCTTGTCCTTAAACCACATTAAAGTTAAAATAAATGAATTGTACTATGATCTTGACATATGAGGTTAATATGTTTTGCATGCTGGCTGGAAAAACTTGTATCAAAAAAACTTTTACAAATGCTTATTACCTGTCCTTTTGTCTTAAGCCTTTAAAGTATCTAGCATAGATTCTTCAGAACAGAAAAAAACCAAGAAAAACTTAAAGAAGTTTCTTACACGACGCCCCACTTTGCAAGCTGTTCGTGAAAAAGGTTATATTAAAGGTTGGTAGAAGTATTGTTGATAATAATGAATGTTGGCCTACATAAATAAGATGTTTCAAATTAACAAACATTTTCAAACAGTGAGAATATTCTTTATTCAAGTATTTAAGTACAGTGATTAAAAGACATTAAGTAATTAAAATAGATTTTTAAAAAAGTTTATTTTAACTAAAGCAGTGGACAGACAAATAACAAACTAAACTTTTAGGAAAGCCTGTTTCAGAGGAACTACTTGGATGTGATGGGTGGCAGATTTTTAGAAATTGTGACAATGAGAAGTTTAGTTTTGAGATGCAAAGATCACAAGAAATAAGAAATTTTGAATATCACTAATAGTAGAAAGAAAGAAAAATGAACGAATAATTTTTACCTTTGGCTGTCATTTAAGGTAATTGAAAAATTAGCACAAGGTGCTTTTTTCTAACTTATTTACTTGTTATTTCATTTATAAGCACTATAATGGACAAATAAAATCTTTTTTTATAGGAAAATATTCTTTAAAAATCACATTACTTGTGTATGCTTTTAGTTCTTACAAGGATGTTTCATTCCAAAGGTGAAATTTTCTAATACATGACTTAAAACAATGGCATTTATTCATAAATAAAAATAAAGATAATATAGTCTATAATGTATATATCTTCTCAGATGGTTGTGAAGCTTCTAACAAAGGCTGTCTATTTGTGAAGCATCTGCATTAAAACACACAAGCAAATTTTATTAAGAAGGTATTTAAGGCCAGGTGCAGTGGCTCACATCTATAAAACCCCCATTTTGGGAGGCAGGAGGACTGCTTGAGTACAGGAACTTGAGACCAGATTGAGTAACATAGAGAGGCCCTTTCTCTACAAAAAATTAGTTGGGTATGGTGTCAACACACCCTTATTCCTAGCTACTTGGGAGGCTGAGTGGAGGATCGCTTAAGCACGGGAATTAGAGGCTGCAGTGCAGCCTGGGTGATAAAGTCTCTGTCTTTAAAAAAAAAAAAAAAAAAGGTATTTAAGATTTCTAGGAAGAGACTAGCTAATTAAGTAATTAAAATTAGCAACTTTAAGAGTTATGGATAACAGGTACTCTCCAATAAAGCATATAAATTTGTATGATGAGTAATCCCAGCACTTTGGGAGGCCGAGACGGGCGGATCACGAGGTCAGGAGATCGAGACCATCCTGGCTAACACGGTGAAACCCCGTCTCTACTAAAAATACAAAAAAAAAACTTAGCCGGGCGAGGTGGCGGGCGCCTGTAGTCCCAGCTACTCCGAAGGCTGAGGCAGGAGAATGGCGTAAAACCCGGGAGGCGGAGCTTGCAGTGAGCTGAGATCCGGCCACTGCACTCCAGCCCGGGCGACAGAGCAAGACTCCATCTCAAACAAACAAACAAACAAAAAAACTTAAAAAAAAAAAAAGCCTGGCAAATAAATGAATAGAAACTGTTGCTAATTTGTTCACCAGGCCTTTTCCCTGAGAAATATAAACTGTTGTCACTTTATGTCCTTATCACTTCACACTGGTTGTTTTCCTGAACGTTTACCACTAATATGGAATTTCAAAACTGTTGGGTTGAAAGATTAATAGAAGAGTCTTTGAAATATATTTTGTGAAATCAAATGTTGATGATATGTGATGGGTGGGCATATGCTTGTTTTAATAGTTTTAAAAATAGTCGAGTATTTACTAAGTGCTAGGCACAAGCCTAGGTGCTATGAATACCTGTTGGTGTTCAGGACCTACATGGTCCTTGGTCCTTGCCCTCATGAAACTAATACGCAAGTGGGAGGTAGACAAGATACTGTGAAATAGTAGCAAATACTATGAGTCTAACACAGTAATAAAATAGGATGTGTCTGGAATTGGGTTCTCTTAGGTAAGGATGGTCAGAGGGGTTATTAAAAGTAGGTGACATTTTAGCTGAGACCAGGAGTGATAAGAAGGAGCCAAATTGGGTGGAAAATTGCTTTCTGAAAAAGCAGTAGAAAGTACAAAGGTTCTCAGGCAAGAGTGAGTGAGGGTGTTTATGAGTTTGGAAATGAATTGTTTGAAGTGAAAATGGAGAAGTAGGCAAGATGCATATTGCATAAGGCATAGGGCCATGTTAAACAATATTTGGTTACACTGGATGTTTCTGTTGCACTCTGAATGGTTAGCCATTTCATGAACTGAATTTTAGCAAGGTGATTGACTTTTTAAAAATAAATCTTTTTCAGATCAGGTATTTGGATCCAATCTTGCTAATCTGTGTCAAAGAGAGAATGGCACAGTACCAAAGTTTGTGAAGTTATGTATTGAACATGTTGAAGAACATGGTAAGAGAAGGATTTTGATTTTTTTTTTTTTTTTTACATTAAGCAAACCAGCTTCTTGTTTTGCCATCAAAATTCCCAGAATTTTTATGATTTTGAGTGATGCAACCAAAAATTCCCTATAGTCCTAAGAGGTTAAGAAAATAATTTTGTTGGGCCGGGCGCGGTGGCTCAAGCCTGTAATCCCAGCACTTTGGGAGGCCGAGACGGGCGGATCACGAGGTCAGGAGATCGAGACCATCCTGGCTAACACGGTGAAACCCCGTCTCTACTAAAAATACAAAAAAACTAGCCGGGCGAGGTGGCGGGCGCCTGTAGTCCCAGCTACTCAGGAGGCTGAGGCAGGAGAATGGCGTAAACCCGGGAGGCAGAGCTTGCAGTGAGCTGAGATCTGGCCACTGCACTGCAGTCCGGGCGACAGAGCGAGACTCCGCCTCAAAAAAAAAAAAAAAAAAAAAAAAAAAAAAAAAAAAAAAAAAAAAAAAGAAAATAATTTTGTTTACAAAAACACTTACATGTTTACACCTGTTTCAAATTAGTACCTCTCCAGGCATCTATTGAATGCTTGGTACTCGCAGTTAATTAAGTATATGCTTTTCTTTGAAGCCATTTCATTTAAGCATTTGCTTAAAATGAAGAAGGTAGTGATTGTGAAATTGAGTTTATTTTTAAGAAATAATCTGACAGTGTGTAAGATCTGAGGAGATTATGTTTACTTATTAAGTTTCTTCTGTTCTAAAAATCAGATGACATTTTAAACTGTTAGGTCAACCACAAATGTCTCATGAGATAAAAATTTTTATGTCATTTTCTGTAAAATATGACAAACTAATTTCTATTGTGGTTAATTTAAACATAGCTATAATATTTATACTAGTTTTATATAAATTAGTAGTATATTGATTATAATCACATTAACTTATCTCTATATCATGAAAAAATTTTGTACAATTAAAATATGTAATTCAATTTGTAATTTCTGCCAGTCTCTTGTCCCATTGACTCTTCTTGTCAGCATGGCAATAGGGATGCCACACTATTGTCTTAATTTGAAGCTAAATGAATAGTGTACATTCGAATTTGTACATTATTATCATTTAATGAATACCTGAAATTTCGGGGCTTAATTGTATGCATTTCAGATGATTCTGTTTCATATATAAAAGAAAATAATAAATTATAGCAAATTTTGTATTGTTTTTATAGAACCATTAGTTTAGTGATTATATTAAGTTTACTTATTACAAACACAATATGACAGATGCTTTCAATAAAGTTTTTACAATATGTGCGTTTACATTATAAAATGGTGTGCAAAATATGCATGGGCCGATTTTACCTGCTGGCTTCCTTTAATTTTGAATTATCCCCAGATGTTTTCAGAAATGTATTTGAAATTGTTAGTGTTTTAAGATTAATGAAACCACTTGAGCTGATTCACAGTCTATATGATGAGCAGAGTAGAATTACTCCTGTTTATTAAACAGAATTCAGAGCGAATCTCCATCTCTCTCCCCTGCCAAGCATCTACCAGAAGCCATTTAGAGAAGAAGAATATTTGCGCATTTGATTTTAGGCTAATGCTAATGAGTGAGAATTCTGACACACGCAAACATGTTCAGAAGAGGCAAACACGTACTTTAAACACACACAAATTATTATTGTCTCTTAGGTTTGGATGTTGATGGGATATACAGAGTAAGTGGCAACCTCGCAGTGATCCAGAAACTAAGGTTTGCAGTCAATCACGGTAAGATTATATTTCCTGTTGTTATTCAAATGCATCACTTACAAGTTTTTGAACTAGCTTAAAGTAATTTTTTAAAATGTCCAATTCCTGCTGTTTTTCAGATGAGAAGTTGGACTTGAACGACAGTAAATGGGAAGATATTCATGTCATTACTGGAGCACTCAAAATGTTTTTTCGAGAATTACCAGAACCTCTTTTTACATTTAATCATTTTAATGATTTTGTTAATGCAATTAGTAAGTATGTAATTCTACTCAGTTTTTTCTAGATATTGAAAATTCTTTGCACAGATTAAGCTGCCCTATTTTTTTATCTTACTTTAAGCAAGTATTTTCGATTGTTTTACTCCAAACATTTTAAATGTGACCACCAGGTGTCACTGTGTATTACCAAATATCAGCTTCCAAACTGTGACATTGCTTTCAGTTTCATAAGAATTTGCTGTAAAATATCTGGTTATTATCTTTTTTCAGAGCAAGAACCAAGACAGCGAGTCGCTGCTGTTAAGGACCTAATCAGACAGTTGCCAAAGCCAAACCAAGATACAATGCAGATTCTTTTCCGACATCTCAGAAGGTAGGAGGACTGCCCAGTCATGGGATGTGGTATAGCACAAGGGGAAGCAGGAAGACCTGTGGGGCCAGGGTCATTCAGACCCAGGTTTGGATCCCAGCTATGCTACTTGCTGTCTTTGTAACTTGAAAAAGTTACTCAGCTCCTTGTAGTATCAGTCTGTCATGGGTAAATGATTTGCTATGAAGAATACAATAAAGTAGATATTATATGTAAAGTATTTATGTAATGCTTAGCACATAGGTGTTCAGAAATTGTTGCTAAAGTTAATATGAAGATGAGATTGGATATTAATTGAGGTGTATTAAGTTACCCTATAATAAAGCCATCATGGTTCTAAGTTACTACATAACTACTTTAATAACTGAGTTCTTTCATCTGATAGAAAGTACAGTAGAATACTAAAACAAAAAATCCCAGCTAGAGAGGTTTTTTTTTTAAAAGAAATAACATAAAATGAGTAAAATAGAAAGTTTAATCTCCACACCCTAATGAGATTTTTTCCCCATCAATTTAATGGATCAGTCATTGTTACCTGAATTGTAACTCATACTTAAATGTTCTATTTTAAAAACTAAGCTAAAATATCACACATTTAAAGTTTGTTAGAGTATGCTTAATTGTACCTTTCAACTGTGTTTATGAAAAAATAAAGCTTCACATGGCATTTAGGCATAATTCTGCTTGGTTAGATAGTTTATGCGTCACCTTAGGAAAATGAGCATTACTTCTCTTTTTAAAATGCAAACTGTTAGGTTTATAATACCATCTGAAGATTTTTCCCTCTCTTTTATTTTCTCTTTTAACAACTTCTTTTTTTCCCTTCAGAGTTGTAGAAAATGGAGAGAAAAATCGAATGACCTATCAGAGTATAGCAATTGTTTTTGGTCCCACTCTATTAAAACCAGAAAAAGAGACTGGTAATATAGCAGTTCATACTGTGTACCAAAATCAGATTGTAGAATTAATTCTTCTGGAACTGAGTTCCATCTTCGGACGCTGATTCTTACTGAAGACAACCTGTGGAATAGAAGCTGGATTCCATCAGATTTCAAATGTTTATGCACAATGTATTTTATTTTTTGGACCAAGCAGTGACTCTAATTTTGCACTTTTTTTTTTGAGGGATCAGAAGGGAAGGAGAGAGTGTGTTAGGCCCTCATATTTGCTGCTTTGTTGCAAGTTGATATAACTGCGTGTAATTATGAATTCATTTTATCCTGAATGTTTGCGTTTCATACTCTGAATTTCAGTAAAAATCAAACTTAAAATTCTAACCAGTCATATACACTGGATAATTTGGTAAGAAAACTGTATTTTTTCCCTGAAATTGGATAATGTAGACTTTCTTCTCAAGATTCATGACTTGATAGAACAAAATACTTACTATCAGTTATGTTGAAAAGGCTCTTGGGCATTTTAAACAAAATGAAGTATATCCATTTTGAAACCTGTGTATTTCTTTTTCGGGGTTTCTGCATGCAGTGGCAGTCTTAAGTGCCAAAATTCATCATAACCCCAAAATAACCCCTTGATGAAGGCTTGCTGTCTTTTACTGTGTTACACAGCATCCTTACTGGATATCTTAGTTGCTTGTTTGGGCAGCACACTAATATTACTTAAAACACTGTGATATACTGGAGTTTTAGTTAGCTTAAGTCAGTTCAGGGCATTTTAGGGCTGTCTTGCTATACTGAATTGTAGCTAACAATCCTAATTATATCTAGTACCATACTGAGTTCTTGGTATGACCCTGTGGAAACACACGTTATTTTATGTAAATATAGGCTAAAGACTTAATGTCCTTTAGCTTGTGTATATAATTGTGTTGTATAGTCTCAGAGTACATTCTAACCCTACATTTCTAATCATGTTATTGGTAATCTTTTCTGTGAATATTAGGTTTCCTCCAGAAATAGGCCATTATTTGGGAAAGTTAACTGTGTGCACTTTTAGATATTAATTACATTTACAGGCAAATCACTGTAATGAGAATGGTACTGGAAAAATACTGAATAGACTTGCTAAATGGCACATGCACTACAAGAGGAACCTTTTAGGTTATTTAATATGTACAGAAAACATTAGAAAAAATTTATTACAGAATTCTAATTCCAGTATGAATAGTGGAAACCCATCTGTAAATTAGATGATGTTGGATGGAAAATGACATTGCTAAATTGGAGAATTTCTTTTTACCTACTAATGTAGATTGCTTTGTATAATAAAACACAGGGTTTGGAAGGTTTTGTTACAGGGAGCATGGTCTGTTGAAGATTTTTAAAATGTATTTTTCTAGATTAACTTCTGTACATGAAATGTCTAATAAAACTATAAGAGGTTTAGAGATTTTTCCATTGGAAATGTGCATTTTGTTTTTTAATTTTTTTGTTTTTGCATTTACTGACATACTCTTATACCTCATTTTAAAAAATCAACTGAATCCAATATTTCCTATGGCAAATAACACTTTCCTCATTCATACTTTTTCTCCTCTCTTCCATGCCAACATTTCTCCACCCCCAACATACACTTTTTATTTCTCCATCAGTATTTGAAAGTGAGTGATTTGTGACCAGGATTTTTTTTTTTTTTTCCTTAGGGTTGCATTTATAATTTACAGATTGCCTTCCTTGGGAACAAGTATTTTTTTGTATGATCTGTCTGAAAACCTCTCACCTGAATTTTGTGGTAGAAATTCTGTATTTGTTGTTGTGAGCGTGTTAAATTGATAACAAACCAAACTACTTGATAGCTAAAGCAGATTGTTCTGGGTGGGGAGGAAAAGCCCTAAATCAGGATGTTTATATTTGCCTAAAGATGTTCTTAATAACACAATATGCTTTAGATCTTGCTTATATAATGATTGTACACCAGGAAAACAATTAGACTCAAATCAGTGATGTTCTTGCTCGTGGTGTTCATGAACATATATCAAAGATTAAAATTGTCCTGTGTTTCTTGTTTCAAGGTACATGTGTGTGCATGTGTGTGTGTGTGCGTGTATGTGTGAAGTCTTAATTGTTTTATTCTACAGCTAATCAGTTTATTGTAGTATTGTATGTACAGTGAGATTAATGTCTTGTGTTTTCATCCTTTGTGAATTAAAAATTCTCAATTGTTTTTGTAATAACAAAGCTAGTAATATTTTCCTGTCTTGACAGCTTTGTTTTATAGTAGAAAATATATTAAAAGCTGAAATAAATTATCAATTTTATTTGTAAGTCTTCCTTTAGAATGTCATTGAAAAAGGTAGTTGGAGATTTAGAAAAGAAAATATATTTAAATACACTGTCACATTCCAGTTAGAAGAAAAACACTTAAATTGTATAGAAACAATAAATTTTACCCTTTACTCTGGAGAAAGTAAGTTAATTATTAAATATCTCCAAAAAATGATGTTTGTATTTTAGATAGAGACAAATCTATAAATTGTTTTTTCCTTATGTGAAAGGCACAAATGAAATAATTTGGTGAAACTTTGGACTTAGTGGTAGATGAGTTGTTTGTGTGTTTATAACACATACACAAACGTGTGTGTGCGCTATGTGTGTGTGCGCTATGTGTGTGTGCGCTATGTGTGTGTGCGCTGTGTGTGCGCTATGTGTGTGTGCGCTGTGTGTGCGCTGTGTGTGTGCGCTATGTGTGTGTGCGCTATGTGTGTGTGCGCTATGTGTGTGTGCGCTGTGTGTGCGCTGTGTGTGTGCCCTATGTGTGTGTGCGCTATGTGTGTGTGCGCTATGTGTGTGTGCGCTGTGTGTGCGCTGTGTGTGTGCGCTATGTGTGTGCGCTATGTGTGTGTGCGTGCACACCATTGCTTACATACAAGTGAATAGTCACCAATAGTGGCAGATACGTGGAGACGCTTTTGCTGTTTGTTTCATTCCACGCCTCTTTGCAAGCCCACAATATTGAACATTAAGATAGCAGTGGGCTGGGCACAGTGGCTCAGGCCTGTAATCCCAGCACTTTGGGAGGGTGAGGCAGGTGAATCATTTGAGGACGGGGGTTCGAGACCAGCCTGGTCAACATGGTGAAATCCCGTCTCTACTAAAAATTCAAAAAAATTAGCTGGGCATGGTGGCAGGCGCCTGTAATCCCAGCTACTGGGAGACTGAGGCAGGAGAATCACTTGAATCCAGGAGGCAGAGGTTGCAGTGAGCCTAGATTGCACCACTGCACTCCAGCCTGGGCAACTGTGAGACTCCGTCTCAAAAAAAAAAAAAAAAAAAAGATAGCAGTGAAGGGAAAATAGTTGTTCCATAATTGTGCCAAGAGATTTTTTCCAGCTCATGGGAGAGGCTTCTAATTAAAAAACATGTAGTTTCCCATGACTCAAATTCCTCAAAGATCTTTAGGCATTTTTAAAGAAATACACAGAGGAATCCACAACACGTCTTTTTAGTAAAGAAGAAAATAAAAATAGTCAACTGGGCGCCACACTGTCACTCGTCTAAGAAAAGTCAAATGTTCAAATATTGCATCTCTATAGAGAATTGAAAATGGATAGAAAATAAGATTTTATTCCCCCTGAACTCCAGCCATCAGCTCTAATGAACTTCTTTTATAGAAAGCACTCCTCTGGTGTAAGACTCCAGAAAGTGTTTAATAGGGCCTTTAGCCTGCATGTTACAGTTTTGGAGGCGGAGCGTAGTTTTTATTTTTTTTAAACAGTATTCCAGTGCAGCTAACGTAGTACTATTAATTGCAACTTTAGTTTGAAACAAACAAAAACAAAAATCAAATGGGTGCAAAACAAAATGAACTGTCTCACAGCGATGGTGTATTAGAATCTGTTGGAAATTCACAGGCTGTGTCCTCAGGCCGGACAGAGTCAGACTTAGTATTCTAGAGAACCGGGAGATACAGAATGCCTAATGAGACATCTGTAACTACCAAAGACAAGGGAGTTCTCCTGAAGAATCTCAATTAGTCTGCTCAGCTGAAGTTTTGTGGTCCAGTGGTGGCTGCAAGTATATTCAGCTGGATTGAGCTTTTACAAATTAGCCTTATGTGAATATAGCACTTAAATGAACTCTTTCATTTCCTTCATTGCTTCCCTTCTCCCACAGGGGGAGGGGGGGAAAATGAAAGAAAGAAAGCACTTTTATAGTGCTCTCATAAACAGAGCACTTGTAGAACAAGGTAACTGTTTAACAAATTACTACAATACGTATTTAGAATACATGTTTTTTCTCATCGACCCTCTTCTCCCTTTATTTTATGTCTTTCGAGGTTTTCAGAAAAGCAGTCTTTGGTAATGATTTTTAATTATTAATGCTGGTAGTCAGATCTTTCAAGTAGTTCTGATAGTTGTGGCTCATACTGCAAGTAGCTTAGAAACTTGTAATGCTGTCATAAATGTTATAATGATAAAATCCATAGTGACATGAGAATGACAAATGATGCTGTAGAGGTCTTTATAAACAGAGCATGTGCAGAGGTAGAAATGAAAACCACTGTCAAGTCATGGTAGAGTAACCAGTGAAAATTCAGCACAGACTTCAAGGCCACTTTTCCCTGGCATTTTGAGAAATTGTTTATACAGTCATGTGACTCTTAATGACGAGGATATGTTCTGAGAAATGTATTGGTATATGCAAGCATCATAGATTATACTTACACAAACCTAGATGTATACCAGATACTACACTTAGACTGTGGTATAGACTATTCCCCCTGGGCTGCAAACCTGTACAGCAGGTGACTACTGAATACTGTAGGCGATTGGAACACAGTGGTATTTGTGTATCTAAACATATCTAAATAGAAAAGTTACAGTAAAAATACAGTACTGTAATCTTATGGAATGACCATTGTATAATGCAGTCTGTCATTGACTAGAACATCATTATGCAGTACATGACTGTATTTAGGCAAGAAAAATGGGAATCTTAGATGGCAAAGTAATACTCTTAATGATTGATAAAGCAGGAAAGGACCTGTAGGGACCCTCACCTTCACAGTTTATTGTTTTATAGATGAAATAACTGAGGCCCAGATTGATGTGAATGCGTAAAGTCATATGCTTAGTGACAGAATAAGCCTAAGGCTGAAGAGAAGTAATGTTTTGATTAGCTACATTATTTCTATTTAAGGTTTGGGATCAATTTAAAGCGTATTCTGGCACGTTCAATAATATTTAAGGAACAAACAACTTACTTTCTGTTTCACACTAAGCTAGTTGTTATTTATGTGGTATATTGAAACATTTTCCTTCTATTATGCACATCTGTTACGAATATAGAAGCAGCAGGGGGTAGGTACTGCTTTTACTGGTCTCTTCTGGTTCTGGTTGCATGGGAAGTAAACTAGCATCCTTCTCTGTCCCCTGGCAAATAATCAGAATTCAGCGATTCTATTTCTACCCACTGACATTCCTGGATAGGCCATTGTGTATATTAATCTCTTTTTAATACGGATTTCTGCTTTCACTTATGTTCTAGAATGGTGCTATCCAATTACTGTAGCCACCAGCCATATGTGGCATTTTAAAAAATTGTGGCAAAATATGCATAACATAAAATTTACCATAGAAATCATTTTAAGTGTACAGTTCAGTTGTATGAAGTACATTTATATTGTTATGCAGCCATCATCACCATCCATCTCTAGAACTTTTTTCACCTTGCAGAACTGAAACTATCCACTAAACAGTCAGTCCCCATTCCTCCAGCCCCTGAGAAAACTACCATTCTACTCTGTGATTTTAACTACCTCATATAAGTGGAATCATGCAGTATTTGCCTTTTAATGACTGTCTTATTGCGCTTAGCATAATGTCCTCAAGGTTCATTTATGTAGTAGCATACTGCAGGGTTTCCTTTTTAAGGCTTAGTAATATTCCACTGTGTGTATACACCATATTTTGCTTATCCATTCATTTGTCAATGGACAGTGTTGCTTCCATGTTTGAGATATTGTGAACAATTCTGCTATGAACATGGATGTATAGATATCCTAGAGACTCACCAGATTTGGCAGTAAGTTTTTGGATATGACACTAAAGGCAACAGAAGAAAAAGACAAACTGGACTTTAATAAATTTTTAAAAATTTGTGCATTAAAAGATTATCCTATTGATAACATCATCCTTTTGATAATAAACGGGCAACCAATAGAATAGGAGAAAATATTTGCGAATTGTATATATGATAAAGGATTGGTATCCTTGATACAGAGAGAACTCTTAAAACTCAACAACAGTGAGAAACCTGATTCAAAAATGGGCAAAGGACTTGAATAGACATTTCTCCAAAGAAGATATATAAATGGCCAATACGGACATGAAAAGATGCCCAGCATCACTAATTATTAGAGAAAATGCATATCAAAACTGAGATACCATCTTACACCCAGCAGGATGGCTGCTATTAAGAAACCAGAAAACAAGTGTTGGCAAGGATGTTGAGAAATTGGAATCCTTTTCCACTGTTGATGGGTGGGAATGTAAAATGGTACCGCCACTGTGGAAAACAGTATGGCAATTCCTCAAAAAATTAAAAATAGAATTACCACACGATGCAGCCATTCCATTTCTGGGTACACATCTGAAAGAGTTTGAATTTACTTACAATTATATAGTACTTTAAAATTTAGTTACTCTGTCACAATAACTACATTTCAAATGGTCAGTAGGGACTTGGAGTTAATGGGCACCATCCTGAACAGTACAAATACAGAACAATTTCATCCTCAACAGAAATTTCTACTGGATGGTGCTATTCTAGAAGGTTGGGATGTGGGGAATAAGCAATTGCAAACTGCACATTCTGCAAAATTACTTTAAAAATACATGATCTACAGCATGTAATATACATCTCCCTCATGCTTGTCTCTTAAGTGCATGACACTAGGAAAGTTTAAAATCGAGAGAAATACATTTTTATTATAGGTGTGCTAAACTTGAATATCTGTCCTATTATATGCTTTAATATTGGGGCTGGAAGGGAGGTAAATGTGATTTAACTTCCAATACAACACCATCAAAATGCTTGCAATTTGGGCAAAAGTGGTCTGAGACCATGGCTTAACAGAAGCCTCAGTTGACATTGTTCTCTTTGGAAAATCTAGGAATGCTGTACTGTGAGATAATTAATGTTTCCGAAGTTTGTGTCACAATAGTCTTATATTTAGATTTTAGACATTTTTACATTAGTGGGAAAGATTTTCTAAAATTTTATTTTAGAAATTAACAATGAAAGAAGTGATTCTAATTTGGACTTTCCCTTGGGATCCAAGCTACTTCATATTATATTTACTTCTGAATTTTAAAAATACCCTGTATGAAGTTGTGAAAAACTTGAAAAACATACATAACACAACTTTTTAAATGGGAGCTGATATCTAACCATGGATACAAGGAAATTGATGGTAGTCTCAAAGCGACTCAGTAGGTATGCACGTGATTTCGCCAGATGCATTCTAAAGTATGGAAGATGACTTGATATGTAGATCTCATAGAATACATGATAATCAGCATTTTTTGTTTTCATTTAAATAACTATCAGATTTGTTTCAAGGGTCCCAGGCCAAATTCTTCCAGAGCAGGTACTCATGCGTAGTTGGCATATACGATGCTCTAGTTGAAGCTGCTACTGATATGTTTTCAATCCTGTTATAAAAGGCCCTCTATTAATAAGCACCTTAAAATTTCTAGGTGGGGAGTATAATAAGTTGTTAGTTACCCATACTGATCCAACCCATTGACAGAATGACTTAGTTCAGACTTAGGCAAATCGTAGGGTGTAGAAGCTTTGCCCTCTAGTAAACCTGACTCACCAGACGCTCCTCTTGTCTTCTCAGTAAGCACGTTGAAACAGAAAATGCTTCTCTATGAATCCTTTCTTCTTCTTTCCTTTCTCTCAGCCACCATCTCAGCAACTGTGTGTTAGACAATCAGTTGAGTGGCTACTCACAGAAGCTGTGCTAGGACTTACTGAGGCACCTGTGTCCAGAGTGTTCAGTTTCCTTGGAGAAGATGGACTTAAAGAGGAATCAAAGGTTTCTAGGGAAGACAGCACCACTGTATTGAGAAGGAAACTCAACCTTTTCTGTCATAAGGGAAACCCCAATATCCTTGGATGACATAGTTCTGACTCCAGGGGTACCCTGAATTCAACCTGTTTGTTAGGGAATCAGCTCTGATGTGACATTTCTGACATCTAGCTACATATAATGACTGCTCTCTCTGGTCATGTCCTTTTCTCCTGACCTGTTAATATTAGCCAAATTGATTGCCTGAACATTGCCAGTAACAGTGACTGGACCTGATAAGTCTGTCTTATCACTCTTGCCAATGCTTGTAGCATATTCAGTTGGCATTAAGTTCCATGAAACCAGTATCACACTATGTGAGATTGCTGTTTTAAATAATGGGTACTACTGAAATACTTCCCACTGAATTAAGAGATTGGGAAGAGAGCCCTTCTTTAAGAATCTACTGCAGAATGAGTTTCAGACTACCAAAATGTCTTAGAGATAGCAAATGAGTCTTGATGTTTAACATTAAATATTTAATTGCTTACAGAAATAAGAAGTGAGGGCCAGCAAGGAGAAAATAGAGTCCTTAATGACTATATACCCTGACAAATGAAGATTTAGTGCCATTTACAATGGAATGATGAGGAAAATATAGGCAAAAAATTAATGTTTTCAGAAATCATATTGGTGGTATTCTGCCTGGTGTGTATGTAGCATATGATTATACCAAATGAGTACATATGGGATATTTTAATTCTATCATCTCTTGAGTCCTTGGCAATCAGGATTCTAAGAATGGAACAAGGGAGTTACAGCTGTGGTAAGTTACAGTAAAAACTTTGTAGTCTTTAATTTGAATTGGGAGTATCAATATGATGTCATGAGATATTTAAGTGTCTTTGTGTTCGTATATGTAACTGATCACTGAAAAGTGTAACAAGAATGACCAATTGAGGGAGCATCCTTATTACCTGGATTTTGACCTTGAAATAGAATTTCTCTTTAAAAGAAACCAAGGCATTTTGGAGATACGGCTGATTCCAGGTGTGGAACAGGAAATGTGCAAGATGATCCTGAAAGAACTTGTCATAACAAGGAAGTGGTCAAATGTTAGCAGGATCTTGTCAAAAGAATTCTGGAGGCAACTTGAAGATCCCACTGGCCAAAAATGGAATAGTTGGAGCTTCAATAATAATAATTGGCAATGAATTGAAACTCACTGATATGTTTAAACCCATGAATTAATAATACCAAAAGAGAATCACTTTAGGAGGATGAGAGGGAATAAATTCATACCTTCTTAAAAACTGATGATAGAAATAATCAAACATCTATTTGGCCTATCCTGTATGCAGTTGACCACTAAGTATCCAGATGGCAGATGGGGGAAAGTACCTCTATATAAAAGTTTCCCACTAATGATTGAAATGATTATCATCCACTTTATACTCCCCATTGATTTAATAAATCTATGTATTAAGCATCAGTGGCTGTTAGCATCATAAAAAGAGAAATAACTAGATATTGTATGCTTCCTGATGGAAGAAAACAAGACTTCTTACGGTCTTGTCAAAAGAATTGAACCTTAAATCTGAATCAGGCTTTGAATCTAGCTTCCAGAAAATATAAAGGATGGAGAGCTACACCCTACCTGTGAAATCAAGAAGACTCAGACTGAGAAACAACTTGTCAAAGGGTCTGACTTTCTCAACAAATAACACTGTAAGAAAAAGAAAGGGCTGGAGAGGAGCTCCATAAACTTGCCTATTATTTTATTTCAGTTGACACTTGGGCATCGTTGAAAACAAATGAAATAGTCAAAGGAATTCTTTATTATTTTATCACATTTTACTATTATCTCTGCTTTTAAGGTTATTTCACAGATATTAAGGTACCTGTGTGGTGGAAATACTATACAATGGGGTACCTTACACCTTTTCCCAGTTCTACATTAGTGACTTCAAGGTAGTTTGAAATTGGCAGTTTGATGATGGCAGTATTTAGACCAAATCAGGGATGATTTGTTGTTTGGTCAATTTGTCCAGACTTAAAAAAGTGATGGGGAAAATATTAATGCAGATTAAAATTTAAAATGTGTCTGTAGTTGTTACATGGTGAACAACACAAGAAATTGAGGAAATATTCTTCCAGTGTTCAAAAACTATGATCTGATTCAGCAAAGAAGCCAGATATATCATGGACAAATGAGTGAAGTTCTGACATGTGTTGATTGTTTTCTCATCTTATTTGTTAATGTAAATAAAAATATCAACCAACATTCATGCCAGATTACACTTGTGAATCAATTGCAATCACAGGATGGCTAGAGATACAAGAGTTTGGTAAAAATAAAAAGATTATTTGTGAATAAATTGGTTATGTGGAATTAGCAATAAGGAGTATTATCTATTTTATTTATATTAGTAAAATTTATTATATGCTTATATTTGTGTGTGGATTTTGTGCCAGTTGTTAAACATTTACCAGCTCACCCCTGGAAACATGGTATGTAATAAATGTTAGTTGTTTTTATTATTAGTACGGCAATAATACGATGCTGGTCCCTGCGAAGGGATGATGTTCCTAAAGACCAAATGTTTGGCAGGAAAGTAAACTGATCAAAATGACTTAAATTTTAAGATGAGTTAAATTATATATGCCAAGAAAGACCATCACTGAATTGAAAGAACTTATGTAACAGAAGCACTATACAATACACAGAAGTCATCTTTACAATAAAGGCTGTTTGGGCCCAATATTTTGCTTCCAGGTATCTATGAAAGGCAGAGCATTGAAAAAATAGAATGAACATCATTTCTTGTCAGAAACTAAACATCCCACAGACACAGCAGAGGTTACAAAATGAACATGCAAAATTTATAACCGTAAAATGGCCATCTATCCATTAGGTCCAAATGAAGTAGATTGAATAGGAAAGACAAGTTGTGTGATACCAAAATAAGACATTCATCTATAAAGAAATACATCAATCTACGGATTGGGAGAATGATGAGCATTTAAGTGTTGCTAAAAGGAAATATGTGACACTTCAGGATAATTATATGATACAACTCGCCTATTTGGAAAAATTTGGGTGATATTTGCTTAGTACAGATTATAACAATAACATACACAGAAATGACCTGTAGGGTTAAGGGCCTTCAACCATCCTGACATCTGCTAAAAGTTGAGTCCTGGAATTGAGTCCCATCTTGTTTAATAAGTTTTCAGAGGTGGAGAAACTGTGTGCATTATGTTAATAAATAAAGAACTAGTTGGTGGTCTGGGAATGACAGGATGCCTGGGAGACAGTGATTCCCGTATCTTGCAATTCATAATGGCAAGGAAATGAAATACTGGATTTAGTCAACCATGCATGGAGTCTGATTTCAGTAAACTCAGTGAAAGTTCTTATGGCTCAAGAGGTTAAAATGAATTCTTTGGAAAAAGTGAGATTTCAAGTACAGACGACCCTCCTTAGATTACACATTGGCAGTTTCAACCAACCAAGGATGGAAAGTATTTTTTAAATAACAAAAATAACCATACAACCATAAAAATGACACAAGTAAGAATATGCTATAACAACTATTTACATAACATTTACTTGTATTAAGTATTATAAGTGATCTAGAGATGATTTAACATACACAGATGTACAGAGGATGTGACTAGGTTATATGCAGATACATTATTTTATATAAGGGACTTGGACATCTGCAGATTGGGTCCTGGAACCAATCTCTAACAAATATTGAGGGACAGCTGTATACAAATAATGAAAGGCCAAGTGGGAAGAGACAGAAACTAAAATAACTGGTATGTTTGCATAGGAAGACCTCTGGTGAACACAGATTCCAAAGGATGAACTAAAGTTGTCTGTGTGGAGCACATAAACTGATCATAAAAGAGTACAAATTTATAAAAATAGTAGGAAGGTTAAAATTCCTAGTGAATTTTCAGAAAATGCTAGTCAACAAAGACTGCCATTAAATGATATTCAGATCCAGAAGTACGAGAAATGCTGCATCTCCAATGAGCAGAATTTTATTTTATTTTTTTATTTTTTATTTTTATTTTTTTTTCAGCCCAGAGGTCTTTTATTTATTTATTTTTTTTAACACCTATTATGCCATGAATTCATAGGGAATAGGTTCCAGCAGCTCAGGCTCCTTCCCATTGGTCCTCACAAAGTGTGCTTCTCTGGGTGGAGCAGGCTGGCGCTTCAGCTGAACCCAGGTACCTTTCTCTTTGGCTTCTTTCTTTGTCTGATCATTTTCCTTCACGCGTTTCAGGAAGCTATCTCGGCTCTTAGAGTGCTTAATGTGCTCAATACGCACATTAATTCTCTTGGCAAGAATCTTGCCCTTAACTTGTTTGTTTACAACAATGCCAACAGCATGCTGGGTAACGTTGTAGACTCTCCCAGTTTTGCCATGGTAACACTTGTGGGGCATTCCTTTTTGAACAGTACCCATTCCCTTGATGTCTACAATATCACCTTTCTTATAGATTCGCATATACGTGGCCAAAGGATTTTGTTTTTTTAAGACAGTCTCACTCTCTTGCCCAGGCTGGAGTGCAGTGGCACGATATCTGCTCACTGCAACCTCTGCCTCCAGGGTTCAAGTGATTCCCCCGCCTCAGCCTCCCAGGTAGCTGGGATTATAGGAGCCAGTCATCACACCCAGCTAATTTTTCTATTTTTAATAGAGATGAGGTTTCACCATGTTGCCCAGTCTGGTGTCGAATTCCTGGCCTCAAATTATCTGCCCACCTCGGCCTCCCAAAGTATTGGGATTACAGGCACGAGCCACTGTCCCCAGCCAGAATTATCTTAAAACAGGGAAGGATAAAATAAATAATGTAAAGATGGCATTAAAAAGCTAAGAACAGCTATAGAAAGAAATGAAAATTTTCAATGAATCTATCTCCAAGGCTAGGCCAACTACATTTCAGTATGTTTCTGCTTCTTGAAGAACTTGCAGATGGAATCCCAGAGCATGTGTCAATGATGTTTGGTAAATAATAGAGGAAATATTCAGAAGCATCAAGGTGAATACTTTTTTTCCAGTATAGGAAAAAGATTTGGTCAATGGAAAGTATGCTACATATACAATCTTAGATTCAGCAAAGCCTGTGGCAGAATTGCTCATAATATCCTATGGATAAGGAGATAAAAACTTCAGCTTCTGGTACTTTTAAAGAAATATACAGCTGTCAAATAACTATTGAGAGTGTTGATAAGTGGCTTGGTGGTATACTACAAGAATAATTGAGTGGTCCAAGACTTTGTCTTAATACCATGGTATTAAAACTTTATTAATGACTTAAAGCATACAAATCTGCAGATGACAGAAGTGGGAGGATTAAGCAATATGGCTCACAATCAATATGCAAAATTATATTAATAGACTTATGCTCTTGCAGTGGCAGATTAACTGATTGATATCAGGTGAATCCTCCGAGTGAGAACTAGAAAAACTGATAACAATTTATTTATTTATTTAGAGACAGAGTCTCACTCTGTCACCCAGGCTGGAGTGCAATGGCACGATCTCTGCTCACTGCAGCCTCTACCTCCTGGGTTCAAGTGATTCTTCTGCCTCAACCTCCCAAGTAGCTGGGATTGCAGGCACACACCACCACGCCCAGCTAATATTTGTATTTTTAGTAGAGATGGATTTTCCCCATGTTGCCCAGGCTGGTCTCGAACTCCTTGCCTCAAGTGATCCACCTCCCAAAGTGTTGGGGTTACAGGCGTGAGTCACCGCTCCCAGCCTAGCTTGCACAGCTTCTGTTCAGCTTCTTTGACTCAGGATAACATTTTGTGATTCATCCAGGTATGTGTATCACAGTCTTTTCCTTTTTACTGCTAGTAGCATTACATTGTGTGCCTACACTACAATTTATGTATACATTCATCTGTTTGTATTTATGTTGTCAGGGGAGAAAACTTACTGGGAATGAGGCACAAGAATGGTAAGATGTGTCATATTTTGATAGGGATATGGGATATGCATTTGTTGAAGCTCATCAAATTATACACTTCAGATCTGCATGTTTATCTGCATGAAAATTAGGCCACAATTAAAACAAGGGAAAATATATTGAAAATTTTTAAAAGTTACCTTCTCTGGAAGGCTGTAACATCAACCAGAACACCTAAACTGACAATGTTTCATATACAGTGTTTGGCATTCAATAATAGGAGCAGGCATATAATAAAGCAATAATTGACCAAAATCAACAGGAAAAGCAGACAATAGAAACCCAGTTTACACATGAGATCCAAATATTGGACTTAATCCAAAGCTATGATTAATATGTTCAAGAAATTACATGAAAATATTGAGAATTTCAGCAGGAAACTAGAAATTACAGTAAGATTTAAATGGAAATTCTGAGACTGAAAAATAGAGTAACTGAAAATAAGAATTTAATAGATGAGTTTGCAGATAGATAGATAAGACAAAACTAAAGAGGCAAACCAGAAGATATGTCAAAGAAATAGCCACACTGAAACTCAAAGAGAAAAAAGGATTAAGAAAAAAGAAAGAAAGAAAGAAAAGAAGGAAGGAAGGAAGGAGAGAAAGAAAGAGAAAGAAGAAAGAAAGGAAGAAAGAAAGAAAAAGAAAGAAAGAAAGAAAAGAAAAGAGAAAAGAAAAAAAGAAAAGGAAAGAAAGAAAGAAAAATGACCATAAGGATTATATGTGACATGGCAAAAAAAAAAAAAAAAAAAAAAATTAACATACATACAGTGGTAGTTCCAGGAAAGGTGAGAGAGAATATGACAAAAGCACTATTTGAAAATATAATGGCTGAGAATTTTCCAAAATAGATTTAAAAATTATTAAGCATAGATTGAGGAAGTTCTACAAACCAAAACAAGATAAAGACAAAACCACATCTTAGGCACATCATAGGGAAACTTCCCAAAAATATAGCCAAAAGACAAAAGGACATATTACTTTTAAATGAGCAGCAATGAGATTGACAGCTGACTTTTAAACACAAACTGTAGAATGCTGAAATTAAACTGCCAATCTAGAATCTATACTCAACAGTAATATCCTTCACAGAGGAAGAAAAAAAAAGACAATTTTCAGAAGAATGAAAATGGAGAGAATTTGCCACTAGTAATTTTTTCCCTGGCATACAATTTAAATGCCAGTTAGAAATTTCTTGATAAATGAAAGAGTAAATGTAGTTCCCTAGGCAAAAGAAACATGAACCCAGGTGGAAGCATGGATATTAAGGGGAAAAACGAAAAGTATGAAAAGGTCTATATATGAGGATGAATTGTGGGTCATATGTGTGTGTGTGTGTGCGTGCATGTGTATTCTCACATGGCTACCATACATTACAATAATACAAGTGATGAGAGACAAGTAAAGAGAGTCAAAATGTTCTGAGGTATTGGCATTGTTTAGGAAGTCATGTTTATATGGAATTAACCTAAATGCCCATCAATGATAGATTGGCTAAAGAAAATGTGGTATATATATACCAATGAAAGATCATTTCTTTTGCAGGAACATGGATGGAGCTGGAGGCCATTATCCTTAGCAAACTAACACAGGAACAGAAAACCAAATACCACACATTCTCACTTACAAGTGGGAGCCAAATGATGAGAGCTCATGGACAGAAAGAGGGGAACAACACACACTGGGGCCTGAGGGTAGAGAGTGGGAAGAGGTAGAGGATCAGAAAAAATAAGTAACTACTGGGGTAGGCTTAGTACCTGGGTAATGAAATAATCTGTACAACAAACCCCCATGATAGGAGTTGACATGTGTAACAAACCTGCACAGGTACCCCTGAACCTAAAGGTTTAAAAAAGAAAAAAAGGAAAGTACTAGTTTATATTAGATTTAATAAGTCAAGAGTCATGTAATTTCTAGGGTAATTATAAAAGCCAAGAAACTATAGTAAAGGAAAGTGAAACATTGAAAAGCCACTTCTAGTTTGAAAGAAGGCGAAATAAATAGTGGGGAGAGAAAGAATAATGTAGGATAGGTGGGAAAAATGGAAAATAAATAGTAAGATGCTAAGTTCAAACATAAAAATATATACATGAAATTTAAATGAAATTAGATGAAATTAAACTGAATGCAACAGTATTAGAATGCACCTTCACCTAAAGTGCATATGAGACATTTACCCAAACTGATTGTATGTTGGATATTGAAGTTTCAACACATTTCCGTGAATGAAGTATGTTGTCTATGGTGAAATTAAGCAAGAAATCGATATCAAAACGATAACTATACAAATCACATGGGCTTGGAAATTCGGCAACATAACTTTTAAATAACCCGTAGGTGAAAGAAAAACAACTGAATAGAAAGTAGATATACAACATAACGGATTACTAAAGACAAAAGATAATTCTTTGAAAAAAATAATAAAATTGATAAATCTATGGCCAGAGAGAGATGGAGACAGAGATAACAAATAATAAATATTAAGAATAAAAAAACAGGAGTGAACATCATTACAAACTCTAGAGACATCTAAAAGGTACTAAGAGGACTTTATGGAAATAGTTATGCCAATAAATATGAAAATTTAAATAAAATGAAAAAATTACAGAAAAAAATACTAAGATTGACAAAGGAAATAGAAAATCTGAATGATATTTATCACAAAAATCAGCTTCATAATTAAACAACTTTCTGCAAAGAAAAGTCCAGACCCAGGTGGCTTCACTGGTGAATTCTTCCAAACATTTAGGGAAGAAATAACAATTATATACACATATTTGCAGAGAATTAAAAAGGAGGGGACAGTTCTTGCTCATTTTTTTGAGGCCAGCAAAACCTCATACCTAACAAGAACATGACAAGAAAGGAAAATTATAGACTCATCTGTCTCATAAATATTGGTGCAATTCTAAACAAAACATTAGCAAATCAAATCTTATTATTTATAAGAAGCATAGTGCACCATGATCAAGCTAGATTTATTTCAGAAATACAAGTTTTGGTTTAATAGTTGAAAACCAAACCAATCAATACAACTTGACACATTAACATAACTAACTAAAGGGAAAAATCATAAGATCATCTTAGTAAATACAAAAATAACAGTTAATACAATTTTTTTTTTTTTTTTTTTTTTTTTTTTTTTTTTTTTTGAGACGGAGTCTCGCACTGCTACCCAGGCTGGAGTGCTGTGGCCGGATCTCAGCTCACTGCAAGCTCCGCCTCCCGGGTTCACGCCATTCTCCTGCCTCAGCCTCCCGAGTAGCTGGGACTACGGGCGACCGCCACCTCGCCCGGCTAATTTTTTTGTACTTTTTTTTTAGTAGAGACGGGGTTTCACCGTGTTAGCCAGGATGGTCTCGATCTCCTGACCTCGTGATCAGCCCGTCTCGGCCTCCCAAAGTGCTGGGATTACAGGCTTGAGTCACCGCGCCCGGCCCAGTTAATACAATTAAACAACATACATAATAAAAACTCTTAGCAGCCTAGCAGAATGGAACTTCCTAATCTGACATAGAATATTTTAAAAATTTGCAGCAAACATCATACTTAATGTTTAAATTTTGAAAGCTGTTCCTAAGATTGAGAATGAGACAAGGATCAGTCACCATGACAACTCAACACTTTACTGGAAGTCCTAGACAGTGCAATACGCAAGAATAAAATTAAAGGTGTAATGATCCAAAACCAAGATATGAAACTCATTTTTTTTTTTTTTTTTACAAAACCAAACATATAATAAACTAATAGAATTCATGAATTTAGTAAGGTCAAGTGAGTACAAAAGCAATATAAAAATCAATTGTACTTTTAATGTCAGCAATAAACTGTTAGAAAAATAAAACTTAAAAGTGATCTATTACCATAGCATCAAAAACATCACATATGTAGAATATAACAAAGATGTGCAAGGCCTTACACAGCAAACTGCAAAACATTCTAGGGAGAAGTTAAAGAAAACCTAAAGAAATGGAAAGGTATACCTTGCTTATATATTAGAAGTCTCCGTTCTCCACAACATTAATTTATAAATTCAATGCAATCCCAATTAAAACCCTGGCAGATTCATTTCTGGAAATGGTCAAGGCTGATCCTAAAATGTATATGACATCAAAAGAACTTCAAATAGTCAAAACTATGTTGAAGGAGAGCAAAGCTTGAAAACTTCTATTACCAGGTATCAAAACTTACTCTAAAGGATGCTAGTCCAATCCACAGTCCACCGGCTCCATGCGGCCCAGGACGGCTTTGAATGCAGCCCAACAGAAATGTGTAAACTTTCTTAAAACATCACAAGGGTTTTTTTTTGGTGATTATTATTATTATTAGCTCATCAGCTATTGTTAGTGTTAGTGTATTTTGTGTGTGGCCCAAGACAATTGTTCTTCCAATGTAGCCCAGGGAAGCCAAAAGATTGGACGCCCTGCTCTAAAGCTACAGTAATTTAATATTAATATAAAGATATAGACAGAACAATTGAACAGAATAAAGACTAGAAAAACATCTACACATATTACTAATTATCTAAACATATTACTGATTTTCAGTAATGGAAGTCAATTAACTACTGACATGTATTACCTATATGAATCTCACAAACAATGTTGAATGAAAGACTCAAGACAGAGGTCATACATTCCATTTCAAAATTTCATAAACAGCAGTCAAGACCAGTGTCAAAAGTTAGCCTAGTGATTACTTCTGAATACTGCTAGAAGATAAACTCAGATAACCAGGAGATTAATGAGAAAAACAAACAATCAAAAATGGCAGTAAGCATTGAATCCAATTACCTATAGGAGGCCAGGCTAATATAGGGATTATGATTTAAGATTTAATTTAGACTGGACATGGTGGCTCATGCCTGTATTCCTAGCTCTTTGGGAGGCCAAGGCAGAAGAATCACTTGAGACCAGGAGTTGAAGACCAGCCTGGGCAACACATTAAGACCCCTATCGCAGTGGCCCGTGCCTGTGGTCCCAGCTACGCAAGAGGCTGAGGCTGAGGTTGAAGGATGGTTTGAGCCCAGGAAGTCACAGCTGCAGTGGCTGCACCACTGCACTCCAGCCTGGACGACACAGTGAGACCCTGTCTCAAAAAAAAAAAAAAAAAAAAGACATTTGAATTAGTTATACTAAGTTTAAAAGTCAAAATGATATTAAAAGATATATAATACATGAGAAATTTCACTCCCACCCTGTCCTCATTCACTCATGGTGTCCCACTCCAGGTCACCATGCTATCCTTGTCATCACTTCAGTAGTTATACAAATATAAGCAAATTGGTATTTTTTTCTCTCTTTTCTTTAAAAAATTTTATTTTGAAATGATTTCAAACTTATAGAAAAATTTCAAGAATAATGCAAAGAACTCCCATATATCTTTCACCCTGTTCCAGCTGACCACTTTGTCATCCTTCATTTCTCTTATATGTGCTATATGTTTCACGTTTCAGAATGTATTTCTTTCAAAAACATACTTAGTTGCATATCTGCAGACAATGATAAAAATCAGAAAACTTAACTTGATATGCTACAATACTACTATGTAGAGTCTTAATTCAAACCAAATGTTTCCAAAATTTCCCTTTTACTAATTTAATTTTTTAAAGGCTCCAATTCAGGATCATGCATTGCATTTTCATGTCTTTTCAGTCTCTTTGAATATGTGCAGTTTCTTCAGTCTTTTTTCTCCCCACTTTTTGGTCTTTCGTGACTTGACTTTCATGAAGAGTTCAGGTCATTTCTTTTGCAGAATATCCCACAACCCAAGTCAGTCCTATCTGATAAGATTCAGGTGAAATGCAGGTTGTATCTTCTCAGCCTAGCACATCAGAAGGCATATGATGTGAGATTTTTCCTTATTAGTGATGTTAACCTCATGAATCAAGGAAATGGCATCAAACTAATACCACTGTATTCTTCACACACTTGAAGGAAAAAAAAAGGCAATTTCATTTAAAAATGTCAATAATGAAGCAATACATTTTTAGTTTTCTCCAATTTTTCTTGTGTGTTGAAATATGAAGTGCACATAAAACTTTCCTTCCTCCCCTCCCTCCCTCCCTCTCTCTTTCTCTCTCTCTCTTTTCTTTCTCTCTTTCTTTCTCTTTCTTTCTCTCTCTCTCTTTCTTCTCTCTCTCTCTCTTTCTCTCTCTCTCTCTCTCTCTTTCTCTCTCTCTCTTCTCTCTTTCTCTCTCTCTCTCTCTCTTTCTTTCTTTCTTTCTTTCTTTCTTTCTTTCTTTCTTTCTTTCTTTCTTTCTTTCTTTCTTTCTTTCTTTCTTTCTTTCTTTCTTTCTTTCTTTCTTTCTTTCTTTCTTTCTTTCTTTCTTTCTTTTTCTTTCGACAGAGTCTTGCTCTGTCGCCCAGGCTGCAGTGCAGTGGCACAACCTTGGCTCACCACAACTTTCACCTCCCGGGTTCAAGCGATTTTCCTGCCTCAGCCTCCCGAGTAGCTGGGATTTCAGGCGTGTGCCACTGTGCCTGGCTAATTTTTGTATTTTTAGTAGACACGGGGTCTCATGATATTGGTCAGGCTGGTCTCAAATTCCTGACCTCGTGATCCACCCACCTCAGCCTCCCAAAGTGCTGGGATTACAGGTGTGAGCCACCATGCCTGGCCACATAAAACATTTTTACCGTAGTATGATGGTTATCTTGAGGAAGTCACTTTTTTTTTTTTTGAGAGGGATTCTTGCTCTGTCACCCTCACTGGAATGCAGTGGCGTGATGTCAGCTCACTGCAGCCTCTGTCTCCCCGGCTCACACGATCCT
Organism: Rhinopithecus roxellana; assembly: GCF_007565055.1. NCBI lineage: Eukaryota > Metazoa > Chordata > Mammalia > Primates > Cercopithecidae > Rhinopithecus > Rhinopithecus roxellana. The sequence goes on along the minus strand of NC_044559.1, from coordinate 96,578,005 downwards.
CCTGCCTCAGCCTCCTGAATAGCTGGGACTACAGGCATGTGCCACCATACTCAGTTAATATTTGTATTTTTTATAGAGTCGGGGGTTGGCCATGTTGCCCAGGCAGGTGTCGAACTCCTGGGCTCAAGCCATCCTCCCACCTCAGCCTCCCAAAGTGCTGGGATTACAGGTATGAGCCACTGGACCCGGCCAGAAGTCACTTTTTGAGTCACAAACTGAACTAGCTACTTTTTCATGGAGGATCATTTTTTATTTGAAAGAATTACTGACAATCTCTGGTTACTCAGATTCCGATATCTGGCAGATGCTTTCTCAAAAACAAATGAAGTGATCCTCTCACCTTAAGGGAAAGGACCAGGAGTATTTGTTGTTGATGGCAAAATTCAGGCTTTCAAGAGAAAACCAGAATTTTAAAAACTTGTATTCACCACCATGAGCTGAACAGCTTCTCAGTATTCAAGGCCGGTTGGGATGAGATTAGTGGAAATATTAACAAATCTGATTTTTTAAATGTTGTATAATGAGATGTGTCAACCTTTGGAAGCTCAACACAATGCAGTGAACCAATTTGTATTAAAGCAGAGCAATGGGTGCGTGATATTATAAAAACATGATGGATAAAAGAGCCATTCAAATTGCAAGATAGAATAGCGGGTTATAATTTAATAAAGCATGAAAAGTTCATTGATATGGTTTCAGATTCCACTTGTCATATTGTGTTGTTATGAAAAAATATCTATAATTATCTAAAAAGGTGATTAAAATACTCTTCCCTTTTCCAGTTACATATATGTGTGAAGCTGGATATTCCCCTGTGTTCTTTAATCAAAACAACAGCTTGAATGTGGAAACAGCTATGAGAATCTTGCTATCTTCTATTAATGCAGATATTAAAGAAATTTACAAAGTGTATAAAATAATAGCTACATTTTGTTTTAAAAAACAGCTATTTTTCATAAAATATTTATATTAATGTGAAATAGGTTTATTTTCAATTAATACATATTTTTAAAGTTTTTCCATTTTAAATTTCTAATATGGTAAATAGCAATAGATAAAATCTGCATAAACACAACTTTTGAAACCCTCAATAATTTTTAAGAGTGCAAAGTGTTCCTGAGACCAAAAAGTTTGAGTACTGTTGGTCCATGATGTAAGTTGTTGACTTTTTTTTTCCACTTTGTCATTTGTCTATTTTTTCTTTTTGTCATACAAACATTTTTTATTTTTATATAGTTGAATATATTATTCTTTTCTTTAAAAAATGTCCCTGGATCTTGACTTGTGGTTAGATCTTCCCTCACTCCAAGGATAAAAAGGAATTTTTTCTTTTTTCTTATGATTTGATTTTCCACTTTCTATGTTTCTAAATATATAAAATATCCATTCTACCCAGTTATCCCAACTTAAAAGTCATCTTTGCCCCACTAGCTTGTGATGACACCTTTATCACATATTGGATTTCCATATGTTGGTTCATCTTTGAACTTGCTGTTTATACCATTGGTTTATAATCCGTGTGCTCATGTTATACCATTTATTGAGACTTCATGGAATATTTTACTGGCTTGTAGAACTTGTCTTTCTCCCTCCCCCACTACTTATCCTTTTAATAACTTTCTTGATTTATTTGTTCATTTTTTCATGTGAATTTTGGATCACCTACAGATCAGATTCTCCTACAGGTTTTGTTCTCATCCAGGGTCATTGGTGCCTTAGCCCAGGCTTTGTTGCTGGTGATACAACCAATAAATAAGGCTTGTTATTTATGCTCAGGGCTACAGGAAGCTGTGGCATACACGGGGACATGCCCTGCTGGCTCCTGCCCAAGTGCTACAAGAAGCAGAATAGTGAACATTCTGCTTGTGTTTGATTTGTTTATATTCAGGCAGCAGAGGGTCAAATTAGTGGAATACAGCATTGATTATTATCTGAACTCAATGCAACTAAACGTAAAAATTCCACAAGCCTGAATTCACAGCAATGGATTTACTTATCAATTTTCAACTTTTATTTTAGATTCAGGGTGTACACATGCAGGTTTGTTAACTGGATATATTGTGTAATGCTGAGGTTTGGGGTATGGATGATCCCATCACCTAGGTAGTGAGCATGGTACCTGATAGTTTTACCACCTTTTCCCTCCTCCTTCTTTCCGCCTTCCTCTTCTAGTCTCCAGGGAAGCTACTTCTTGACATGGTTCCATGTTCTCTGACTTGACTAGTGGTCTGACTATCAGACAGCTGCTCTAGGATCTGAGAGATACTTTGTCTCTGAGATGCCCTAGGGATGAATATGATATATAAATGCATAGTTATACTTTTTGAGAATTTGGAATAGTTAGGCGTTAGGTTCAGCTAAATTGTTTCCCTGACTCTGAGTGTGATGAGAAATGAAATGTTGTTTAGTGAGTGTTATTGACAATAGTGTAGAATGAAAAGATAGAAAAATTCAGCAAGTGCTTTGTTTTCTGTAGACTGTATCCCTCACTACAGCTTTATTGTTATTGATACTTCTATTATTATTATTGATTTTTCTCTGTGGTGGAATGAGTTAGGATTAAACTTATAAGGCCTTAGAAACTGCATTTTAGTCACTTCTGACATTGATCTTTTTGCTTCTAAGGAAACACCATCTTAAAACTGAAGCAACTGGACTCAGTGGCTCACACCTATAATCCCAGTACCTTGGGAAGCAGATGTGTGAGAATTGCTTGAGCCCAGGAGTTCAAGGCCATCCTGGGCGACACAGCATGACCCTGTCCCTATAAAAATAAAAAATCAGCTAGGCGTGGTGTCATGCACCTGGAGTCCCAGCTACTTGGGAGCCCAGGAGTTTGAGGCTGCAGTGAGCTGAGATTGTGCCACTACACTCCAGCCTGGGCGACAGAGCAAAACGCTGTCTCAAAAATAAGACAAACAAACAAGCAAACAGACTAAAACACCTTCACTCCCCATCCCCCAAAACCATGAAGCTGATTTCTTTGGTAGCTGGTTACAGGGGAGACAGTGGTAAAAGTAGAAACACGTAAATCACATTTGAAGAATAAGAAATCTAACATTTTTTTTCAAGGTTGTATTGCCCTATTCTTCCAGATCATTGGGAAGGAATTGTCCCCACATGAAAGAAATATTTGTATTTGAGACCTGTCTCAAACAACTCGCCTATGTTCAAAAACTCCACTGTCCCAGTCACCTTTGGATGAACTTATACCTGGGTTTTGGGCATCAGCTTATGTGGAACATTGATTGACCCATCCCATATTGACATGAGATTTTTAGTGACTTTGTCCTACATTGTTTTGGGTTGGAATCACCAACACAGAACTGTCAACTCAGTTTAAAATGACTACATTTTGCATGACATTCTCAAGGGAAGGAGAAAAACATCTTTCATTGAGTGAATATAGAGGTTGTTTGTCCAGAGAGTGCTGTTTCCCTTCAATTCACCTGAATGCCATGATAAATCTGCTGGGAGTTCTAGTTGTCACACCAATCATCAATAAAAGACACACTATCTCTTTCTCCAAGTTGCTGAGTCTGCTTTAAACTTTAATAGTACAATTTTTATTAGCTCCACTGCTTAAAGCTTTTCTCTGAGAGAATGGATATATTTTACTGAGAATAATTGTGCTGCCAGGTAATGGAAAATAAACATTAAACACTGATACTATCATCCTCCTGACTTGTCTAGTTTTCCTGGTTCATAATGCATTGTGGCTAGACCGATGAAATCAAACCACAATGGTAAATTACCTGTCAGATTGATTTGTCTGCTCTGTTCATTATCTTTGGCGAAAGTACGCTGAGATGGTTGTGTGTGTGTCTATGTGTGTGTGAATTTTGATTTCCTTGAACTTCACATAGGAGTTAAAAATGCTTCTTGGCAGAAAGGAAACTTAGCATGTACATATTCAAAATAAAATAGCTACCCACTCATAACCTAGTCAGATGTTCACAAAATAATCATCATGCTCTTTCTGTTTTGATTTTTCTTGCTTACGATGATGAATCTTACGGTTACAGAAACATAGTGAAAACCCTTGTAATTGTCACACTTCTCTACCATCCAAAGGAATGTTGAGGGCACGCCTGCACGACACATCACTAGGCTAGGCACTGAACACAGAGGGCTTTCCTGATCCGTGGGTGATTGAAATTGAAAACTGCTTTGCACTGAACATATGAAGACTTTCCAAGAGCAAAATGGTAATTGTAAACTGAGTCCACAGTAGACTGAAATAGTTCTATTCAAACTAGAAGTGCAGTCAAAGTGCAGCTCTATTTAAAAACTTCGGAAACAATACATTTGGATCTGGAGGCAGTGGCAAAATTTTTAAACCTTAAAGTTAAAAAAGTGTTATTTATTTATTTATCTTTTATTATAAAAATAAAGACAGAGCCTTGCTATGTTGCCCAGGCTTGTCTCAAACTCCTGGGGTCAAGTGCTCCTTCTGCCTTGACCTCCCAAAGTGCTGGGATCACAGACGTAAGCCACTGTGCCTGTGCCTGGCCAAAAGATCATTATTTATTTATTATTTTTTATTGAGATAAGGTCTCTCTCTGTCACCCAGGTTGGAATGCAGTGGTGCCATCATGGCTCATTGCAACCTTGACCTCCTGGGCCCAAGAAATCCTCCCACCTTAGTCTCCTGAGTAGCTAGGACTACAGGTGCATGCCCCCATGCCTAGCTAATTTTTAATTTTTTTGTAGAGATGAGGTCTCACTATGTTGCCCAGGCTGGTCTTGAACTCCTGGCTTCAAGTGATCCTCCTGCCTCGGTCTCCCAAAGTGCTGGGATTCCAGGTGAGAGCCATGATGCTTGGCCCCAGATTTCTTCATTGGAGTCAAAGCAAGTTTCCTGAGCTTTTATGGCTTCGGTTTCTTCGTGTGTAGAATGCAGACAAAAACATCTTCTTAGTTTTTAAAATAAGGATTAAATGAGAGAACGCATTTGAAGCACTTTGCAAAGTGCCTGGCTTATAGTAAGTACTCAATAAGGGTTTGCCATATGGTACAATTTGACATCAATTCAGCTACCAACCTATCATAAAATTCCTTACATTTTTAATATATTGGGTTTCATTTGGTTCTTTTTTTTTTTTTTTGAGACAGAGTCTTGCTCTGTCACCTAGGCTGGAGTGTAGGGGCATGATTTCAGCTCACTACAACCTTTGCCTCCCAGATTCAAGGGATTCTTGTGCCTCAGCCTCCCAAGTAGTAGCTGGGATTACAGGCATGCACCACCATGCCTGGCTAATTTTTGCATTTTTAGTATAAAGGGAGTTTGGCTATATTGGCCAGGCTGGTCTCAAACTCCTGGCCTCAAGAGATCTGCCTGCCTCGGCCTCCCAAAGTGCTGAGATTACAGGCACGAGCTACTGCACCCAGCCAGGTTTCAGTCGGTTCTTATAAGAACTCTGCTAGGTACTTGGGGTAGGTCTTACTATTCCATTATACAAGAGGGATAACTAAAATGCAGAAAGCTCAGTGCCTGGCAAGGGGCACAAGGTAAGTGGCAAAGTTAGAAGAAACCCCATGTCTCCTGAGCCTTTGCAATTCATCCATTCAAAAATGATTTTGAGTACTTTTTATGCATTCTGCACTGAGATTTATGATGAATATTACCAAGTACGTTTCTTGCTTTTAGGGAATTTATGGTCTCCTGAGTGAGGAACAGAGATGTTAATCAAATAATCCTACTTACAAATGTATAATTCAGAACTGATTTAAGCACTCTGAAAGCAAGGAACACAGGCTTATAAAGGTCTGTTGACAAAAGGACCTGGTTTAGACTTGAGTCAGAGCAAGCTTCCCTGGGAAAATGCTCCTGGAGCTGAGGTCAGGAGGGTGAGGGGGAGTTAGCCGACACAGAGAGAATGTGGAGCCCATGGAAAGGCCCAGGGCAGGACACCTGGTGGCCTGCAGGAACTGGGAGGAAATGGGGAGGGTGGAGGGGAGAAGAGAGGGCTGCAGGGTGGGGTGGGGGTGATGGTGGAGGAGGTGATGACACTGACGGTGGTGGTGATTGCTAATATTTATTGGCCTTGTTCCTGTCAAATGGGTTGGGTCCATCTGGCGCCGCCCTATACCACATCCTTAGCTTGAGTTTCCCGTGAATCTAGGCTGCCAATTCACCCAGGGCCAGGGTCTAGGCATGAGGTGTTCCCTCTTCTTTTCTCCCTGCCTTTCTAATTGCGGAGAGGACTTGTGCCTCCTGGATGTGAGTGCATGCATGGGGAGTGTGGGTTTACTATGAGCCATCCTAACCCTGAGAGTGCAGGCCTCACGGTGGGGAAGGTTTTTTGATCGGTTCTCTGTATCTTGGCTGGGCCCCAGTTCTGGCCTCTGTTCCCTTGTTGAAGAGGCTGATAAAGCCTAAAGCCCAAGCTTGCCCACCATGGCCACAGTGTGCAGGGAAAAAGCAGCCCTGATGCTTTGAGGTTCTACTACTTCTCTGGGTTCCTACGTCCCCTTAGGTTCTAGCCTAGTAGTTACTTTCCAGTCAGCTTATTGAAGCTTTTAAAGAGTTTATTTCTATTTTATCCCATGTATTATTTCTTTTCAGAGGGCAGCTCAGTCTGGAAATCTGTCATGCTACCACAGAAATCAGAAGTCCAGGCTGGGCATGGTGGCTCACCCCTGTAATCCCAGCACTTTGGGAGGCCGAGATGGATGGATTACCTGAGGTCAAGAGTTCAAGACCAGCCTGAACAACATGGCAAAACTCCGTCTCTACTAAAAATTAAAAAAAAAAACCAGAGTGCAGTGGTGCACGCCTGTAATTCCAGCAACTCCTGTAATTCCTGTAACTCCTGCCTCAGTTGGAATTACAGGTGTGTACCACCATGCCTTGCTGAGGCAGGAGAATTGCTTGAACCTGGGAGGTGGAGGTTGCAGTGAGCCGAGATTGTGTCACTGCACTCAGCCTGGTGAGACAGAATGACTCTGTCACCCCCCCCCCAAAAAAAAAGAAAAGAAAAGAAATCAGAAGTCCACCAGACTGCATTGCTTGCTTTTCTCTGAGCCTGTGGAATCCTTATTAACGTAGCAGTGAGGAAATAGACATATATGTGTCTTCCCCCCAAGGAGTTAAGTAACTGAAGAATTGTGTTATTGTGATTAAAATATACATAAAATAGAATTTACTATTTTAGCCATTTTTAAGTGAACGTTAAGTGTACAGTGGTATTAGGTGCATTTGCAATGCTGTGCAGCCATCAGAACATCTACAGAACCTTTTCCATCACCCTAAACAGAAACTCCGCCCAGTCCAGGCCTGGTGGTTCATGCCTGTAATCCCAGCACTTTGGGAGGCCGAGGAGGGCAGATCACTTGAGTCCAGAAGTTCAAGACCAGCTTGGGCAACATAATGAGACTCCTTCTCCACGAAAAATTCAAGATTATCTGGGCATGGTGGTGCACACCGGTAGTCCCAGCTACTCGGGAGGCTGAGGTGGGAGGATTGCTTGAACCGGGGAGGCAGAGGTTGCAGTGAGCAAAGAGAGCCTCCTGTGTTCAAGTGATTCTCCTGCCTCAGCCTCCCGAGTAGCTGGGATTACAGGTGCCCGCCACCATGCCTGGCTAATTTTTGTATTTTTTTTTTAAGTAGAGTCGGGTTTCACCATGTTGGTTAGGCTGGTCTTGAACTCCTGACCTCAGGCTATTCGCCCACCTCAGCCTCCCAAAATGTTGAGATCACAGGCGTGAGCCACTGCGCCCAGCCTGATGGCTGTTTTATACTCTGCTCTTATGGAGGTTGTGGCCATGAAAGGTGGCTTCTGAGAATCAGTGTCTCCTTCAATGGATTTGGTACTGAATGGTGTGGACTGAATGCTTGGAGCTCGGCTAAGTCCTGATTCTGGCCCTGTGGAGGCCTCTGCTGAGGAGCTGCCCTGGGGTCCAAGGGTGAGGGCAGAGGATGGAGCATGGCACACCAGGACCGAGGTGAGCCCATGGTAGGCTCTATTCACTGGCAGGGTTGGACTCTCTGGGCTGAGTGCTTTCCCACACTCCTGTGGACTTCAGAAGTTTGTGCAGTCTTTCCAGAGGCAACCTTGGAAACAACTGAATACTTTCCTCTTTATTCCCTTTAGTTTTTTTTTTTTTTTTTTTTTCACTTAAAAAAATTGTGGCCAGGTGTATTAGTCCCTTTTTACACTGCTGATAAAGACATAACCAAGACTGGGCTATTTACAAAAGAAAGAGGTTTAATGGACTTACAATTCTATGTGGCTGGGGAAGCCTCACAATCATGGTGGAAGCAAGTCACATCTTACATGGATGGCAGCAGGCAAAAAGAGAGCTTGTGCAGGGAAACTCCTCCTTATAAAGCCATCAAATCTCATGAGACTTATTCACTATCATGAGAACAGCACGTGAAAGGCCCACCTCCATGACTCAGTTATCTCCCACTGGGTCCCTCCCACAACATATGGGAATTCAAGATGAGATCTGGGTGAGGACACAGCCAAACCGTATCACCAGGCATGGTATGTCATGCCTGCAATCACGGGATTTTGGGAGGCTGAGGTGGGAGAATCACCTGAGGCTAGGAGTTTAAGAGCAGCCTGGGTAACATAGTGAGACACCATCTCTACAAAAAATATTAAAGAAATTATCTGGGTGTGGTGGCACATGCCTGTAGTTCCAGCTACTCAGGAGGTTGAGGTGAGCATACCGCTTTAGCCCAGGAGTTTGAGGCTACAGTGAGCTCTGGTTGCACCACTGCACTCCAGTCTGGGAAACAGAGTGAGACTGTCTCAAAAATAATTAATAAATAATAAAATAAATAAAATTATAGTAAAATATACATGATCTCAAATTGACCATTTTTAAAGCGTACAGTTCACTGGCATTAGTACATTCACATTGCTGTGCAACTTTTCCATGAGTTTTGAGAAGGTCTTTATGGCCAAAAGAGAAATTACCTTTCTAAATACCGAAACGATTTTTACCTAAAGGAAGCCGACTTGCTCCCACTTGGATGAGTTTCGTGAGTTTTCACCTGTTACAAATACAGCAGATAAACAGGGCAAGGCGCTCTCTGTGTGTTGAAGAGAGGGTGTGAGCCACAAATTCGGAACCCTTCTCCCGCCGTGGAGTTAGGCGCTCCTTCCTCTCCCCTGTTCTCCTCCCCTTGTTTCCATAGTGTTGGAAGTCAGTGCTACAGGAAGCTGTTCACCTCCTCACTGAGGCAGCTCTGTGAATAATAGTGACTAATTCCTGCTTTTGTCTGCACTAGGTGATGGGGGTGGCAGCAGGGAGGCCAAAGAAAAAACTAAGAGCTGCAGCTGAAGGCTTGATTTTTTTTTCACCAATCCCTGTTTTCAGCTATGAACCTGTTAGGTTCTATTTTTGTGTCATCATTTCAGAGAGCAACATTTCAGAAACTTGGCAGCCACCAAGCAGACACCTGACCTGGTCACCTTGTGGCACTGGGCGCTGGGCTGGCCACCAAGTGACTTAGATTCTGATTTCAGCTTCGTCATTAGGCATGACACATCAGTGGCTTCTCTGAAACTCGATCTCCTCACTGGCAATGTCTCACTCAATGCCTGCAGAGCTCTCTCCTTGCTCCAGAGTGGGGGCTGGGGGGTGTCTTCCTTCTATCATTCAGGGAGGGATTCAGGGAGGAATCTCACCCTGACACTGAACAGTTGTGGAATCAGAGCGGGAAGGACTGGAGGGGGCTTGCCCTGCACCCCTGTTTTATAGTCCAGTCTAACACCCTCCAGGGAGCCACCACACCCATCTCCCTCCAGGCTGCAGGGACGGTGGGGGCTGATCTACTCTGTGGCTGAGGCTGCCTGCTACAGGCTGGGCAGCACTGGGCTCAATTCAGGCAGCCCTAAGGGTTCAGAGCTTCTGGATTTTTCCAGGGGCTCAGGAGGAAGAGATGAGGGGTTCCTGAGATTCCTGCCCCACCACCGATGCTCCGAGCTTTGCTGTCAGTGTTGTCTTGCAGGATAACCACACACCCCTTTCTTCCTCCCTTTTCTTCCTTTATACCCAGGCTGTGGGCCTGTTCAGGCCCTCAGGCTTGCAGAAGCCTTCCCAAAGATGTGGGCCTGTTGTTGATTTACAGGGGCCTGGCTCCTCTGTGCGCCTGACTGCATAACTTAACGGGATCTGTCACCTTCAATAGGCCGCTGCACAGCTGCATGCGGGAGCAGCTGCCTTCGCAGCCTTTGTTTGGTCTCAGTTCTCATCTTATCCAGCACAGCCAAGGGGCCCTCTCTCCTCCCGGCACCTTGATTAGTGCTGACTGTCCCCTGCCCACCAAGTGCTTTGGGTGGCCCACGAATATACAGGGTCTCACACACAGTTTATGATAGTGATGGTGACCGAAGGCTGTTCATAAACAGTGAGTCGTGGGTGGCGGCATTAGCTCTTAAAAATCATAATCAGCTCTCCAGGTGGCCTCTTAAATGTGCTTGGGGCTTTTCCTCTCATCCATAAAATAGGCTACTTTAGCCTGAGGCCCCAGAGCTGGCAGGAGGACAGAGCACATGTTTGGCCTTTGTGGCCTCAAACGAATGCTCGTTCCCCAACTCAGACCGATGAGAATCTGTGCTCCCTTAAAACATACATGCATGTGCACACCTCCACACACACTCATTCACACATGCATGCACACTCACACACTCACATATGCACTCATGTGGAGTACACACACTCTCACACGTGCACACGCAAACATGCATACTCACAGGCATCTGAGGCCCCACGCCCACCATGGGCTGAGCTCTGGGGACTGAGGAAGCAGGTGCAGTGGGCACAACTGGGCATTCAGAAATGTTTCTCCCCAGGCCCCTGACTGCCCATTTCCCTCCATCATGGCTCTCCCTCTACTTCCAAATCTCAATGCTATCGGCCTGATGTGCTACCAAATGTTGGAGAAGATTGGATCTCATTTGCTCAGACCTGGTCTGGGGACATTTGGGTTTGAGGCCCTCCTTGGGCTGTGGGATGAAATACCAAAAGTAGGTGGGTGGGGGCCCCCAGGTGCTTCCCTGAGCCCCTGCTATCACCAGCTCCAAGTCAACACGAACTGCTGAGGACCGCCAGACCTGTCTTGGTGGGGGCAAGGGGTAGGCCTTGGGACAAGAGTCCACAACATGGCCCTGCAATGGCCTGCTGACCGGCCAAAGCTTTAGCAGTGCAGTCTATGGGAAGGTGCCCAGGATTGGCAGCTAGACACACCCGCGTTCACTGGGCTTCTGCTTTTCCACTTCCTGGCTATGAGACCTCAAGCAAATTGCTTGTTTAACCTCACTGAGCCTCAGTTTCCTCACCTATGAAAATGAAGACGAAAGAATGTACCCCATAGAGGCTGTTGATAGGACTAAAAGACAGAATGTGTGCAATTGTCTTATTTGAGAATCAAGACATGGCAGCTGAAATAAAGGATGTTATAATTTTCTTATCTCCTTGGCTCCGTATTTTTTTTTTTTTTTTGGTTGTTTAAAATTAGAGAAAATGTCTCTCTCTGTCACCAGGCTGGAGTGCAGTGGTGCAATTATAGCTCACTGAGGTCTTGAACTCCTGGGCTCAAGTGATCCTCCCACCTCAGCCTTTTGAGTAGCTGGGACTATAGGCGTGTGCCACCATGTCTGGCTAGTTTTTTAAAAAATTACTTTTTGTAGTGTTGAGGCCTAACTCTGTTGCCCAGACTGGTCTTGAACTCCTGGCCTCAAGTGATCCTCTTGCCTGTTTCCCAAAGTGTTGGGATTACAGGTGGGGGCCACTGCACCTCGCCTGGCCCAAGACTTTGATCTGAGAAAAAGAAGACACTCAGGGGCCACGTATCTTGAGAGAACCCATGGCCAGGCGCATTGGCTCACGCCTGTAATCCCAGTACTTTGGGAGGCTGAGGCAAGTGGATCACCTGAGGTCAGGAGTTTGAGACCAGCCTGGCCAACAAGACAAAACCACTCTCTAGTAAAAATACAAAAATTAGCCAGGTGTTGTGGCTTACACCTGTAATCCCAGCACTTTGGGAGGCCGAGACGGGCGGATCACGAGGTCAGGAGATCGAGACCATCTTGGCTAACCCGGTGAAACCCCGTCTCTACTAAAAAATACAAAAAATTAGCCGGGCGTGGTGGCGGACGCCTGTAGTCCCAGCTACTCCGGAGGCTGAGGCAGGAGAATGGTGTAAAACCCGGGAGGCGGAGCTTGCAGTGAGCTGAGATCCGGCCACTGCACTCCAGCCTGGGCGACAGAGCGAGACTCCGTCTCAAAAAAATAAAACAAAAAAACACCTCACCTATGAGATATGTGTTTAATGGGAAGGGAACCCCAGGGTGTGGCAGATGACGGACAGCTCAGGGATCCTGGCTGGTTCCCTAAGTCTTCTAGGGTCTCCTCCTGCTCTCCCTTGGCACTGGTGTGTCCCAATCAGGGAGGCAGGAGGAGGAGAGGAACATGGGATTCTGAATGGCCATAGTCAAGGTCAGGCAGTCAGTCCTGGCCACCTCAGTGATAGACCCTAGGCTCCTGTCAGGCCTCATAAGACTTGCTGACATAGAAGTCAAGAGAGAGGACACGTGCACTAAACAGCATTGGCAAGAAACCAAAGAAAGCTCTTCATTCAATGGAGGTGTGGAGTGGAGTGGAGGGGCTCAGGACCTGCAGGCTGAGCAGCGCCAGAGAGAACACGAAGTCTGGGGTCTTGCTCTGTTGCCCAGGCTGGAATGCAGTGGTGGAATCCTAGCTCACTGCAGCCTCAAACTCCTGGCCTCAAGCAATCCTCTTGCCTCAGTCTCCCGAGTAGCTGGGACTACAGGTGCCTGCCATCATGTCTGGCTAATGGCCTCCGGTCAATGGCTTCACATTGCCCAGATGCTAGATGAGTCTATTTCTATTTAGCATGTGACACTCCCCTCCTGACGTGAGAACCCAAACCCCACCCTCTGACATGTGAGGAGGACATGACACAAAGTCTCGTGAGGTTCTCTTGGAGGTCATTGCTTACGCCCAGGCTGTCAGAAAGTCTGCTCTGGGACAAAGTTGGAGGCTGGGAAATGTGCCTTCTGGCTTGGACTTTCTTTTCCCTTCCCTGGCTGCTGGTGCCCAGCCCGTTTGCAGACAGCCTACAGCCCACCTGGGCTGCTCTCAGGGAGCTGAGGCCTGACTCAGCCTCTTGCCCATTGCTCCCCTATCTGGACACAGTCATCTCTGCCGGCGCATTCACGCCAAGGGCCAGATGTGTCCTCTTGCTCTTCCGGGATGATGTGTGTACCCTGACTTAGTCCATTTCATGTTGTTATAAAGGAATCCCTGAGACTGGGTAAGTTATGAAGGAAAAAGGCATGTTTGGCTCACAGTGTAGATATCTGGAAAAGTTCAAGACTGGGCATCTGGTGAGGGCCTCGGGCTGCTCCACTCGTGGCAGAAAGTGAAGGGGAGCTGTTGCATGCAGAGATTGCATAGCAGGAGAAACCAAGGAAGCCAGGCTCTTCTAACAATCCACTCCCCGGGAACTAGGGTGAGAACTCACTCACCCCCAAGGGAGTGCACTCGTCTATTTGAGGATCCAACCCCATGACCCCAACACCTTCCACCAGTCCCCACCTCCAACACTGGGGATTGCATTTCAACCTGAGGTTTGGAGGGGACAAACATTACAACCTTAGCAACCCCACACACACCCACTTAACCCAAAGGGGTGCTAAATTAGCAGCGGTGATGACAGGCATGAAGTATTGTTAGACAAACATTTTGATTTGCCTCCTGTCATTTATATGAATAAATGTCACGTGCGTGTGCATGTGTGTGCGCCCTACACTTTTTAGATAAAATAGTGTTTCCTGTATATCCTAGTTTCGAACCTTTTTCCATTTAATATATTGTAAATGTTTTCCCATGTGCTTATAGTCTTCCATAACACAATTTTAAATGACTCTCAAGTATTCCCTTGTGATCCTCAAAGTGACCATCCACTGGGTGAGGGAAGAAAATATTACAACTTCCTTTCACCTTTATTTTTATCTAAAAACAAGACAGAAATGAAGCTTTATTACTTTCTAATACCTGGCCCCCATCCTGGTTGGCCTGCACATGTGGTGCCAGTGGGGTCCGGCAGGGGGCAGAAGGTTGACAGTGGCACCTGCACATTTTTGTTTGCTTTCTGCAAATTGCAATTTACTGCAGCTTCTAAGTGTTTGGTTAAAGAGATATCCAGATTAGTTTAACTAATAACCTTCACAAAATAGACAGGTGGCTTAATTTCTAGCTAAGATAATCCAGACTGTAGGCTGCAAAAGGTGAGATGTTGGGAGTGGGGTGAGATTTGAAAAATTACCTATTGGGTACGATGTTCACTATTCAGGTGATGGGTTCACTAAAAGCCCAGACTCCACCACTATGCAATATATGCATGTAAGAAATCTACACTTTCATTTTGGGAGGCTGAGGCAGGTGGATCACTTGAGGTCAGGAGTTCCAGAACAGCCTGGTCAACATAGTGAAACCCTGTCTACACTAAAAATACAAAAATCAGCCAGGTGTGGTGGCACACACCTGTAATCCCAGCTACTCAGGAGCCTGAGGCAGGAGAATCACTTTAACCAGGGAGGCAGAGGTTTCAGTGAGCTGAGATTGTGCCACCGCACTCCAACCTGGGTGACAGAGTGAGACTCCGTCTTGAAAAAAAGAAAAAGAAATCTGCACTTGTATTGCCTAAATATATAAAAGTAAAAAGCTCAGAGCACAAAAAGAGAACAAGAAAATGGCTGAGTGGATTCTTTTTCAGATTCCACTGTGAACTCATGATCATTCTTGTTAGATGAGAAAACAATAGCATATTCAGATCTGAAAAGAGTCAGCCAGAAATACATTAACACTTAAGAAGATTATGTGAATCATAGGTATACAGTCATTTCATTCATGATGGCCTTACGCTAAGTGCATATGGTACCTTGAGGTATAAGCTCATGAGAGTATCACCATAGGTAAGACAGTTAAACAATTAACATTGAAAATACAAAGACAAATCTCAACTTCCTTTCACTGATGTTGAAAGTCATGCAATCTTTCAGTCCTTAAACGTTTTTACAAAACTACCGATAATAAATATTTAGAAGCTTAAAGGTCATATAACATGGTAAAACTGGCCAAAATAACACATGAAACAAATATGGGGAAGAATTTAAATATAGTCTTTCATTGGAAAATACTATTGAAGGCCAGGCAAAGTGGAGTATACCTGTAATCCCAGCACTTTAGAAGTCTGAGGCAGGAGGATCGCTTGAGCCCAGGAGCTTGACACCAGCCGGGGCAACATAGTATGACATTGTCTCTACAAAAAATAAAAAATTAGCTTTGTGTGGGGGCGCATGCTTGTGGTCCCAGCTACTCAGAAGGCTGAGGTGTGAGGATCCCTTGAGCCTGGGAAGCCAAGGCTGCAGTGACCTGTAACTGCACCGCTGCATTCCAGCCTGGGCAACAGAGTGAAACCCTGTTTCAAAAATGAAATGAGGCCAGCCACGATGGCTCATGCCTGTAATCCCAACACTTTGGGAGACCAAAGGGGGTGGATCACCTGAGGTCAGGAGTTCGAGATCAGCCTGGCCAACATGGTGAAACTCCTTCTCTACTAAAAATACAAAAAATTAGCCGAGCATGGTGGCAGATGCCTGTAATCCCAGTTACTCGGGAGACAGGAGAATCACTTGAACCCAGGAGGCAGAGGTTGCAGTGAGCCGAGATCACGCCGTCACACTCCAGCCTGGGTGACAGAGTGACACTCCGTCTCAAAAACAAAACAAAACAAAAACCCCAACAAAACAAACAAGATTATGTCCTTTGCAGGGATATGGATGGAGCTGGAGGCTATTATCTTTAGCAAATTAACTCAGGAACAGAAAACCAAATACTGCATGTTCTCACTTATAAGTGGGAGCTAAATGATGAGAACATGTGCACACACAGAGGGGAACAGCACACACTGAGGCCTATTGGAGGGTGGAGGGTGGGAAGAGGAAGAGGATCAGTAAAAATAACTAATGGACACTAGGCTTAATACCTGGGTAATGAAATAATCCACATAACAAACCCTCATGACACAAGTTTACCTATGTAACAAATGTGTACATGGACCCCTGAACTGAAAATAAAAGCTAAATGTTTTAAAAGGAAAAAATAAAATAAAATGTGGAAACAGAATTTTCTGACTAGTTTAAAGATCTTCTAATGAAAATTTTAGTATTTTGTATGCATTAAATATAAAAAATATAAGACCTCTTGGTTGACATCATAGAAGTAGAAAATTTACTTAGCTTAATTTCAATAAAAATTTCTGTATACTTAGTGTATGAGAATGAGAAATTAATTTCTTGATTTATTAAGTGTGTCCAATTATGCTTTTCCTTTATTAGTATCTGTGTCTTTATAAAAGATTGTTTTGAATTATTACAACTATTATAACCAAGAATGGAAATATATTGAACTTTCAGTTGTATTATAGTGTTAAACTAAGACTTTAAGAAATGATTGATTTAATCCAAAAACACATGGCTCTTTTTAAGCCAAAATATTTCTGAAGTATTAATGAATAAAATAGAGCAAATTTAAAATATTGCTTAAAATGTCCATATCACGTGTTTTGTAATGCATGTAACACTTTAAGTTTGATAGTACCTATATATAATTTATTAAAAGTAAATGACTACTTATTAGGGTGTATGCAAACATTACTTTTGATAGGGGTATGTGACTATAGACTCAAAATACAAGAGACCACTTGATCCCCAATTAGTAGGCACTGAGGTTGTTTCCAATTTTTTAACTTTTTCAAATGATGTAGGGAGCATCTTATGTAGAAGTTACTTGCTACGTTCCTGCTGATTTTCTGGGGATAACTTCCTAGAAGTGAGAATACTTAATCCAAGAGTACACTCATTGTAAGGGAATATTTTATTTTTATTTGTTTAGTTAGTTTACAAATTTCCTACAGAGAGACTATAATAATGGACATGGCCACCAGCAGCGATGACAATGTTTTCCCCTAGCCTTTGGGTTTGTTTTCACATAATTTCAGCTGCTAGTTACAGGGGGAGGACTCTGGTCTATCTGGGAGCAGTGAGGGACCCCAGGGCTCTGGGGAAGGTAGTTTTGGGCAGGGATCTGGGATGACCACAGACTGTGGATGTCCACCAACAGCAGTCTATGCATCAGGGCAGTTGGTGCTGTACATCAGACCCTTCCTGGTGGTAAGGATGAGCTCCCTGGGGTCTCAGGGCATGACCCTGAATTGTTGAGGGGTCAGGTACAGCGCAGTGTGGAAAGGTGGTCATCCCGCTCGGAGGTGGGGTGGGCAGGTCCCTGAGGGTCCTCTGTTTTGAGAAGGCTGTCTGTGGGATGCTGACTGTTGCCACACAGCAGTGTCTGAGGATCAAAAGCGAGTGGAAGGAGGTCTCCTTCTCTCAGTCCATGTGGAAAGCATTTGTCTTCGGTTGGAAACCTTACGTGAGAACGAAAGCCAGCCCTTGTGGAATGCTTGCAGACCCTGCGGCCAGCTCTGTTTCTGGCTCTCCCGGCCTTTTGCTAAGATAGCAGAGTGGGGTTTCCCACCAAAATCAGCAGAAAAGCCAAAGTTTCCAAGCAGCGGGGACTTGCAGCAAAATGGTGGCCCTTTGTTTTCATTTTCTGAGTCCCTCTTAGCAGCACGTTGCTGCCTACCCAGGCCTTTTTCCTGTGTGGAGGCCCGGTCCCTCAGAGCCCTGCCAGGTGCTCGGCTGATGTGACCCGGGAGTTCAGGCGGAGACACTGAGAGGGGCTCGTGGTTGACGGTGCCAACCTCACAGCTGGCATTCACAGGTTGCCCTGGGATTTCTCTCTCTAGGAGTAGATGGGGAGGGGACAATGACTTGCTCACATGGGCCTTCTGGGGCTGCTGCCCCAACACCCTGGCACCCGACAGCCCCACCTTTGTGCAGGTTGGGGTCTCGGGGCCAGAGGTGAAAGCAGCAAGTGTTTCATTTCCACCTTTGTCTCTGGCCCCATAGGAAACCCTCACTGGGAGTCTCAGCAGCTGCATACCCCGCTTCCTCCTGCCTGGGTCCTCCTAACCCTACCCAAGGCTGGAGGAGAACTTGGTATAAAGCCTGCAGGCCCAGAGAGGGATGAATGTGACCATGGGGACTGAAGACAGCGTGATTGGATCTGCCCTGCAGGAGCAAAGGACTTGGGGAGACAGTGACCCCCGGCCTCAGGCCATTTACGTAGGTGTTTGGGCAATGAAAGAGCCTGGACAGCTGATGGAGAAAGTCTCCCAGGAGACATAGGGGGAGATCAGGAAGCAAGATCAACTCCTTCACTGGTGCCCTTGAGCCACCTTCTCCCTCTCCCTCTCCCCTGGGATATCTGTCTCCTCTCTCTCTCTCAATATATATAATGTTGTTTCAGTCCTTTTTGTGTTGCTATAAAGGAATACCTGAGACTGGGTGATTCATAACGAAGAAGGTTTTATTTGGCTTACAGTTGTGCCGACTGTACAAGCATGGCTCCAGCATCTGCTTGGCCTCTAGTGAGGCCTCAGGAAGCTTTTACTCATGGCAGAAGGGGAAGGGGAGCAGGCGTGTCACATGGTGTGAGAGGGAGCAAGAGACACGGCCAGGCATTTTTTTTTTTTTTAATTTTACTTTAAGTTCTGGGATACATGTACAGAACATGCAGGCTTGTTATGTAGGTATACATGTGCCATGGTGGTTTGCTGCACCTATCAACCCATCATCTAGGTTTTAAGCCCCGCATGCATTAGATATTTGTGCTAATGCTCTCCCTCCCCTTGCCCCACACCCCACACCCCACAACAGGCCTCGGTGTGGGGCAAGGGGAGGCAGAGCACAGGTTCCCCTCCCTGTGTCCATGTGTTCTCATTGTTCAACTCCCACTTATGAGTGAGAACATGTGGTGTCTGGTTTTCTGTTCCTGTGTTAGTTTGCTAAAAATGATGGCTTCCAGCTTCATCCATGTCCTTACAAAGGACATGAACTCACCCTTTTTATGGCTGCATAGTATTCCATGGTGTATATGTGCTACATTTAATTTATCCAGTCTATTACTGATGGGCATTTGGGTTGGTTCCAAGTCTTTGCTATTGTAAATAGTGCTGCAATAAACATATATGTGCATGTGTCTTTAAAGCAGAATGATTTATAATCCTTTGGGTATATACCCAATAATTAGATTGCTGGATCAAATGGTATTTCTAGTTCTAGATCCTTGAGGAATCACCACACTGTCTTCCACAATGGTTGAAGTAATTTACACTCCCACCAGCAGTGTTCAGCCAGGCATTTTTAAGCAACCAGCTCTTGCATGAACAAATAGAGGAAGAACTCACTCATTACCGCAGGGAGGGCACCAATCCATTCATGAGGAGTCTGTCCCCACGACCCAAACAGCTCCCACCAGGCCCCATCACCAACACTGGGGATCACATTTCAGCTTGAGATTTTCAGGGGACAAGTATTTTATCAAACGGTTCTTTTCATCCATCTGTTCATCTATCCAACTAGCCAACCAGCCAGTCATCTGTTTTTTCATTTGCTCATTCAGTCATCCATTTGTTCATTCAACAAACATGAAAACTATTTGCTGCAAATGGCTGGCTGTGGCTCAGAGGGGCTTGGGAAGACTCTGACCTACTGCTTGTAGGACCTCACAGGCAGGAATTTGGTCAGAATCTGATTCATAAGTTTGTAGGTCTAAAAACTATTTTTTTTCACCTGCCCAGATGTTCTGGGGGACTCATTCAGTTTGTTTGTTTGTTTGTTTTGTTTTTTGTTTTTTCTTTTTTTTTTTTTGAGACGGAGTCTCGCTCTGCCCCCAGGCTGGAGTGCAGTGGCGCGATCTCAGCTCACTGCAAGCTCCGCCTCCCGGGTTCACGCCATTCTCCTGCCTCAGCCTCCCCAGTAGCTGGGACTACAGGCGCCCGCCGCTACGCCCAGCTAATTTTTTTGTATTTTTAGTAGAGATGGGGTTTCACTGTGTTAGCCAGGATGGTCTCGATCTCCTGACCTCGTGATCCGCCCAACTCGGCCTCCCAAAGTGCTGGGATGTTTTTTGTTTTTTCTTTTTGAGGCAAGGTCTTGCTCTGTCACCCAGATTGGAGTGCAGTGGCGTGATCTCGGCTCACTGTAGCCTCTACCTCTCGGGTTCAAGCAATTCTCCTGCCTCAGCCTTCTGAGTAGCTGGGATTACATGCGTGTGCCATGATGCCTGGCTAATTTTTATATTTTTCGGTAGAGACAGGGTTTTGCCATGTTGGCCAGGCTGGTCTCAAACTCCTGACCTCAAATGATCCATCCACCTCGGCATCCTAAAGTGCTAGGATTACAGGCCTGAGCCACTGCTGGGTGGGATAACAAATACCAGTGTCCCCTCCTGCACAAGTCCAGAAAAGGGATGCCTACTCAAGAGAGTTCAGTGGATTTTTTCTCCTCATGCCAATGTGAAAAGAAAATAAATCTCAGGACCCCCAAATCACTAAGCCAAAGAGAAAAATCAAGCTGGGTACTGCATCAGGCACACCTGCCTCTCATTCTATTCCTAAATAAGACAGCTACAAAGATTTTTAAAAACCTTCATATCTCCCTCACAATTTACCCACTAGGAAGTTCCTTGTGGGCCTCAAGATCTTTACCCTAAAACAGTTCTGTTGAATTTCACCTTGGCAATGTAAATTGATAGCTTATCTTCGCAGGCGCAGGACAAAGGACAGAACTCAAAGTCATCCCTCTGCTCATCTGAGACAAATGCATATCTGATTGCTCCCTCTGCCCTATTGTTTGTGTAAAAATGCAGATTCACCAAGCCAGACCAAGACATAAGTGACTACTCCTCTACCCCACCTCTCCTTGAAGAAACCTTCCTTTCATGTGGCCACAATCTAAAGTTCTGAAGGATTCCAGGGACTTTGCAACCTGCAGGCTTTGACTCAGAAGGACTTACATCTGATTTCACAAACTTTCCTGAAGTAGCAGCGTGATGAAGCAATAGGACAGCATTCACAGGCTGGGCAACATAGGGAGACTACCTCTTTACAAAATCATTAAGAATTATCCAAGTGTGGTAGTGCATTCCTGTTGCCCCAGTTACTCAGGATCCTCTTTCCTTGGCCTCTCAAAGTGCTGGGATTACAGGCAATGGGGAAGTGATGACTTTAAGTGGCTCTTCAGGCCCTGGACCACAGGTAAGAAAGACTCTATTAGCACAAGGGAGGGAGCCCCTGAGCCCACTGCAGGGTGGGAGGCACCCAAGGTCCTGAAGTTTTGTTGGTGGGGGCTGTGAGTCATCAAAACCTGGGTATTCATAGTGATGTGACTTCGTTTGTACCTGCAAGTTAGTTTGGGTGTGGGAACCTTTCAGGTGGGCTAGTCTTGAGTTGCCCTTAAATGCAGTTGCTCTGCCTCAACATCACAATGGAAGCTCTCCAAGACAGACTATTTTTTGTAAACCTGGTAAGTGCCTGCATTTGATGAAATTATAGGACTCTGATAAATGCTTGATGCTAGGGTAGAGGTGGTTGCCCAAGAAAGAGGTAAAGGGAATGAGGTGGGCTTGGTAAAATGAGGAAATCTATCCTTGAATGGAAGCAAGTCTTTCTTTTTTTTCTTTCTTTCTTTTCCTTTTTTTTTTTTTTAAGATAGACAGGGTCTCAACTCTGTGGCCCAGGCTGCAGTGCAGTGGTGTGATTACAGCTCACTGCAGCCTCAAAATCCTGGGTTCAAGTAATCTTCTTGCCTCAGCCTCTCAAGTAGCTGGGGCTACAGGCATGGATACCACACTTGGATAATTATTAATTTTTTTGTAGAGATAGGGTCTCACTATGTTGCCCAGGCTGCATTTGAACTCCTGGCCTCCAGAGATCCTCCCTCCTTGGCCTCCCAAAGTGCTGGGATTATAGGAATGAGGCACTGTGCCTGGCTGGTAAGTCTTTGCAGATATCAAATCCAGTAGATTCTGTGCTGTGGGGTTAGGTCATTTGGAAAATCAGAGAATGTAGCCTCAGTCCCGAAACTGCTGACCAATGCTTCATCACTGCTCCTTAAGGCGTTGAAAGTTTGTGAAACCGATTGTAAGTCCTTCCGAACCAAAGTCTGCAGGTTGCAAAATCACTGGAATCCTTCATAACTTTAGACTGAAAGGCAGCTTTCTTCAAGGAATCCACCTTTGCTAGGATCAGAAAAATTCAGCCTGGTCCTTGCCTCTGAGGTCCTGAGAGTCTAATTTGCACATTGCCAATTATTATTGAACATTGTAAGAGGAGGAGGAAGAAGAGAAAGGGAAGACAGAGAAAACTGGGATCCTTGAGGCAAGCAGGTGGCCGGAGCCATTCAGAATGGTGTAGCAGAAAGGGCACTGATTTCTATCCGGGCTCTTGACAGCTGAGTGGCCTTGCTCAAGTCGCCTGGCGTCTCTGGGCCTGATTCATCTGGAAAGTCAGGGGGTTGGACTGGATTATTTATGGCCTGTGCCTACTCTGACATCTGACAGTTCTGTCAATCTTTACCCCGGAGCTGTCCCATATCTCCTTGGGTTAGATGGGAAATTCATCTTCCTTGCAGATTAAACACCTATTGATTTTTTTTTCTTTTTTTTTTCCCTCCAGCAAGAGGGAATGAGGCAGCTATTTCTCCCTCTGCAGACAGAGGCAAAGAAAAAAGCAAAGTCAAATCAACTCCGATTCAGTGCTTAGCGGTTCAGGTCTGAATGAACAGTGTTGGTTTGCAGGCGTCGCTCAGACCCTGTAGCTCATAGAAATCTGGAGTTGGTGGGGTCCTGACAGACGAGCCTTCTCTTTAAATTGAGAAAACTGATACCCCTAGAAGGGAAGTGGCATTGAATTAGGTAATAATGGAGCCTGAACTAGAGTCTAGATACCCAGGAGGAAGAACCTGCCGAGGGCCTGTTATTAGAGGCTGCTCGCGCTCTCGTGGTACTCTTTTAAGCATATAGGATTAGGTAATCCTGTCCGCATTTTCTTCTCTGATTGGAGTTTATGTTAATCTCAATTAAGCCGTCAGCCGGGCTTCCCGGTGCGAGGCGTGGCTTCTGCCAGGCGGTGTCTTTCCACCCTTTGTAAGGAGACGCGGCCGGTGACTGGTAGGCTGGGAAGCGCTGGCGGCCAATGGGGAGAGTGGGGGGCGGGGATACTGGGCCGGGGCTGGGCGGGGCCGCACGGTCGCCGTGGTTACAGAGCCGGCCGGTCGCCAATCGGCAAACACTAATTAGGCGCCCCACCCCGAAGCCCGGGCTGCGAGGAGGAGACAGGGCCCCTTCAGCTCCACCCCAGAGTTTGGCATGATTTGCCATTTTACGGCTCTTCTGGAACCTGTGCTTCCTCCCGAGCGCAGAAGGTGCCCTGGCCGCGGCTGCCGGCCCCAGGACCTGGATGGAGATCGCCTGAGGAGAAGCCGCTCTCCTGGTCACACTACAGAGGCCTAGGGGGACTAGCCCTGCGGGGCCTGTCCGGACCCAAGGCGGCGCTCGGGCTTGTCCCCGGTGGAGCAGAAACGCCGTTTCCTGGGTGAGGACTCTTCGTCGCCCACCTGGACGGCGGCGGAGACACCCGCGCCACCTGCTCCCCAAATTCACCCGGACGCGCACTCAGCAGGGGTGCGGGGGAGGGGCTTCCTTCCTTGGGGGCCTCGCCTAGAGCCCCCGCCCCCGGGATGCCCAGACCCCTTTCCCCCCAGCATGCCCAGCCCCCTAGCACGCCCACCCCTCCGGCACACCTACCCCCTCCCTCCCAGCACACTCAGCCCCGGCAGCACACCCACCCCCTAGCATGCCCACCCCCCAAGCACACCCCTTTCCCCCCCCCGCAATCTCCCCCCAGCACGCACACCACACCCCCCAGCACGCACACCACACCCCCCAGCACACCCATCCCCGCCCCTACCTGTCCTGCGGTGGGGAGGGGGGAGGCTCGGGCGACGCCCACGGGACACACGTGGGCCCTCCTGTGCTCTCTGCACTCCCTCCCGTGCTTCCGCAAGCCTGCGCACTCCACTGGGGATTACCGTCCAGCCCACCCGGAGGACCCGATTCAAGGCCAAAGCGCCCCCCTTCCGCTTCCCAGCGCCGCGTACTGCGGAGGCCTTGTTTGATTACCTGCCTTTCCATTTCTTCTGTATTTACAACCCTCCCGACTCCCGGGGAAAGGGCGGCATAGGCAGCCAATCAGGATGCAGTCGCCTCTAAAGGTCAGGGTGACGCACAGTTCCCAAGATCATTCACGGACTTCGCCCTTTGATGCCTTGTTCTCGTGACAAAACCTGGCTGCCAGCATTTAATGTGATTTCCCCCCATCTCTGGCAACTGAGAGAACAAAAAACTGAACATAAAAATTAACCCTTTTATTATAGTGTACTGGTCAGTCTTATGTGAATAAAATTCTTCTCACTTAGGACCTGTCACCTGAAGAAGGAACATGGCATGAATTGAGTTGGTCTGCATCCTTTGTTTTCAAACCATTTTTTCCTTCATTATTTTATTTTTTATTTTTAAATTTATTTTTATTTAGAGACAGGGTCTCCTATGTTGGCCAGGCTGGTCTCGAACTTCTGGTCTCAAGCAATTCTCCTGCCTCAGCCTCCAGAGTAGTTGGGATTACAGGCGTGAGTCACAGTGCCTGGCTTTCCTCATAATTTTAAATAATTGTGTTTTTTCCTTTAGCTGTCATCACACAGACCAAGTACCAATCGCACCCAGCAGAAAATGGACCATTTGGAATTCAATGATTTTGCAATCTTGAATTTCATGGAAGGCCAGAGGTGTGGTTCAGGGATAGGAAGGGGTAGGGAAGGACAGGAACACACACGCCTCAGTGGTCTTTTTCAGATAAGGTTTGTGAGCCTTGACATACACTGAAACTCCTTCCATTCCCATCCTTGAAAAAATCTGGGCTTTCATCAGTATTTCTTTTTAAATATTAATTTTTATGGGACCGTAGTAGGTGTATCTATTTATGGGGTACATGAGATATTTTGATACAGGCACACAATGTGTAATAATCACATCAGGGTAAACGGGGTATGCATCACCTCAATCATTTATCATTTCTTTGTGTTCTTTCGTCATTATCTCTATGCTCAAAGCACAAGATGATTCTTGGTTTCACGCTAACGTCCTACAAACACAAACTCCCTGCCTCTGCCATCAGAAGCATGGAGCGCAGCGCGAGGGAAACCCGTCTGTCTATAGACGTGAGGTGGCGTGTTGTTCCCACATCCATGCTTAGCCTGTCCGGAATTCCTTCCTTTCATCCCTTGAACTCTTCTCCACCCTGCAAATTCCCCATTCTCCATTCACATCTGGTGGGTTCCATACTCATGCCCTTAACTGCTTTTGCCTCATTAAGTCCTAGAATAAAGGGCCTTTCAGATGTGAGGGTGAGTCCAGTCCTGGAGGAGAGGCCTCCGGTTCAGGGCCTGACTGCCCAGCAAACCCAGCCTATCTCTGGCCTTCGTGTAGGTGTTGGTTTGTGGGGCAGCCTGGAGGGTCCAAGGAAAAATGAATTCATCTGTAATCAGGAAACCAGAATGAAGGTGAAGGTAAAGTGAAGAGGAACTAGTTCAGGTCGGCATCTGCAGCAGCAGAGGCTGGTTTGGGATTTGTCCCAAGCTCAATAATAACCCTAGACAAGACACCAATATCATTTGGAGAGCTGTTTTTCCCTGTCAGTTTATGACTGGCCACGTCTGGCCAAGAAAAAGAAGGTGGAGGAAGCTTGCCAGGAATGACTTCCAGGCGCGCAAGGCTGAGTCTGAATTGAGGCCGACCAGAAATTGCAATTAGCGTGGAAATAAAGATCTTTTCAGAAAAGAAAATGGCCCTGGCACTTGTGTTTTATTGTCTCTCTCATCCCCTGGCACCCGCCCAGACAGCCCTGAGACAGCCTCTTGGCTCACAGACTTGTGAATACCCAGGCAGGCCAAGAGGGAGCAGTTCCCATCCTCACCTGCTTCTGGAAGGTGCAGGCTGCCTGTGGTGGAGGGAAAGCCAGGCCCCCTAGAGCTCCTTAGCAGGGAGGAGGAAGATCTGCTCCCCTCAGAGGCTACATACATTCACACAGTTTGTTGCAGACCCCTAGAGGCAAATCCTTAAGCCAAATCGTAGGGGATTACACAATGGTGTCCCTGGGACACCGCCCTTTTTATGAGAACAGATTAATTACATACAAAGTCAGTGCTCTCAGCAAGAAGGCTGAGAACCTTGAGCAAAGTCAGAGGACACAAACGTGCATTTTTTTTTTTTCTCCAAAAAAGAGGATGGGGTGTTTTTCATTCTCATCCTAATTTTGTTTACAGAGTAGGGGTGGAAAGGCATGCTAACCTGCATTCTGTTTATTTTAAAGCTAAGGCAGCATTTGATAATTCAGCATCAGAGCATTACCAGGGAGTGGACTAGAGGCTAAGTGCATTGCATGTGCAGTTTTCTTTTATCTCACAGCAGCTCCACACTGTGGGTATTAATATTACTCCCGTTCACAGAAGATGAACTGGAGGCTCAGAGAGGTTAAGTGACTTTCCCAAGGCTCATGAGTGGTAGCATGGGATTCAAACCAGGTGATTCTAAGCTGCAACCCAGCAGTTCTTTGCATGACCCCTTGTGAGGCCAGAGAAGCCTGAACGCAGGCAGGATGAAACCCAAGCCCCCAAGAGGGTCAGAAGGGGTAAAATAATTCCCTCAAGGTCATCTGCTATTAAGTGTCTGAGTCGGATTTGACTTCCTGGGACAGGACAGGGAAGGTTTGGGAATTCAGAAGGAGTTGAAAAATTTTGGATAATTAGGGTCTGCCAGGAGGGTAGGAAGTGTGGGCAGCTGGGGGCCGATGTGCGCTTATGAGTCAGTGGGAGAGACGGGGTGGGCTGGCGATGGAACAAACAAGTTCCATTCTTCCGGTCAGTCCACAGTTGATGTTGACACTACCCTCGAGATATGTCTTCAGCCACCTTTTATCAACTTCATGGATGTAGCCAGCGACCACCAAACCTACCTTAGGTGACGGCTGTCTCCTGATAGCTCTGCCCACTTCCACCCTTGCCCTCCTTCCTTCTGGGTTGTCAGACCTTTGCATTCCTCTGCCAAATCCTGCAGGATTCCCCCACTACCCGGACCCCGCCCCACTGCATGAACTGCCTCCTGCTCCCTCCCACACCTACCTGACCTCACTCCTTGACTCTGCTTCCCTCTGCTCTTGCCCCAGGGCCCTTGCACTTGCTGATCTTTCTGCCCGCAACGCTTCTTTTCTTCACTCAGGCACAGGCTGGGCCCATGGCAGTGGGTTATCAGAACTTACTAACATGACTGTCACTAAAATTGGTATACACTCCCCCACTGCTAATGAGACTGGCTTTAAAATTTAAAAACAAAAATAACTTCAGTAAGGCATTTCCTGGCCTCTTTATTGAAAATTTCAACCACCCCTGACACCTCCTAGCTCCCTTCTGTTTTCTTTCCCCCCGGTGTGGCCCCTAACTTACACTTAATTACTTATCTCATTCGCCTTCTATCTCCCCAGCTAGAATGCGAGCTCCATGAGGGCAGGGGTTTTTGTCTGTGTGGTTTGGTTGGTTTCTTCCATCCCAGTGCTTAGAACAGTGCCTGGGACACATCATGAACTTAATAAATATTTGTTGAACAAATGAATGAATGCAGGAAGCCCCACAATTTAGTTCATGTCACAGCAAGGAGCTAGAATCTTCTGATACGACAGGAGGCGGGGAGCAGGAGGGTTGTGGAAGGTGGGATTAAGGAGGCTGTGATGGTGATGAGGGCAGCGACCCAGGAGTTAAAAGTGGACGTCCTGGAAGCTGGTGTGTATGGGAGACCAACCCCCGCATCTCTCATCTTCACTTCTCTGTCACACGTTGGGGACGCTCACAGAATGCCTTCCTGTAGGTCCTTGAACAAAATGAGATGCCAGAGATGGCAGTGTTTAAAACGGACAGCTGGGATGAAATGGCCCAGTCTTAAGTAACAAGAGGCTGAGAGAAAGCCACAGCACCAGGGCAGGAGCTGTCCCCTCCTCTGCTAGGTCTGCCCCAGTCCCTGGCACCCAGTAGGAGTGTCATCTGAGAGCTGCCAGGAGAGACCCAAGGGGCCATTGGCAGAGCCAGACCCTCTCCTGCTGGCCCAGCTCAGAGAGACAGCAAAGCCAGAAAGCCATGGGGTGGGGCAGGAGGCCGAGGTGGGCGGATCACAAGGTCAGCAGATCGAGACCACAGTGAAACCCCGTCTCTACTAAAAATACAAAAAATTAGCCGGGCGCGGTGGCGGGCGCCTGTAGTCCCAGCTACTCAGGAGTCTGAGGCAGGAGAATGGCGTGAACCCGGGAGGCGGAGCTTGCAGTGAGCTGAGATCCGGCCACTGCACTCCAGCCTGGGCGACAGAGCGAGACTTTGTCTCAAAAAAAAAAAAAAAAAAAAAAAGGAAGGACTCCTGACCAGGCCACAAAGCAAACGGCACAAATTCCCGGGATGCCAGCCCAGCAGGAGAGTCCCTGGTGCTCTTCCAGCTCTCCACAGCAGTTTGAAAAGCCCAGGCTTCTCATTTCCAGATTAGGAGCTGCTGGGACCTGGAGTGAGACAGACCTGGGGGAAGTCCAGACTTCACCTTTATTGTCTGTGATTTCGAGCAGGTCTCTCTCCTACAAAATGTGAAACATGCAGTCAAATGTGACCAGGTGACTGTGAGGATTCAGTGAGGCAATGCACAGTGAGGCTTGGCATGCAGGTGCACAGTCAGCCCTGATACACTCTTATTTTCTTTGCTGTCAGGGTCACATTCGGGAACAGGAATGGGGTTTAATAGGGCTCTTGAGAAAGCAAGAATGAAATAGGAAATCTGGAAACCTGGGCCCAGGCTCCAGCGCTGGCTGATTAAAGGTCTGGGCAAGTTTATCCCATGTCTCACCCCTGCGGTGTCTGTACAGGTAAACAGAGGCGCTTGCATTCCATGACCCCTAAAGTGCCTTCTGGCTTCAATATTCTGTGATTCGTGACTCTGAGCAAACATCATTTTTTTACTGGGCTCTGTTAAATGCAGGAACCAGGGCCGGCTCAAGCCTATAATCCCAGCACTTTGGGAGACCAAGGCAGGCAGATCACTTAAAGTCAGGAGTTTGAGACCAGCCTGGCCAACACGGTGAAACCGCGTCCCTACTAAAAATACAAAAATTATCTGGGCATGGTGGCGGGTGTCTGTAATCCCAGTTATTTGGGAGGCTAAAGCAGGAGAATTGCTTGAACCCAGGAGGCGGAGTTTGCAGTGAGCTAAGATTGCGCCACTGCATTCTAGCCTGGGTAACAGAGCAAGACTCTGTCTCAAAAAAAAGGGGAACCAGGAGGCCAGGGCCTATCAGACTTCACAAAGGAGATTCTCAGAGGTTTTCTGCGTAGACTTGGCAGGTGCTTGTGAGTTAACAGACTGTGCCCTCTGAGGAACTATGCTGATATTCTGATTATCACCATGATCCGCTCATCAGACCAGACCTGTCTATGAAAGTAGGGACATCCTCACACAGTGGCAAGCTGGTCAGTGATTCTGAAACCCAGCTGTGCCCCAAGTCCCCAGAGACTGCAAGCACAGATTCTCAGACCACCTCATACCTATTGGTTTAGAATCTCTAAGGGTGTGCTCAGGAGTCAGTCTTTTTGTTATTGTTTTAGAGACAGTGTCTTTCTCTGTCACCCAGGCTGGAGTGCAGTGGCATGATCATGGCTCTCTGTGGCCTTGAGTTTCTGGGCTGAAGTGATCTTCCTGCCTCTTCCTTCCAAGTAGCTAGGACTACAGACACTGGCTACCATGCTCAGCTAATGTGTTTTTGATTTTGTAGAGATGAAATCTCACTATGTTTCTCAGGCTGGTCTAAAACTGGCCTCAAGTGATCCTCCCGCCTGGGCCTCCCAAAGCGCGGCGACTACAGGCGAGATCCACTGCACCTGGTTAGGAGTCAGCATCGTTATCAATCTCCCAGGTGATACTGTTAGCTGTAAGGATGCGCTTTTGGGATGCTCCAATAGCGCAGGCTCCACATGGACAGGGAGGACGCTCTGCTCTCCTGAGTGTCTTAGTTGCATGGTAGAAATCGCCCCTTGAAGGGGACACCTTTGAGTGAAAGCGTCCCCAGCTGCCATGCTCTGCCCTGTCAGGCGAGAGAGCGCTGTGAATCAGGCATTGGGAATTTGCTTCTCAGGGGCTAGGGAAGTGGCACCTTGAAGGCCTGCAACACCCGATTGGGTCAAAGGATGAGTAGAAAGAATGGGAGGGCTTTGTTCATCGGCTAGGGCTGCATAGCAAAGCCCCACAGAGAGAAGTGTGTGTCCTCACAGTTCTAGAGGCTGGAAGTCCAAGATCAAGGCAGACGGGGTTAGTTTCTCCCAAGGCCTCTCTCCTTGGCTGGTAGATGGCTATCTTCCTCTGACGTTTTCACGTGATCTTCCATCTGTGCATGTCTGTCCCTTAATCTGTTGTAAGGATACCAGTCCTGTTGTGTTAGGGCCACCCTGGTGACCTCATTTAACCTTCCTTACCTCTTTAATGGCTCTGTCTCCCAACATAGTCACATCCTGAGGTCCTAGAGGTTAGGACTTCAACACATGAATTTTGGAGGGACCCAATGCAGTCCCTAGCAGGGACACACAGGGCATGGTGGAGAAAGGGAAGGGATGTGAGGCTGAAGGGAGAAGTGGGGCAATGTCACACCTGCTTCTTCTGCTCCAGGCCTTTCCCAGGGTGGCCTGGCCTCTGCTCTGCACCAGCCTCTGAGGGCTCACCACCACCATTGCACTTGGGAGATAGAATGGGATTTTCCAAAGTCCTTTCCTAGTTCTTACTTCACTTATTCTTTACAACCATCCTATAAGGCAGGCCAGCAGGGCAAGGCAGGGATCTAGTGTTATTTTGTGGAAAAACAAGAGTGTAAAGAAGTGAGCAGCACATCTGTGAACACCATGGTTGGCACCAGGTTTCATGACCCCCAGAACAGTGCTCTTTCCATGGCCACACAGAGCACCTGCTGCACATAAGATGTGCTTTTCCTTGGCTTCCAGGGACTGGGGGTGCAGTGTCCCAGGAGGGCTAAGAGGTCCAAGTGAGAGTTGCCGAGGGGGTGACAAGGGGTGATGCAAAGAGATTCCATTGCTTTTTTAAAAAAATATATCTCTCACATTCTACCCTGAAATGGAGCTCCTGGGAGAATAAAGCCCATTTGGTGTATTTAGTTAAGTGTTTCTCCTTTTTCTCCCTATTAAAAGCATGGGACTTGCCTAAGTCATTAAAAATACATGTTCCATTTGCTTTGATGCAGAGGGTGAGAAGATGGAAGAGCCAAGGAGACCAGGCTAGTCATGTTAGGCTGTGCCTCTGGAGCCCCAGAGGCTGATGGCTGAGCTAATAATGAGCAGATCTGGAGGATTCCATTCACTCCACACACAACAAGTGATCACTGTGCTAGCCCGCAAACCAGATACAGCTCTGCTGCCACTTCGTGCAACCTGAGGGGAGACAGTTAAGTAAATGGATGATAACATGATGGTGTAGAAAGGCAAGAAAGGGAGAGGTACATTGAGGTCCTCAATAATGGCCCGATAAAGGGGTTAGGAGGCAGGGAGGACAGGAGGGAGTTGAGGGAGGGAGTTGAGGTCTAAGGAAAGAGTTGGGCTGAGGAGTAATGGTCACACCTAGCTAGGTCACACACACATGTGTGTGTGTGCATGCACAAACATGCATGAGCACACATGAGCATGCAGAAGCATGCACTGGCTCTTGTGATGCACAGCACCTGTCCTGGTCTGCATTCTCTGTGTTCCTTGGAGCCTGAGCCATGCAGGTGGAAGCTCTGGGAGATTCACAGAATTTGCAGCCAGAGCTGGCAGTTCTCAGGGGCCTGCATGCTGCAAGCGGCTGATGACCAGTGGGAGAAGATGCAACGGAGAGAGGCTGCCGCCCTGAGGGAAGGCTGTTTGGTGACCACCTATAAGACAAGCTCAACTGCCTAGGAGTTCTCCTGGTGAGTCTCTAGATCTCAGGAAGGGTGGGAAGGAAGGTTAAAGCCTAATCTGCAAAATACCAGAAATGGGAAGCAAGTGGACAGATAGTGATTACAAACTGCAGGACCCCACTGTGCTGCTGACAGTGGGGAGGATCTAAGACGGGGCCAATGACCCTCTTGTCACCCTGTGATTGTACTCTGACTTGGGGACTTCCCAAAGGAACATCCTTGGACAGTACGTTGCCAGCAGGACAGTACGTTCTTGTAGACATGACATGGGTCCACTAGTCACCAGGGATAAAGTCCCCTCCATTACTGGGCCTAGAGGTCACTTTTGTTGCTGCCTGTCCCCCTGCCCAGCTTCCCTAAGATCACTGCTTTCGTATCCTGGACACAATCAGCAACGTTCCTGGAGAAAAGAAAAAAATCCCAGATTGGCTGAGAGTTGTGGGTGACATCAATGTTTGGACCCCCTCAGTCAACTTATAAACTGTTCTTCTGCAAGGCCAAGGGCCAGAACTGCTAGTTTATTTTTAAATCCTTATGCTAATCATGGGGTGATGACAGTTTCTTTTTTTCTTTTTCATTCTAGAGACAAGGTGTTGCTCTGCCACCAGGCTGGAGTTCAGTGGTGCAATCATGGCTCACTGCAGCCTGGAACTCTTGGGCTCAAGGGATCCTCCCACCTCAGCCTCCCGAACTGGGACTACGGGTGTGCAGCACCACATCTGCCTATTTTTTTAAAAATAGAAATGGAGTCTCCCTACATTGCCAAGGCTGGTCTCTAGCTCCTGGCCTCAAGCGATCCTCCTGCCTTAGTCTTCAAAAGTGCTGGGATTACAGGCATGAGCCACTGCACCTGCACCTGGCATTGACAAATTTACTCTCTTATTGATTTCTTTATTTCGTTTCTGTCTGGGAGGGGGGAGGGAGAGGATGGAGGGGGAGGCAGGGTAGGTGGAGGGGGGAGGAGGGAGGAAGAGCGGAGAGAGAGGAGGAGGGAGGGAGGGAGGGAGGGAGGGAGGGGGATTGGGAGGAAGGAGGGGAGAGTGTAGAAGGACGGAAAGAAGGAAGGAAGGAAGGAAGGAAGGAAGGAAGGAAGGAAGGTCTTCATTCCTTCCTTCCTTCCTTCCTTCTTCCTTCCTTCTTTCCTTACCTTCTCTCTCTCTCTCTCTTCTCTCTCTCTCTCCTCTCTCTCTCTTTTCTTCTTCTTTCTTTCTTCTTCTTTCTTTCTTTCGTCTTTCTTTCTTCTTTCTTTCTTTCTTTCTTCTTCGTCTTCGTCTTACTTTCTTTTTCTTCTTTATTTCTTTCTAACCAGGCTCCCAGAAATAGCATTGGATCCTTGAGACAGTCCATCACCCTAACACCAATTTCTATAGCTCATAGGATTGAAAGGAGCAATGGCCCAGAGACGAGAAAAACAGATGGGGCGGAGGGGCTGTTTCTACAGGAGCCACCCGGTAGGCTCCAGGCTCGTGATTTAGTGAGAAGGCGAGTCCTCTTGTTCATTGGTACCTCGCTCCCCAAGGCGGGCACTGGGCCTACAGAGCTTCAGCCCATCTATCCTCCCAGCATTGGATGGGGGAGGTCAGAGGAGGCTGGAGAAGCGAAGAGGTGTCCTCCCCTGAGCTGACTGGGGCCAAGCTGCTGCCCAGGGCCGGGGATCCACATGTCAGGGAAGGGCCTGTAGGCCTGGAGTGGGGTTCAGCGGGGGAGCCTGGACTGGCTGCATGGGCGGCAGTGCAAGCCTGGCTGGCGGCCAGCAGACAGCTTTGTTTCTCCGTGGCAGTTTGCTTGTGATACTTCTTTCCTGAGACGCCAGCTGACAGGGGGAGGGGAGAGGAGACAGGCGTTGAAAGGGACAGACTGTGGCCACCTCTGAGAGTGGGAGCCAGTGCTTGGCAAAGCTGCAGGGTAGGGGCTGTCCTGCCACCCCCGCTCTGTCTCTTCTTGCATCCGCCCTTCAGATCTCGTGGCCAGGGCAGCAGATGTCTTGCTGGAGTCTCCATTGAGACCTCCCTCCCCAGACCGGCCTCCCCTCTCCCCTGAAGCCCAGCCGGGCTGAGAGGTGGCCTGCCAGCTGTTAGGCTCCTGCAGGCACTGGCCCGGCCCTGCTGTGTGTGTGCCAGGCGCCAGGTGCCAGGCAGGGGGTGCTGGCCCCGGAGCTTGTGGTGGAGGGGCTGGATGTGCAGGGCTGAGCACCAGGGGTGTTGGGGAAAAGGGTCTGCTCAAGGGGCTGCAGGTTGTTGGGACAAAGAACAGAAGGTGCTTCTAGATTCAGGTCTGGAGTGTCCAGGTTTCCTATTGGCAACAGCTCAAAAATGGACAAAACACCAGGCTGACGGGATAGAGTCTTGCCCTGAACCTGGGATTCACATAATTCAGTTTTTAGTTGGAAAAATGGTCTCCCACTGTGGTCTCTTTTCCAGGCTTCAGAGACTTTCCCAGGGCAAGAGGGACGTCAGCAGAGGGGCATAAGTGCCAGGAGACATTTCTCAGACTATTCTGGCAAAACCTCCTCTGAAGTGAGCCCCAACTTCTGCCGGGAGCCCCAGGAGAGGTGATGGGCTCAGCTGAATAAGTGGCTGGGACCTTCCCTGGCTTCAGGCCTCATGTGGGACTGCCCACTGCCCATGGACCCGCCTCGGAAGCCATTCAGACACCTTCACCGCAGTGGGGAGAGCAGCTGCTGGCTATGAGGTCACCATAGTGACTGGTGACAGCCGGCATCCTCAGGCCTGGCGTGGCAGGGCCCCCGGGAGCAGAGGGGCTGCAGGTCACACCCTGCCCACCGGCTGCCTAGGGCATCCTGTGACAGTCAATCTCCCCCGGCAGTACCAGTTCAAAAGCAGGGCTCCAAGCAGAGGCAAATGCTGTCAAAGCGCCTCTCCAGGAGAGTTCTAGGGCATTCCAGAGTTAAACTATTGTCACTGTAAATAAAATCGAACTCATTACTCATGAGATAATAAAAATTGTGATGTTAGAAAAAACCTAGCCTAGTCAAAATATCTTAATTCTTCACTTGAATGTCCCCAGACCTTGTGGTTCATGCCTTTATCCAGTCTTTCTGATATCTTGCTGAAATCTGTTTTAAGATTATTTACTTCTATTTCTCTGAGGTGCCGGATGACCGATAACCTTGGTTCTCAAAAATCCTCAGCTATTTTAAGGCCAATTAAGCCTTCTCTTCTTTAAGCTAAGCAACTTCAATTACTTTAGCTAGTGCTTTTTTTTTTTTTTTTTTTTTTTTTTTTCCAGACAGAGTTTTGCTCTTTGTTGCCCGGGCTGGAGTGTGGTGGTGTGATCTCGGCTCACTGCAATCTCCGCCTCTTGGGTTCAAGCGATTCTCCTGTCTCAGTCTCCTGAGTAGCTAGAATTACAGGCGCACACCATCATGCCCGGATAATTTTTGTATTTTTAATAGAGATGGGATTTTACCATGTTGGCCAGGCTGGTCTCAAACTCCTGACATCAGGTGATCCGCCCATCTTGGCCTCCCAAAGTGCTGGGATTATAGGTGTGAGCCA
Source organism: Rhinopithecus roxellana (assembly GCF_007565055.1). Taxonomy (NCBI): domain Eukaryota; kingdom Metazoa; phylum Chordata; class Mammalia; order Primates; family Cercopithecidae; genus Rhinopithecus; species Rhinopithecus roxellana. Next base: position 96,542,467 of record NC_044559.1, on the reverse strand, counting down.
CCACGCCTGGCCTAGCTAGTGCTTTTTAATGACCAAACATCTTTTTATTTTGTGTTTTAATGACCTTGGTATATCTGCTCAATACATTAACTTCAACCGATTCTGCTCTTAGAAGTCCACTTGCCAATAAAGAAAAGGGAGAAGGAACAAAGAATTTGAGGAAAGGGTCGGAAAGTTATATGACCATTTATCAAGATGACAGGACCAACCACCCAAGTTTTAAAAAAAATGTGTTACTTTTAATGTTTTTTTTTTTTTTGGAGAGCTTTTATTTTTTATCTCTTTAATCATCTCTATTGCCCATCTCTGAATCCCTTCTAATTTTCAATGTTTTTAAAAAGGACGTGGCTGGGCACGGTGGCTCATGCCTGTAATCGCACCACTTTGGGAGGCCAAGGCAGGCGGATCACCTGATATCAGGAGTTTGAGACCAGCCTGACCAACATGGAGAAATCCCGTCTCTACTAAAAATACAAAATTAGCTGGACATGGTGGCGCATGCCTGTAGTCCCAGCTACTCAGGAGGCTGAGGCAGGAGAATCGCTTGAACCCAGGACGTGGATGTGGTAGTGAGCTGGGATGGCGGCAGCCTGGGTAACAAAAACGAAACTCCATCTTAAAAAAAAACACATTAGTCAAAACTACCCATTATTCTAATCAGGGCTTGAGTTGCTACATTGTATCAGAGAAGAATTACTTTCCAATCTCTAAGTCACACAAGTATACTTTGTTATAGTCCAGTTACCAGCTCATTTTGTTTCTTTGCTTCTAACAACACTAACTTGCTATTTCATATTGAGGTTGTGGTTGGGGAGGGCCCCTGAATTTTTGTTTTTGTTTTGTTTTCTGTGCCAATGCCTGACTACCAAGTATCTTGATATTAGTATGAGCTCCCTGCCACTTCATTTAGAACTTTGTCATTGAAGCATAATAAACATGTATATAAGATAACCCATAAGTATACAACTTGATACATTTTCACAAGCAGAAAATGCCTGTGGAACCACCATTTAGATTAAGCAACTTTATATTATCAACAGCCCAGAAGCCCCTCTGGTGTCCCCCTTTACCATCCTTGACCCACCCTGCTGAGGTTAACCACTATCCCCATTGCTAACAGCATAGATTAATTTTGCATGTTTTTCTTCTTTATAATAATTTAATCACATAGCGTGTACTATTTAGTGTCTGGTCCCTTCAAATTGCCGTTCTTTCCACTTTCTTTTCTTATACTTAGCCTTTTCATAAGTAGGCCTAGAAGGATCTAGGGGCCTGAGAACCAAGGTGTTTCAACTCCAGACCCATCTGTTTTGACTATGGCTAAGTAGCACAGTCCCTATGACATGCCAGATCTCTGAATTCGAATTTTACTTGAACCATTTACTGGTTATGTTGTTCCTTTCACCCTTTGAAATCAACTACCTCCATCCTAGGCCAATTCATGTTCTTATATCAGGGTAACCTTAGAAGACTGTGTGTGTGTGTGTGTGTGTGTGTGTGTGTGTGAGAGAGAGAGAGAGAGAGAGAGAGAGAGAGAGAGAGAGAGAGAGAGACTGCTTTAGCCCCATGGGAAATTATTTCTGCTATTATGAGGGAAATGATTATGGAGAGTTGTGGTTTTGTTAGGGAAGTCTTGATTTCAGGTGTTCAATTCAGCGTTTAATCCCCAGTTGTGGTTGGTGCCGATATGTTATAGGAGTGGCAGGTCTCAGAGGCAGGGGAATTATGTGTGCACAGTGCCTCAGAGCAGTGTTTCCTGGCCTTTTCCATAAGTGCCACTGTAAAACATGATCATATTTATATGGCAAACTGGCATAAGTGGAAGAGATATTTTTGTAGTAGTAGCTGATAACACATAAGACAATGTTCTACAACTACTAAATCTTTATATTTGTGTATTTACATCTAGATAGATATTATATGTAACATAACAGATGTATATTTAAATATATTTGCAAATGTATTTAATAGATATTTGTATTTAAGGAATGTAAGCTTTTTCTTTTCTTTGTGTCATATGCAATGTCGGACTTTTGTGTGCATGCCTATGTGAATAGATTTTCAAATTCAAACTAATTTATTTTGCATCAAGTATTTCAGAATAAATAAGTTTTCATTTTCAGAATACACACACATTGTTAGAGGAGTGCTTCATCAACTATCTTGGACGTCACCAAAGGGCACATCACTCAAATCACAACAGAAATCTCCCATCTGTGTGAAGACAGAGGTAGAGCTGGGCCTGCCAGGAGCACCTGCCTGCTCCCGACTGGTTTTTGGGCTGTGGGCCACGCTCCTTGGGCACATGAAACACAAGGTCCTCTAGCTGCTTGTGGCTTCTTGTCCATGTACAGCAGCTGCAGACTTTGTGGCTGGCTGCTGAAGCCCATGGCCAGGTGGCGGAGACAGCAACAGGTGGGGGCGGCTGCACATTGTGCATGCTGCCTGCAGGACCCTGGACCATGCCTGCAGACCCCATGCTCCCTGGCTGCCCTCCCAGGAGCATTAAGTGAGGCTCCCCCAGCTGCTCCAGGCTCTGCTCAGCTGCCCTGAAGGATGAGGGGATCATCGTGCATGGTATGCCTGCAACTCATTTGCAGGTTTCTAGTTTGCTCACCATTCAAAACTTTCTCCTAAGATGTCTAGTGACTGAGACCAAATGCTCTAGAAACTTCCATGAAGCAAGCTCATGTGTGAGCCAGTTGAGACTAGGAGAGCCTTGTTGGACGACTTCCTGATTATCTAGTCAGAAGGCTGGTAAAAGGTGTCTGCATGTATGTGGGGCTGAAGACCTTTACACAGGATGCAGAAAGGTGACTCACAGATTCAGGAAATATGAATCAGGCCTGCTGAGAACCCGTGAGGATTGGCAGTAGTCTGAGAGAAGAGTTCCATTCTAAATTCAGCTGGACCACGCCAGGCTGTATCAGAGAAGTCTGTCATAGGCAATTCAAATGGAGCAACTGAGAAGAGTTTTTAAAATATTTAATTCTTTTTTTTAGAGACAGGGTCTTGCTCTGTTGCCCAGGCTGGAGTGCAGTGGTGTGATCATAGCTCACTGCACCCTAAAACTCCTGGACCGAAGCGATCTTCCTGCCTTAGCCTCCCAAACAGCTGGGACTTCAGGCGTGTACCACCACGCCCAGCTAATTTTTAAGTTTTTTGGTAGAGAAGGGGTCTTGCTGTGTTGCCCAGGCTGGTCTTGAACTCCTTACCTCAAGTGGTCCACCTAGCTTGGCCTCCCAAAGTGCTGGGATTACAGGCGTGAGCCACCATGCCTGGTCCAGCAGAGTTTAATAAAGAAATTATTGACAAGAGTTTACAGAGTTAAGGAAAGTCAAAAATAGTTAAGGAAGCACCACAGGAGGAGGGAGACATTACTCCGTCTAGGCTTGAAGAGAAGGAGCGAGGCGGAGGGAGCAGGTATCAGAACCCGGGAAAAGAAACTCTGTGTGGTGGAAGCTGTAATCTTTGGCACAGTGTTGAGGCCACTGGCAACCTCCAATCCAGTGGGAAGGAGCAGGTGGAAAAAATGCTACAACTCGCTGTCCTCCTGCCTCCAGTTTCCTGCCAGTGCTTTCCTCTGGCCAAATCCATGTAGCTGCTGAAGACCATGGCACCTATTGGTGCAGTATGCAAAGGCCTGCCTGTGGGACATAGAGTAGAGAGTGGAAAAAAGAGACCACCCTGCACTTCACCATCCACAGAATGATGGCAGGTCGCTAACATCATGCTCTCATCTCAAACCTAAAGTGTTAGCCACGATGCTCTTCCTGCGAGGTTTTGGGGTGAAAGTGAAGAAAGAACATCAGGTAATTAACATAGAAGCTGCTACAATGCCCACTTCTACACCTGCTTCTGAGACCCAAGTTAATCATAATGGCTTCCTCCTCTTACTGCCTATTACCGATTTCCCTATTCTCTGATAGTACCTCAACAGATCAGTGTTCTTTATCTTTATTTCTTCATGATCAGCATCCTTGGTGGTCCTGTTGTTATTAGGTTGCCTCAATTTTCCACTGAACAGTGAATTAAGAGAATACCAAGCACTGGCCTGTAAATTCCTGGATTCTGCCCTCATTGTATAGTGAGTGGCAAGCAAGTTCCTCCTTTGTAATCATATCAGATACCTTGATCAGCAGTGTGAGTCCCATTTCTGCCTGTTGGATCAGTAGAAAGAGAGCCTGAAATGGTTAGAAGGCAGTCTCAGCTTCCCATTTAATAGAACTTTGGTTATGTTCCCTTGTTCTTTCCTTGTGCCCAAAGACCTGCAAACCCACTGAACTCAAGGTTGCAAGGATCAGAAGCAAACACCTCCTAAGAGGATGCAATATGTTGGGCATGGTGGCTTATGCCTGCAATCCCAGCAGTTTGGGAGGCTGAGGCAGGAGGATCACTTGATACCAGGAGTTTGAGACCAGCCAGGGCAATGTGGCAAGATCCCCATCTCCACAAAACATACAGAAAATTAGTTGGGCATGGTGGTGTGTGGCTGTAGTCCCAGGTACCTGGGAGGCTGAGGTGGGAGGATCACCTGAGCCTGGGAAGTTGAGGCTGCAATGAGCTGTGATCATGCCACTGCACCACTGCACTCCAGTCTGGGTGGCAGAGCGAGACCCTGTCTCAAAAAATAAAAATTAAAAATAAACCCTGTGCTGCACCTTTTCTTTAAGTCTTAAGATGAGTTTCCTGATCATAGGCAATGTGATCTATAGTGAAGAATAAGGCATTCTATAGGGATAGTGTTGGTGGAGTGTTACGAACAGGGAAACCAAAAACATGTAGAATATAGATCTATTCATATAAGCACCCATCACTGCCACACTATGTTGGAAGGGATTTACTATTAGCAATCTACCACCAGATTGATGGTGACTTCAGCTCAGCAAATAATACGGACCAACCCTGACTTAGGATGGTTCAACTTACCGACTTTCACAATGGTGCAAAAGTGACACACATTCAGTAGGCTCTGTACTTCAATTTTTGAATTTTGATATTTTCCTTGGCTAGCAATATGTGGTACAATACTCTTCGGTGATGTTGGGCAGAGGCGGCAGCAGCAGCTCCTGGTCAGCCAAGTGATGACAAGAGCCAACAAACAACACTTTACAGAGCACTGTGTGGCCAGATGACTTTGCCCAACGACAAGCCAATGTAAGTGTTCTGAGCATGGCAAAGGTGGGCTGGGCTACACTATGACGTTTGGTAGTTTGGGTGTATTAAACACATTTTCAACTTACGATATTTTCAACTTGCAACGGGCTTGTGGGGACACAACCAGGTCGTATGTCTAGGAGCATTGATGCCATATGGGGAACTCAGCACTGACTTCTGCTATTGGCTGCACATTGTTAAAACAATCACAGTCTTCATCCCAGAGAAGAGGTGGAACAAGCCACCTCATACATGGTCTCAATGATTAAGTCCAGGGATGCCCTCTGGTAGGCACTCCTGTAGGACACAAATGTCTTCACAATCTGTGTTTAGGTAGTGAAGTCTGCTCACATACCCTTCACCAGACCTCCTTGTCACCAGTATTCCAGTCTTGTTCTTCAGTCCTCGACCAGTTGGCCATCCCATTAGCGTCTGCTCGTGAATCTGTGTAAATCTGTACTCCAGATCATTTCTCATTCCGTCTGAAGTGAATAATCTGATATCCTTCCCAAAATGCTGCCCACTGGGATGATTTTCCTTCACTGCTCGCTTTCACAGCCACAGCTGAATAGGGATAAAATGACACTGGCCATCTGCTCCTGGCTGATGCTGTGTGTCTTTAAACCAGGGCTGGGGTTTTCTCTTCATTAAATAGTCATAGGGGATTCCTACAAAGCCGAAAATGTAAGTTGTGGGAGAGGCAAGTAAGTAATAGGGGCAGGTTCCAAGAGTCTGAGCTATCTGCTTGAATTAGGGTTTTCCAAGAAATGAAACCAACAGGACATGCATATATATAGAAAGATCTGTTGTAAGGAATTGGCTCACTCGACTGTGAAGGCTTGGTGAGTCCAAAATGTGATGGTGGTAGGCCAGCAGACTCAGGAAAAGGTTGCAGTTTGAGTCCAAAGACAGTCTGCTCGTGAACCCCCATTTGCTTGGGAAAGGTCAGCCTTTTGTTCTATTCAGGCCTTCAGCTGATTGGATGAGGCCCAGTCACATTATGGAGGGCAATCTGCTTTACTAAACCCACGGATTCGAACTTAATTCTCATCCAAAAACACCCTCACATAAACATCTGGAATAATATTTGACTGAATATCTAGGCACTATGGCCCAGTCAAGTTGACATGTAATATTAGTCAGCATACTGCTTATGCAATTTACTCCGGGCTGATTTTGTAGGTGAGATAATGCTCAGGTCATGATGGGTGGCCCTGGTCACAGAGTCACTTGCTGTCCTGTTACCAGGGAGGAATTCAACCTGTCTGCCAGAGCCTAGTGGCAAGCAAGAAGCTGCGTTGCAAATATCAGCAAAAGAGGCCTTACACCCAAAGCCTTGGGATCTGCCAGTAATTTTGTTAGAGTCCTCCAGGGGATACTGACTACATTTTATATAGGTGTATTAGTCAGTTCTTACAATGCTACAGAGACATGTCTGAGACTGGGTAATTTATGAGGAAAAGAAGTTTAATTGACTCATAGTTCTACAGGCTGTACAAGAAGCATGGTTGGGGGAGCCTCAGGAAATTATAATCCTGGCAGAAGAGTGAAGGGGAAGCAAGCACCTTCTTCACATGGTGGCAGGCAAGAGAAAGAGCCCAGGGAAAAGTACTACATACATTTAAACAACCAGATATCATGAGAACTCACTCACTATCATGAGAACAGCAAGGGGAAAATCCATCCCCATGATCCAATCACCTCCCAGCAGGTCCCTCCCCGGACACTGATCATTACAATTGGACATGAGATTTGGGTGGGGACACAGAGTAAACTACATCAATAGGCTACATAAAAATGCTTCCTCTACCACTGGGTCTGCTTATTCATAGACATCAAGAGGCAGAGAAGCTTGCACCATAACCAGTGAATATTTTGGTCTCATGTCCCTCATAACTGGCAGCTTAAATGCTCAGAGCAGCATGCCTGAGAATGGCATATGTTATCTCTAAAACCCACAGGTCCACCAAATGTTGTGTCTCTTTTTTTTGTGGTAGGAAGTATAAGATGTAACAATTCATCACTCACTCTTAACATCTGCCAGGCCCCAGAATCCTTAGAAACATCACAATATGGAAACCCCTATACTTTCACGGGGTTTATCTCCCATCTCCTGCATGCAAGTATCTTACTAGGCCATCTAAAATATTTGCTACTTCCTGTTCACCAGGTCCAATTAACACAATGTCACCAGCGAAATGGTGATGTTCTGTAAGAGACCAAGATGTCAAGTTCTTGTGGACTATATCACAACAGAGAGCAGATAATTGATACAGCCCTGACATAGACCCTCGGGGGATGTGTACTGTTGTCCTTGCCATATGAAGACAACCAGCTTCACTGGTGGAATTGGAAAAAAAGCATTTTCTAGAACTATAGCTGTGTACCAGGTGCCAGGGGCATTTTTGATTTGCTCTAGTAAAAATACTCATTTGAAATTGCAATTACAATTTGCATCACCAATGTGACTAAATTCTCTATAACCTACAGTAATTCTCTGTGATCCATCTGGCTTTTGTGCCAGTGAAACACATGAGTTAAATATTAATGTGGTAAGAATCACCACTCCTGCATCTTTTAAGCATTTGATGACTGCACTAATCTCTGTAATTCCCCCCTGGTTATGATATTTCTTTGGATTCACTATCTTTTCAGTGTGAGAGGGGACAGTTCCACGTGGAAGTGAGCAGCTCCTACTTGGCCCCTCCTACCATTCCAGATAAAATTCTGCTTAATATATCTGCTACTGTCATACATTCTGGGCCTGGAAATGTAGCTGCAGTTTACATCCTCCGTCCTATTGGGCCCACTGTAAGACAGACTTGGGCCACTATTCTGTTTATCACCTGGTCTCCATGAACTCGCTGCGACTTGTGGGCTACAGTGGCAATTTGAGACTCTGGTGGTTAGCATGAGTTCAGAAATAGCATATAATAGTCCTTGGAAGGTCTAGATATTTCCCCTTCTCACTCTGCTAAATGACCTCCAGTCTCTCTGGAGGACTGGAGAAAGATTCACAGTATATACATATGGTCACATTGCAGGGCACTTGTGCGAAGACACTGTTCCTCCCTCTCCCAAAGTCAAGGGATTCTGGGTCTCTGGGTTTTGGGGTCTGAACACTGGGTAAATTCCCGCTATGATTCTGCCCACCAGACTCAGAATTTTTTTGCTGTCATACGTCAAGCAGCACCATTAGGTCTACATATCTATTGCAATCCTAGGGACTCCATGATTAGTTAGCCAGTGCCCCAGATCCCTATAGGGTAAAATGCTCCAACTACCACATCAGTCCTGCAGCTCATTAGGGTAATTGTGTCCCATGTGCTTTTGAGACATCTGGCCTCTACTACTCTGGGATTCCTTTTTTTTTTTTTTTTTCCATTACAATCAGGGAGCCTAATTCCATTGCAGCCTCTCCCAGTGTCATTTCCTGCTTACAGAAAACAGCCAAGAAGTGCTTTTCCAGGACGCCTGTGAACATTTCACTAATGGAATTCTTATGGTCTTTGAAGGTAGTGTCCTCTGGCCCTCCTGGGGAGTGTGGTTAAGGCGTGGTTAAGAATGCTTCACAGAATAGATCCTCTCCAACATTCCCAACTTGCTAAGCCTTCAGTTTCCTTTTCTTCAGAATGCTAGAAAAGTCCTCATTAATTGCTAGCCACTGTCAAATGAGACTTCTGCTAGCCAACATAGCTATGAAGGCCACTCCCAGGTGCTTAAGCCAGCACAGCAAATCCTGAGTCTTGAGTGAATCCACCCTTGTCATTACATTCTCCTTGATCAAGTTTTGCATTTCATCCTTCTCCATCGAATACCCTTAGGACTCCCTTCCATACGTGCTCTGCACACTCCTGCAACTCTTCTGATGTACAGACTCCGCTTTGTCCTTCTCCATCTGGGATATACTGGGATGTAGCTCTTATTATGAGCCTGGAGGCAATGAGGGGTGTGGAAGTGGGTCCGGTGGTTACTTGGGAGTCACATCTGTGACTGCTTAAATGTCTTGATTTGTGAATCAGCGTTTCACCTGTAAACTAAAAATAAAATTTCAGACCACCCGACCATTTAAATGGACCCCTCCTCTAGACCAAGGGCATTCCAAAGTTAACTTGAAAAAGTTATTCAGGCCATGATACAAAGGGTGGGTCGGACACGCCTGATTATACCCTCCTCCCTTTGGAATTCAGGCAGAGCTGACCAGCATTAATATTAAAACAGATACCTTAAGACAGACAGAACAGACTTTAAGTCTGACAAAAAAACATTCCCTTCTATTGATTCTAGGTCTTTAAACAATAGCCTAACTCTTTCAACCAATTGCCAATCAGAAAAATCTTTGAATCTACCTATGACCTGGAAGCCCCCGCCTTGAGTTATCCTGCTTTTTCAGACTGAACCAATGTACCTCTTACATGTATCAATTGAGGTGTTGTGTCTTCCTAAAATGTATAAAACAAAGCTGTAGCTCTAGCATCTTGGTTGGGCACATGTTCTCAGGATCTCCTGAGGGCTATGTCATAGCCATTGGTCACTCATACTTGGCTCAGAATAAATGTCTTAAAATATTTTACAGTTTGACTCTTTTTGTCAACTTAACCATTCTCAGTCAGAGGGAAGCATAAGAAATCTAGTGGTGCTGAAAATTTAACTGGTGCTGCATGTCTGTCACCTTTATAATCAGTCCTTGGCCTTGAACCTTAGTCATATCTGTCCTACAGGAGATAAGAAATTTCTGTAAATCTACCATTGAGCTCTCCACCCACGTTCTGAGTTAGGCATGCAGGACCTTCAGTGTATTTGCGTATGGTCTCCAGGGCTGTCAGAAAAGCCATTCCACACTGTAGATCAGTATTATCCATTACCAGCATAGCCAAGCCACTTGTTCTGCCAACATTTTGCTATCCATCTACATTTTTCCAGTGCCACTACTGGTGATAATTTGAGTAACTATGGTGCAACTGTATTTTATAAATTATCTGCATTCAGGGAGGTGAAAGACTGTTTCAATCCCACCCTAGAATTTCATTTGAGGGTTATCTTCCTCTGGGGCTATTCCTGGTCCCAATTACTTTGTCGGTTAGGGTTCCAGTGGGAAAGGGATGGCACATTGAATTAGTGTAATTAAAGAGAGTTAACAAACAGATATTTCCTAGTTGTGAGCAGACTTAAGGGAAATCAGTAGGGCATGGCATAGCACCCTTGGGCTGGAAAGAGCTGGGTTGCTTTCTTATGCAGGTCTGAGTGGTTACCAGAGCCTGGAGAGGGAGCTATAGCTGTAGGAAGAGGGCCAGAGAAGAGAACCTCTGGTCTTGGGAAGGGGAATGCTGGTACTGCCAACCTTCAGCTCTACAGGGCAAATCCTCAGCTCTTTAGGGCAAATGAATACCCCTAGCGTCACCCTTTTTCTACCTTTCAGTTGCCTGTCAGTGAGTCCCAGTGGTTGAATCTAACCAGAAGCAACAGGACAAGGGACTGTTGATACAGTCTGAATGAGTCAGTCTCCTGTGTCATCCAGAATGGATCTTGAGGAACTGATGGGAAATATTCAGGACAACACCCAATCTTTCAACTTTCTCTAGGTACCAAAGTTACTTAAGTTAGGGTAGGAAAAGGTAACAGTCTTTCACCTCCCTGAGAAAGAGAAATATTGCTCAGAAATAGTTATTGCAGTGGTTTCAGCCAAGGTCCTGAGGGCTCGTATAGATGAAAAAATACCCCAACAATTAAAAATCTTGTTGTTGTAAGGCTTTTGGGGAGTGGGGTGTTCTTTAGGCTCCCTGAAAACTGCTGCTGAGGTAAGGGAACTGGTGTGCTTTGGCTGTGTCCCCACTCAAATCTCATCTTGAATTCTCATGTGTTGTGGGAGAGACCCACTGGGAGGTAACTGAATCATGGGAACAAGTCTTTCCTGTGCTGTTCTCATGATAGTGAATAAGTCTCACAAGATTTGATGGTTTCCAAAAGGGGAGTTTCTCTGCACAAGTTCTCTTCTCTTGTCTGCCACTATGTGAGATGTGCCTTTCACTTTCCACCATGATTGTGAGGCCTCCTCAGCCATGTGGAACTGTAAGTCAGTTGAACCTCTTTCTTTTGTAAATTGCCCAGTCTCAGGTATGTCTTTATCAGCAGCACGAAAACTAACAGGTTGGAACAGTTTGGAGGGCTCAGAAGAAGGCAGGAAAATGTGGGAAAGTTTGAAACTGCCTAGAGACTTGTTGAATGACTTTGCCCAAAATGCTGACGGTGATATGGACAATAAAGTCCAGGTTCAGGTGGTCTCAGATGGAAATGAGGAGCTTGTTGGGAACTGGAGCAAAGGTGACTCTTGTTATGTTTTAGCAAAGAGACTGGTGGCATTTTGCCCCTGTCCTAGAGATTTCTGGAACTTTGAACTTGAGAGAGATGATTTAGGGTATCTGGCAGACCAAATTTCTAAGCAGCCAAGCACTCTAGATGTGACTTGGGTGCTGTTAAAGGCATTCAGTTTTTTAAGGGAAGCAGAGCATAAAAGTTTAGAAAATTTGCAGCTTGACAGTGCGATAGAAAGGAAAATCCCATTTTCTGAGGAGAAATTCAAGCCAGCTGCAGAAATTTGCAAAAGTAATGAGGAGCTGAATGTTAATCCCCAAGACAATGGGGAAAATGTCTCCAGGGCATGTCAGAGGTCTTCAGGGCAGTCTCTCCCATCACAGGTCCAGAGGCCTAGGAGGAAAAAGTGGTTTCATGGGCCAGGCCAAGGTTCCCCATACTGTGTGCAGCCTAGGGACTTGGTGCCCTGTATCCCAGCCACTCCAGCTGTGGCTAACAGGGGCCAATGTGGAACTCTGGCCATGGCTTCAGAGGGTACAAGCCTCTAGCCTTGGCAGCTTCCATGTGGTGTTGAGCCAGAGAGTACACAGAAGTCAAGAACTGAGATTTGGAAGCCTCCACCTTGATTTCAGAGGATGTATGGAAATGCTTGGATGTCCAGGCAAAAGTTTGCTGTAGGAGCAGGGCTCTCATGGAGAACTTCTGCTGAGGCAGTGCAGGAGGGAAATATGGGGTCAGAGCCCCCACACAGAGTCCCTACTGGGGCATTGCCTAGTGGAGCTGTGAGAAGAGGGCCGCCATTCTCCAGACCCCAGAATGGTAGATCCACTGACAGCATGCACCATGCGCCTGGAAAAGCCGCAGGCACTCAATGCCAGCCTGTGAAAGCAGCCGGGAGGGAGGCTGCACCCTGCTAAACCACAGGGGCGGAGCTGCCCAAGACCATGGGAACCCATCTCTTACATCAATAGGACCTGGATGTGAGACATGGAGTCAAAGGAGATGATTTTGGAGCTTTAAGATTTGACTGTTCTGCTGGATTTCAGACTTGCATGGGGCCTGTAACCCCTTTGTTTTGGCCAATTTCTCATGTTTGGAATGGCTGTATTTACCCAATGCCAAACCCACACTGTATCTAGGAAGTAACTAAATTGCTTTCGATTTTACAGGTTCATAGGTGGACGGGACTTGCCTTGTCTTGGATGAGACTCTGGGCTGTGGACTTTTGAGTTAATGCTAAAATAATTTAAGACTCTGGGGGACTGTTGGGAAGGTATGATTGGTTTTGAAATGTGAGGACATGAGATTTGGGAGGGACCAGGGGTGGAATGATATGGTTTGGCTGTGTCGCCACCCAAATCTCATCTTGAATTCTCACATGTTGTGGGAGGGACCCAGTGGGAGGTATTGGAATTATGGGGGCAAGTCTTTCCCATGCTGTTCTCATGACAGTGAATAAGTCTCATGAGATCTGATGATTTTGAGTAGGGGAGTTTCTTTGTACAAGTTCTCTTCTCTTGTCTGCCACCATGTGAGACATACCTTTCACCTTCCACCATGATTGTGAGGCCTCCTCAGCCACATGTAACTGCAAGTTGATTAAACCTCTTTCTTTTGTAAATTGCCCAGTCTCAGGTATGTCTTTATCAGCAGCGTGAAAACAGACTAACACAGGAACTAATTTCTCTGACAAATAAGACATTCGTTTTAATCTGCTATCATGGTGGATTGCAGTGCATGCAGAGAAATTCTGGTGAGGAAGATAATCCTAGAAGTTGAAGCCCACTAAGAGAAGATTAAGAGATATCAAGAGATCCTGAATGTGACTCAAGCCAGGCTCCTACCAGAACAGATTCATTCCAAGCCATTAGCTTGGTCTTTCTACTAAAACTGGCAGGGAACAGACAGGAGGGAGCAGCAAAGACAGAAGTGACGGGAGGTCAGTGGTAGAGGATAGTGACTCTGCAAGTGATCTTGTACTCAAGTCTAATGATGACCACAACATGTCCCATTGCTCAGATCGGCAAAGAGGGCCTCTGTGGGGCAGGTATAAAGTTCATAGCTCTCTTTAGAAGATTAAGTACTTAATTCCCCTGTCTTAAGCTTGGGTCCTACTCATCAATATTAGGGCAAGAGAGAACATCAGTTCAGTTTCATGTTACAGGTGGCTGTGTAACTGTTAGACTAGACTTTCCTGAGGGCCTATGTGGAGGATGTAGTAAGTAAGATGATAAATCCTGCCGCCAAGGTTTGTCAACAGTCAGTGTCATATGGGATGCTTTGAGACAGCCAAGATTCAAAAGTAGCAGTCCAGTACTGGAAGTAGCATTCGGGAACAGAGACACCAGATATCCTACTCCCTCATAATCTGTGTTCTGAAGTCTACCAGAAGATGATGGAGGCCAGATGGAGCCAAATGCCACTAACTTCTCTTCTTTGCTTCCCATATGCTCCACAAATTAAAACCCAATAATTTTGAATGTGGGGATGCACTATTATCTGAAGAGTGGAATGTGAGTTGTAAAAGGGACCAATGAAATGGTTTTCTCCATGAATGGGACATGGATTGTGTTCAGAAAATGATAACAGAGTTGAACTGTATGACTCTTGATCCTTCTGGGAAAAGTCTGAAAAAAAAAATCACAGTGTCTGAAGTCAAGGCTGGTAAGAATGTAAGTAATGATCGTGTAGCTCTTTGGCATCCCCCAGTGTGGCAGTGCTTAAGAAATCAGACAAAATATAGATGTGCATTGCGAACCCAGAAGTATCTAAGACTAGTCTCAATCAATTTATAAAGTTTATTTTGCCAAGGTTAAGGACCCACCCGTGACACAGCTTCAGGAGGTCCTGATGACATGTGCCCAAGGTGGTCGGGGCACAGCTTGGTTTTATACATTTTAGAGAGACAGGAGACATCAATCAATATGTGTAAGATGTACATTGGTTCTGTCTGGAAAGGTGGAACAACTCAAAGTCGGGTCTTCCAGTCATAGGTGGATAAGAGACAAACGATTGCATTCTTTTGAGTCTTTGATCAGCCTTTCCCTGAATATACAATTTACATGTGAGGGGAGGTAGAGGAATAGTCACGTATGCCTTAGTCTTGCTCAGTGAAGCTGCGTTTTTACATAAACTGTAGCGCAGAAGAAGCAATTAGATATGCATTTGTGACCAGAGGGATGACTTTGAGTTCTGTCCTTTGTCCTGCACCTGTGAAGACAAGCTATCAATTTACATTGCCAAGGTGAAATTCAACAGAACTGTTTTAGGGTAAAGATCTTGAGGCCCACAAGGAATTTCTTTGTGGGCAAATTTTGAGGGAGGTATATAGCTTTTTTTTTTTTTTTTTTTTTTTTTTTTTTTTTTTTTTTTTTTTAATCTTTGTTGCTATCTTATTTGAAATAGGAGGCAAGTTTGCCTGACACAGTTCCCAGCTTGACTTTTCCCTGTGGTTTAGTGACTTTGGGGTTCTGAGATTTATTTTTCATTTACAGTATACATTATCCTGCTCCAAATAGGTGCGTAAAAATAAATCAATATCCTATACTTAGATTTCTGGGCACTTGGACCATTTGCTAGGGAGCCTGTGATTTTCAGTGCTGACCATGAAGAATGAGTAGTGTCACATCATGTTGCCAGCAAAGAGGACACTACCCATTTGTGCCAAGTGAAAAGGTGACCCAAGCTCTCCTAGAGCTCCTGCTACATTTTGGTGTTGATGGAAAATGTTTAGAGATAACTATCTTGAAGTTTTGGGTTGATTTTTACATTTTTCTTCTTTGGGCTAACAACAATTTCTTCATGCTCTGGAATGCCTGGGGAAGCTGGTCCCCATCTGAAGTTGCCCTTGATACATGTGGTTCTGTCAGCACCTAGGGAGTGTGTCGGGTATGTTGTTTCCTACGGGGAAAAAATTACCTGGAGCAGCAAGTTGGGAACTGAAGAGTGTTCCAGGGCTTCTTCCAAGAACTGAGAAAGAGAGGGGAGATAGAAGAAGAGGGCTTGGGGATGGAAAAGGGGAGGTGAGAGCCATAAGCTTGAAGAGACAGGTGGGAGCAACCATGTTAAGGTTTGGACATTATTCTGAGAGCAGTTGGGAGCATGTTGAAGCAACTTAAGAGATATATGTGTGCAGGAATACAGGAAAAGACATCGTCAGATTTGCGGTTTGGAAAGACCATTTTGATTTGCAGTGTGGAGATTGGATGGAAGGAGTCAGCACTAGAGGCAGGAGGACCAACTGGGAGACTGATGCATTGATTATAGCCTGAGCATGGTTGAGGATGAGCGTGGTCTGAACTACAGCAGTGGCACTGGGAGTGAAAACAGGGTGGAATGTAGAATTATTCAAGGAGTAAAATGGGCAGGTCTAAGTAATCACTTGCATGTGAGGAAAAAGGAATGGGCAGTCAAGGATGGTTCCAAAGTGTGCAGCTTGAACATTTGGCAGATGACACAACTCCCTGAAGTAAACACCTGTTGCTATGGTTTGAATGTTTGTTCCCCCAAGCCTCATGCTGAACTGTGATTCCCAGTGTTGGAGTGGAGTCTGGTGGGAGGTGCTTTGGTCATGGGGGCAGATCCCTCATGAATGGCTTGGTGTCCTCCCAGTAGTAATGAGTGAGTTCTCACTCTCTTAGCTTCCACAAGAGTAGGTTGTTAAAAAAAAAAAAAAAAAAAAAAAAAAAAAAAAAGCCTGGCATCTCCCTTCTCTCTCTTGCTTCCTCTCTCACTATGTGATCTCCGCACACGCCAGCTCCCCTTCAGCTTCTGCCATGAGTAGAAGCAGCTTGAAGCCATCACCAGAAGCCAAGAAGATGCTGGTGTTATGCTTGTACAGCCTGCAGATCCATGAGCTAAATAAATTCTTTATAAATTACCCGGCCTCAGGTATTCCTTTATAGCAACATTAAGTGGACTAAGACACTGTGAAGGAACTGGTTTAATGCATACGATTGAGGTTGGATCTGTTGATGTCTTGGTATCTGCAGGAGTCAAGTGGAGATGACCATTTAGCAGTTGTATATACACGTCTGAAGCTTAAGAGAGAGATGTATATTAGAGGTAGAGATTTGACAGTCATCAGTATATGGCTAATGCCTGACATCCTGAGAGTAGATAAACTTCTGAGAAACTGGAGTAAGAACAGATCAAACCTGTCAATCCCTAATGCATGCTCTCTATTCTCCAGTCACAGCTGATGACAGGTCATTACCCAATCTGTCCTACAATTTCCCACCTCCACATCTTGGCTCCTGGTGCTCCCGCTGCTAGGACACAATATCCTCTTTTCCCTCCCTGTAAAATACTAACCTCTTGATGCTCTTCTCCATGATCATTTCCTTGAAGACACCCTCCTAGAGCCTCCCCACTCCTCATCTGAGCCGCCACAGCACAGAACACCCAATCGCTGTTTATTAAAGTTGAGACACATCTGCCTCTGCTTCCAGACTGTGTGCTCCAGGGTAGGAATGTGGTCTCATCCATGTCACATCCCCAGTGCCTTGCTCTGTGCTACCTCACACCTTCACACATGCTGTTCCCTCTGCTTGGAGGTCTGTCTCTTCTTCTTCCCGTACTTCCCTTCACTCGCCTGATGAATGAAGAGTAGCCAAATAGAGGGACAGATCCTGAAACAGATAAGCAGAGCCTGGCATGCTGTGTGATGCAGTTTAGGCTTGATTCTGTAGGCAATGAGGAGCCATGGAAGGTTTTAGAGCACAAAAGATGATTGTGGCATATGAGATGATTGTGGCATATGAGATGATTATGGTGGCTATGAGGCTCTAGAACTCTTTCCTATACTTGTTGCTTAATCAACAAGTATAGCAACAACTATCGGAAAGGGTTCTACAGCCTCCCAGTTGTATTCATGTGGTGATTCTGAGTAGATTTCAGTTGAGTCTGGGAGTCAAGGAGTAAAATGGACAGGTCTAAGTAATCACTTGGATGTGAGGAAAAAGGAATGGGCAGTCAAGGATAGTTCCAAAGTTTGCAGCTTGAGCATTTGGTAGATGACACAACTCCCTGAAATAAATACCTGTTGCTATAGTTTGAATGTTTGTTCTGCCAAACCCTAGCCCCTACTGGTTACTAAGCTCTCAGCTTTCCATGGCATCACAGTGACAGGTGACAGAGTGACAGGTGACCATGAGGCCATGGTCCCGCTGATCCTCACCACTGACAGACAGCAAGAGGGACTTTCTGGCCAGGGGGAGGTTGCAGCATCATCTGGCCTGGGCTCCAGGGGAAAACCACCCTGTGATCCATGTGCTCATCAGACTATAGAAAAGCTAGGGGACTCCCACCACACATCACCCTGGAAATCTTCAAGATCTGTCTCAAGAAGTTACATCAAAATTGATAGAGCACAGTTCCTGTATTTTTTTTTTTCCACCTATGAAAGATATTTAGGGGGGAAATTAGGGAAATTTGAATACGAACATATATGATGTCCAAAAATTGTTGGTTTCGTTAAGTCTGATAATTTCTTGTGGATGGTAGGAAAATGTCTTTATTTTATAGACACGTTTTTTAAAATGTCATGGTGTCTGTAATATACTTTAAAATGGTCAGCTAAGAAGGAAAATACAGAGATATACAGACACAACAAATATGACAAAAAGCTAGCAGTTTTAAAATCTAAGAACTGAGTATATAGATGATTATTGATGTAGTCTTTTCCTGTCTGTTTGAAATTTTTTGAAATAAACAGTTAAAAACATGATAAGGGAGCTGTAGTTTCTCATTTCCTTAAAGCAGTAGAAGCTGATGGGAGCACCCAATAGCTCAGCACCTGTTAGGTGGTGTGCTCTTCTCCACGTGGGATCACTAGACCAGCCCATGTCAAAATTACTAGGAAGCTCAACAGAATGCAGATTCCTGAGCACCACCAGGACCCCTCGCATCAGATTTTCTTGTGGGTAAGGTACGAGCATCTTCGTATTTAACAGATTCTTTTGGTGAGAATCATAGTTGTAGTGAGCTATCCACACAGCTAAGGGTCAACAGTGAAACCATTTGATTCTGTTTGCCACTAAATAGCTATGTGACCTTGGACAATTTACTTAACTTCTGTGAGCCTCCATGGTGTGGCATGTAAAGTAATGACATTTCATAAACGCCAACTTCCCTACCTCAGTGGTTGGTTTAATTTCACATTACATGTTTCTATTTATTTATTTATTAGAGACAGGGTCTCTTTCTGTTACCCAGCCTGCAGTGCAGTGGTGCAATCATAGCTCACTGCAGCCTTGAATGCCTGGACTCAAGGGATCCTCCTGCCACAGCCTCCTGAGTAGTTGGGACTAAAAGTATGCACTACTACTCCCAGCTTGTTTCTTTTATTTTTATTTTTTATTTTTTGTAGAGATAGGGTCTTGCTATGTTGCTCAAGCTGGTCTGCCTGTTTCCTAAGTGCTCTGCAAAGTGCTACACAGGTATAAGATGATGTGCTAAACAATGAGAGAGAATAGGTACCAATTATTGAATACTCTAATGAGCATTGTGTATATAATTTTGGGTTTGATGCTTACAACAATGCTGTGAGATATACACGATTATCCTTTCTCTACAGATGAGGAAATGCACTTGTCCATGGTTGTTGCAGTAGTTTCCTATCACTGCTATAACAAATGACCACTGTCCTTCTGAAATAATTGAAAGCATCAGAATCCAGTTTAAAGAGTATTCAAGCAAAAAGCTGGGAATGGCCATCTGGGAGAAAAAGACTGCAGAGAAATGGAATCAGTGCTCCAAAGTTAAAAGTTAAGCTCTTGGTTATATGTGCAGAAAACAGAGACATTTCGCAGGATTAGAACACTTTCTATACAAGGCTGGGTTACGAGTTACAACAATTTAATTAGTTACAATTTGTTTTCTGATGGCTTGTTTTCTTTTCTTTACAGCTGGTTTTCATTTTCTGTCCAATTTAAAAGAGTGTATTTAACCTTCCATCTTCAGACAATGTGATAGCTATGAGGTCTTTGTGTGAGAAAGCTAAGAAGGGAGTTAATTTGCAATTAAGATCAACAGGGAAGGGGGAAGGGATCTTCCCTGGTGTCCTTTAGTCATTTGCAACATTTTACAAAACAATGTAGGTAGGGAAGAAAGCTAGTCTTTAATCAGAGAAACAAAGCTTATAGCTGTCTAGGTTACAGCTGTCTGTCACATGACTCAAGCCCTACAATCACATTTCCTTAAGGCTCAAAAAATAAAGGTGTCAACAGGGTTGTGTTCCTTTTGGAGGCTCCATTTCCTTGACATTTCTAGCTTCTAGAGACTCCTGGCATCTTTGGCTAGGACTTCTTCTTCCATCTTCAAAGCTAGCAGTGTAGTATCTTCAAATCTCTCTTTCTGTCTCTGACTTTTGCTTCTGTTGTCACAACACCTCCTCTGACTCTGACTGTAATTGCCCAACAGGATCTTCTTACCCATTACACAGATAAAACAATTCACTGAGATTGCAGTATTGCAGTAAAGAAAGGGTTTAATTAATGCAGAACTAGCCAAATGGAAGAACAGGAGTTTATTACTTCTATCAGCCTCCCCAACGACTTAGAGGCTGGGGTTTTTATGGATAATTTAGGGAGCAGGGGGCTGGGGAATGGGTGATGCTGATTGATTGGGATGAAATCACAGTGGTGTAGAAAACGGTCCTCTTGAGCTGCGTCAGTCTCTGTCTGGGTAGAGGCCACAGAATCGGTTGAGCCATGAGTCTGGGTGAGGTTGGTCAGTTGCCAGAATCCAAAAGTTTGAAAAACGTCTCAAAAGACCAATCTTAGGTTCTATAATAGTGATGTTATCTATAGGAGTGATTGGGAAGTCACAAATCTTGTGACTTCTGGCTACATAACCCATGAGCAATAAGGGCTTATACAAACTATACTTACATTTCAGCAGAACTTAGGCTCCTTCTATAATCCTAATCTCATGGCCTTTCATTAGTTTTTACAAAGATGACTTCAGTCCCTGAGCAAAGAGGGGCTTAGTTTTAGGGACGGACTCTTCTCATCTTTCCTTCAAGGTTGAAACTACAAACTCCTCCCGTGGTTAGGCTGGCCTGCGCCCAGAAATGAGCGAGGACAGCCAGCCTGTGAGGCTAGAAGCAAGATGGAGTCAGCCACACCAGACTTCTGTCACTGTCATTATCTTTGCAAAGGCAGTTCCATGGCCTTTCTGATTTCCCTTCAGAAGAACACTTGGGGCCAGGCATGGTGGCTCATGTCTGTGATCCCAGCCCTTTGGGAGGCCAAGGCAGGAGGATCACTTGAGGTCAGGAGTTTGAGACCAGCCTGGCCAACATGGTGAAACTCCATCTCTACTAAAAATACAAAAATTAGCTGGGTATGGTGGCAGGCATCTGTAATCCCAGCTGTTCCAGAGGCTGACGCAGGAGAATCACTTGAACCTGGGAGGTGGAGGCTGCAGTGAGCCAAGATTGTGCCTCTGTACTCCAGCCTGGGTGACAGAGCTAGACTCTGTCTCAAAAAAACCCACAAAAAACAAAAAACAGAGGAACACTTGGGTTCACCCAAATAACCCAGGATAACCTCCCCATCTCAAGATCCTTAACTGAATCATGCAAAGTCCCTTTTGCCATGTAAGGTAATATATTCACAGATTCTGGGATTAGGATGTGAACATCGTTAGGGGGCCTTTATACCACCTATCACAGTTATGAAACCAATGAGTGCCCATCTGATTCCAAAGCCCACCCCCAGTACTGCTACTTCAAGTATAATGACCCAGGGAAATGCCAGATACCCTCGGAGCCTCTTCCTCCTCCAGAGTTATAGTCTTCTACACTGTCTAATTTATCAAGAGAGGGCTGGTCTGAATTTCATCAAAATTATTGAACGAATGTTGAGTGAGACACTGTTCTTAATTTAATACAGAGGAAAGAACGAGGCTTGCGAGTGCTTTTACCCTGGATGGTGTGATGCTGTTCTTATACACCATGGCTGGAGAGCGTGCAGATGCCATGGCCTGTACATACTGGCTTCCTATGGTTATCACATTGAAACACTGTAGAAGGAGAAAGTGGTAGAGAACCAAAGCCTCAAGGAATGACAGTCAGGACAGTCCCAGCAACCACGAAGGTGCAGCAGAGCCTTTAGATCAAAACACGCATAGGAGGGTAGTGTCTACACCATCCTCAAGACTGGAAACTAAAGGTTTCCCACTGCCCCCCAGCAACACCCCCAATGCTTTTCTTTCTCTGATTATTTACTCATTTTTGGAAACTGAAAATATAGATCAGCATAAGAGAGGAAATTTCTGTAATTCAGGCAGATTTTAACATGTTTTGCTTCAGCTTTTTTCCTTACATATTTTTACATGATTTGGATTGCACTATATATGTAATTTTGTATCTTGCTTTTTTTCTTTCGACATTTTATTGTGAGCGTTTTTCCAAGTTGTTAAAAACTCTTTGTAAACATCATTTTTCATGGCTGTGTAATGACCCCTTGTAAGAATGTTCCATCATTTACTTAATTAAGACATTCATTTTTGAACAACTAGGTTAGACTTTCTTCTAATTTTTTTTTTACTGTTAAGTATGCTGTTTAAATTAATATCTTGGTACATAAATCTTTGTATAGTGGAACTGCATCTTATACTGGGGCTGGGCTTTAAAATCAAAGTATAAAGCAAAAATTGAATATAGTTAAAATAAATTTTTTTGAGACAGGGTCTTGTTCTATCACCCACGCTAGAGTGCAGTGGCATGCTCATAGCTTAGGCTCAAGCAATCCTCCTGCCTCAGCCTCTGGAGTAGCTAGGGCTACAGATGCATGTCACCACACTTGACTAAATTTTTTATTTTTTGTAGAGTCAGCATCTCGCTATGTTGCCCAGGCTGGTCTTGAACCTGCCTTGGCCTCCCAAAGTGTTGGGATTAAAGACATGAACTACCATGTCTGGCCTAAAATTAATTTTGAAAAAAAAAAATTGCTTAAAGCAGTTCCATCAAGCAGTCAATTCATCAAGGCCACTGTAAACTCAAATGCTGAGAGTTAACTACTTGTATTTTCTTTTTGCATTTAGCTGTGACTTCTTTCCTTGGGGCAGTGAAGAAAATGTACTTGGCTAAGAAAGCTTAATAGAGTAAACAAAGACATTTTTCTTTCCTTCCCGTTCCCTCCCTTTTCCCACCCCATCTCTTCTCTTCTGTCTCTTTCTTAGGTATAGTTAAGCACACATACCATTCCGTAGTTGGATGCTCTGAAGGGTGATTCTGGAGGTAGGATTGGTGTTTCTGCGGTGCACCTCTGGCACCTCTTCAGTCCCCTTGGCCTACCTCTTCTTCCAGCCATTGCTTTGATCAGCGAAGTGCAGGTGCTCCTTGGCCTCTAGGTTCCCCTTGGCAGCTAGATTCCTGCCGTGTGGTTTTTCTGAAGCCCTGCCATAAGCCAGCTGCAAAAAGCTACTCCCAATCTGAAAGTGTGGGAGCGTTAACGCCTGCGGAGCAACTTTGACCTGCAGGCCACGAGGAGCCGATGCATGGATGCTTCCCCTTCCTTCTCTGGGTGGGAGCTTCCAATACGAATTTCATGAGCATTTCAAGTTATTACATCAATGGTACCCTCCAACTCAGTGGCATAGTCTGCTTGGGCTTGCTTAGACAGGACTTGGGCACCAGTCTTGGGCCCCTAACTCTAAGGAACACACATCAAGCTTTCTGAAAGGTCCCACCAAAGGTCCTCCCATGAGGCCCAAGATGAAGGGCAGAGATCTTCCCTCCCCACCAGAACTACCCTTGGGATGAAGGTGGGACCTGCAGCTCCCAATAACTCTCAAAAATCCTCCTTACAAAATTCTCTTTGTCTTTACTCTCTCTCGACTCTTATTTCCTTGATGTGAATGAGGGATTCAAGGTTGTATAATTGATTTTCAGCTATCTACTTTGAAATTCTGCAAATGATCTAAGATCTCCTTTATATAATAAGCCATTTATTGTAGCGTGGCAAAACTTCCAATTTAACATTGTGTTACAATAATAGTCCTAACAAGGTGCTATGCTAGGTGTTTGAGATACCTTAGTCTTCATAGCCATCCTGCGATGCTAAGTGTTATTATCCCCAATTTACAGATGAAGAAACTGAGGCTTTGAGAGATTTCATGACTTACTCTTGGCTCTACAAATGAAAGACAGCCAGAGCCAGTTTGAAGCCAAGTTCCCCCTGTACATGTGTTCCTTCCTGTATAACACTACACCCACCTCTCCATGACAAGGGATTGGGAGGAGGAGGGCCATTTTCCCACCCCCCACCCTCTGATGAATGAGGAAATGCACTTGTCTCAATTGAGCTCAATTATTCGCGTAATCATCTGCTTCATGTTTGTTTTCCCTGCCAGAATATTAGCTTCATGAGCTTAAACACCCAGTCTCCCTAGACTCTCCAGCCTGGTCCAACAGCTGGCACACAGTAGTGTTTGTTGCATGTCAGATAGGTTCTTGGGATGGGGATGGACAAAGACAGGTCTATGTTGGACACTAAGGAATTAGAGAAAAAGGAGTGAGAGGAAAGAAGGGACGGTATTATTGACAAAGTGAGAAAGATAAGGGTTGTGGGAGTAGCGGGGAAGTAAGTTTGGTTTCTTGGATTACAGAGTATGTCCGTGGGAGGCCCCAGCTGGAAAGAAAGGCTGGGATCAGAGTGGAGAAGCCTCCATTTCAAAACTAAAGTCTTCCAGGAACCAAGGTTCAGAAGAGGCCATCATAGGGTTGGGGGCGGAGGTGGCGGTGGGGGGGCATGGAGGGGGTTGGTTCCTGAGACTAAACCATCAGGGATGTTTCTCTGGGGTTCTATGATGATTAAGATGGGAGGCCTACAGTGAAATCAACAGAGGACAGACAGGACATCCCACGATTTATAGACATTGTTATCTCTTGGAGATCCCTGAATAGAATCTGTCCTGAATCCGTTTTTTTTTTTTTTTTTTTTTTTTTTTAAAGACCAAAAAATGTGCTTACAGTCAGCACCACAGTTCTTCTTCTTAGGGAAGGGATTTTTTTTTCTTGTTGTTTGGGAAAATATCTTGAAAAACCTCTTTGGGATACAAGATGAGACTATGAAAGGCATGGTTTTGGCAGAAACCCAAGCAACAGAAAGAGCTGTTGAAACTGCCCTGAATGAGAATTTGAGAAGGATTTTATCTCAGCTTGAGAGGAACAGGGAGAGAAGAGAGGGGAGCCTGTGTGTCATCAAGTTTCTGACTACAAGAAGCGGAATGTCTCTCTAAAAGTGGCAGAACCAATAGGAAATGAAAGTGTCTCATTTATAAAGGCGAAGTCCCCAAGTAGGCACACAGGCTCCTTCGACGTTTCTGCCTGCTGTCCTCGGCTCAGTTAGTCTCCTCTCCTGGTCGAGCAAAGTCTGTGCAACTCTGGATGACATGTCCTCATGCAGCTGCACCAAAGCTAGGGCTGAAAGCAGAGGAGGGGAGAGGCTTTTCTTTCCTTTTTTGGAGACAAGATCTCACTCTTGCCCAGGCTGGAGTTCAGCGGCATGATCATGACTCACTGCAGCCTTGAACTCCTTGGCTCAAGCAATCCTCCCATCTCAGCCTCCCGAGTAGCTGGGACCACAGGCATGCACCACTACACCTAGCTAATTAAAGAAAAAAATTTTTGGTAGAAACAAGGTCTTATGTTGTCTAGGCCGGTCTTGAAATCCTGGCCTCAAGTGGTCCTCCCACCTCGGCCTCACAAAGTATTGGGATTACAGGCATGAGCCACTGTGCTCGGCTGAGAGAGGCTTTTCCTTTGTATTCTTTTATATTTACCAAGAAGGAAAATATTTTCTAGAAGCATCTAGGAGACTTTTGTTCAGACCACTGGCTGGATCTGACTTGTCTTATGTGTGCCTACCTCTTACCCCCTCCCTGGCAAAAGGACAATGGAATTGTCTGAATTGCTTGAGTCCCTCATCGCTCATCCCCTGATATCTGTGGGAAGGCTCATCTTTGGAGAGCACAGACCCTGTGTTTGGATAAAAATGATATTTCAATAGCAAGGAAAAAACAGGAGGCGGCTGTTAGGTATTCATGCTGTCTGGCATGAGTGAGGACCAAGTGAGGAGGAGCCTTTGATGGCGGCACAGCCAAAATAACTTTCAGAGTGAGAATGTCCAATGATAGTATAATAATACGTATGGCACACACATGACCTCTCCTCTTGACCTTCAGCAATTTGTCTCGCAGACCCTCCTCACTGACACAGTGTGTACATGTGTCTGTGTGGGTTTGTGTGCAGAGCTCCTATCAATCTGGTGCCCTGGGGCGGGCTCACCCCCATCGTGTGTCTGTTCTGATCATCAGTGCTTGTACCAGGATAGGTGAGCATTTCTTTTTCTTTTTTCTTTCTCTCTCTGTCTCTCTTTTTGTTGTTGTTGTTGTTGTTGTTGTTGAGATGGAGTCTTACTCTGTTGCCCAAGCTGGAGTGCAGTGGTGTGATCTTGGTTCACTGTAACCTCTGCCTCCTGAGTCCAAACGATCCTTTCACTTCAGCACCCCAAGTAGCTGGGATTACAGGTGCATGCCATCACACCCAGCTATTTTTTTTTTTTTTTTTGTATTTTTGGTAGAGATGGGTTTTGCCATGTTGGACAGGCTGGTCTTGAACTCCTGACCTCAAGTGATCCATCAGCCTCAGTCTCCCAAAGTGTTGGGATTACAGGTGTGAGCCCCTGCACTTGGCCAAGGATGGGTGAGCATTTCTAATATGACCCTGAGCATGTGTAGATCAAGGATGGTGTAACTTCCATGTCTCAATCAACATAATAGGAATCCAAGATATCATGGGTAGAGGCAGGGATGCCCACAACACCTTAACCCCTCAAATGAAAATGGACGATCCCCAGGAATACATTGGATGTGCAAAGGTCATGGAAAAGAAATCTGGGTCAACCTTACCTAAATTTTGAGTGGCCAGAAGATTTAGCTGACATGGAAATTATAACTACACTATGCTGTCTACTTATCATTAATAGGAAATATAGGGTCGGGGAATTCCCAGAGAAGACTCTGAGGGTCTCCAAGGTATATGGTAAAATTGGCCTGTCTCTCATCCTCATCTCTCTTCACTTGCCCTGGACTCTTCTTGCTTCTGCTTCTAGGAACCCACCAAGGTTGAGGTGAGGTCTGTGCAGCTGCAGAGTCCTCCCCAAACCAGCCAGCCACAGCGTGGGGACAAGGTGTGCAGTCCTGTTCTCCTTTTCCAGCCCTAGAAAGAACAGTAGGTGGTTCTGCTTAGAGGGATCCTGGAGAGAGAGGGTGGAGGCCAGGAGTTAGGGTTTTAAGGCTTGGAGGATGCACTCCCGAGCATGTCTGACGGGGGTCCCTACACTGGCATATTTTTTTATGTACAGGGTTCCTTGTCTGAATGAAATTTTATGGCACATCTGGACTATACTGGCAATTCCCACAGGGACCCCTGGGGTTAACTGTATTTATTTTCTTTCATGTAGGGCCAAAGGAATCATTTGCTAGCAACTGTGAGAAGCTCTGAATAAGACCAATACAGACAGTTATTCAACTAATCTAGGATAAAGGCAAGAACGAGTGTTAATTCTACCTGGCTTAACACCAACCTAATTTCTCTGGCATCTTTCTACATAGTTGAAAGCAAGTGGGAGTTCCAGATGACACAAAGCAGAATGGCATTTGTTGATGCAGAGCAGATGACAGTGGATGTTGCTGCCTTAGAGGAGTCAGTGTCTCATCCCAGTCTTTCCTGGGAGAAACCTTAGCAAAGAGAAGCCTGAATACGTCTGGTCTGCTAAGCTTTCCCTCCCACTGGGGAGGCCAGTGCTAGTGCTAGGCCTTCACTTTCTAGCCTCGTCTCCTCTTGGGTGCCTCAGATTTGCACAGTCTTTGGAAGAGCTGTGCTTGACTTAAGTTTAGTCAGCTCCTTGGTCTCCTTGATCTAATTGCTCCACTGTGTTAGGCTCTGTTTCCCAAGTTCACTTCATGGTACAAGATGGCTGCTTCAGCTTCAGCCATCATGTCGGCACTCCAGTCAAAAGGAAGGACAAAAGAGGAAGAAGGGGACTGTCTCTTTTTAAAATGACGTCTAGAAATTGCACACTATATAAGCATTCCATGTATTTCCTCCCAAGTTTTGTAATCTTGTCTTATGCTATAAAGCCCACAACATATAGTCATTATTTTTGGTTTAAATTGTCAATAATATTTTTAGAAACTATTTATAAAATATTACTTTATTATTTGTTTGTTTGTTTGTTTGTTTATTTATTTATTTTGAGATGGAGTCTCATTCTGTCACCCAGGCTGGAGTGCAGTGGTGCAATCTTGGCTTACTGCAATCTCCACCTCTTGGGTTCAAGTGATTCTCATGTCTCAGCCTCTGGAGTAACTGGGATTACAGGCGTGCACCACTGCACCCGGCTGATTTTTGTATTTTTAGTAGAGATGGGTTTCACCATGTTGGCCAGGTTGGTCTTGAACTCTTGCTCTCAAGTGATCTGCCCACCTCAGCTTCCCAAAGTGCTGGGATTACAGGTGTGAGCCACTGCAACTGCCCTAAGATATTACTTTAAGCTGTCAATAATCTTTTATAAAATTGTACATAGGAACACACACACACACACACACACTACTACTACTACTACAATGATGAGGTCTTTCATAATAACGATTGCCTTCATGTTTAGCTTCCCTGTTCTTCATTCTTCCTGCAGATCTAGGGATCTATCTAGTCTATCTGGTATACTATTTCCCCTAAGAAAGATACTACTCTTTCAACCTGAAAAATCTTCTTTCAGCATTTCTTATGATTCACATATTCTAGAAATAAATTACTTAAGTTTTTGTGTGTTTGAAAGATCTTCATTTTGCCTTCATTTTCCAAGCAAATTTGTGTTGGATATAGAATTCTGGATTAACATTTTCGTCTTTCAGCACTTTAAAAAAAGATATCGTTCCATTGTCCTTTGCCTCTGTTGCTTCTGGTATGAAACAATATGTACTTTTTCTCTGGTTGCTCTTGTTTTTTTCTTGAGACAGGATCTCACTCCATCACCCAGGCTGGAATGCAGCGGTACAATTCTGGTTCACTGCAGCCTCAATCTCCTGGGTTCAGGTGATCCTCCCACCTTACCCCAGCTAGTACCTGGGACTACAAGCATGTGCCACCACGCGTGGCTAGTTTTTGTATTTTTTTGTAGAGATGGGGTTTTGCCATGTTGCCCAGGCTGGTCCTCAACTCCTGGGCTCAAGTGATTCACTCGCCTTGGCCTCCCAGAGGGCTGGGATTCCAGGTGGTTGCTGTGAAGATTTGCCTCTTATATTGATTTTCAGTAGTTGGCTGTGTTGTGGCTTGGTGTGATTTTCTTCTCATTCATCTTGCTTAGGATTTTCTGAGCTCCTTGAATTGATTTGGAGGAAATATTGGCCATTATTTCTTCAAGTATTTTTCTTTCCTCTTCTTTCTGCCCTCTCCGGGGACTCCAGTCACACATACATGGAACTGCTTAATATTTGATATTGTCTCACAGATGTCGAGTTCTTTGTTCTGTTGTTTTCACTTGCTTTTTCTCATTGTTTCAAATTGAAAAAAATTCTATTGACCTGTCCATAAGTTTACTGATTTCTTTCTTTGCAAGTCCAGTCTCCCACTAAGTTTATCGGTTGAGTTCATTTCTAATATTGCATTAAAAAATGTTTAGCATTTCCATTTGATTATTTTATAGCTTCCATGTCTCTATAAATTTCCTATCTCCTCATGTGTGTTTTCTGTGTTCCTACTAGATTCTTTAGCATTCCTACCATAGCTATTTAAAAATCTTTGGCAATTCCAAAATCTGAATCAGGGACAATCTGTCTGTTTCTATTGACTATTTCTACTCTTGATCCTAAATTACATTTTCATCACTCTTCACGTGTCTTGTAATTTTTGATTGATGCCAGCTATTTTGCATAAAAGAACAATAAAGAATGAAGTAAATAATAGTTACCTCCAGGAAGGTACTAGAGTGGGAGACTGGGTTAAAATTTATGTGGTTGGGTACAGATTTTATTGCAGCTTTATTTTGATTTGGTTCATGAATAGATGCAAATATTTTAAGAGCATAATCAGGACTTTCCTTTCTCTGGGCCTTGGCAGTGTGAGTACTGGTAAGGTTCCAGGAGAATTCTTAGTTCTTTATAGCTGAGCTTCCAGCTTTCTGAATTTTACAGCTTGACCACCTTATTACCAGCATTTTGAGTTGTAGGCATTCTCTTTGCTTTCTAGTCTTGCCCCAGTCTTTTTGTACCTGGGAAGATCTCTATCTGCCTGAAATTTCTGAAGCAATTTTTCTCAGCTGTCCTTCTCTGCCTTCTTCTCTTGGTAGCCAAAAGTCCATGGTGCCTCATGTTGATTTTTCTTGACTTTCCTACTCCACTCCCCTACCTTCATCGGTTGGCTGCTTTGAACTTGGTGGGGAACTCACACATCTCAGGCAGTATCTCTCTCACTTCTTCTGCCTTGCCTCCCAGCCTTTGGCACAGTGCTCCTGAGAACCTGTTGAAATCTGTGGAAGGCATTACTGGAGGGGAACAGCCTAATTCTGTGCTTGGGACTCTAATCTATAGAATACCAGTCCATACATAATTGTCAAAATTTTTTAGAGATTCAACTGGTTTCTCCTTATCCTCAATTATCAAATATTCTTCCTCCTCCTGACATGTTAGCACTGCAAGGGTAAGAGCAGCTGTAGGAATCTTGTCTCCTACAAATAGTTTGTCATTTTTGGGAGTTGAATTAATTTAGGTTACTTTGCATCCTCAGGTCTCTTTGGGGTTCCGAAAAGCTATTGTTTAGCTTATCCAGGTTGTTTTGGCTGTTAGGGTGAGAGCCAGGATTTCTTGGAATTTTTTATATCCTAACTAGAAGCAAAACTCAACATAAAATAATTCATTATCATCACCATCCAAATATTTTATTTTTTAATTTACTTATCTGCTATGGATACATCATAGATCCATTAAAGCATCTCATGGCAATTTTTTGGTCAATAATTTATGTATTTCTAGTTTTTTACTTTATGTATATTGTTATCATATTTGGTGAATATTTCAGATTATTTTGCTCACAAAAGATTGAATACATAAATCCCCAAATGGCTTTTTGGCACACCCCTAAACAAACAAACAAAAACGTATAAAATAAATAATTACATGTAAATCCAGTTGATTTGACCTTGAGAATGTAGAAATGTTGTTTTGATTTTTTGATTTAATGATTTGCTTTAAATTCTACTTCTGCTATATTAATATTGCCAATTTTCTTTTCTTTTTGCTCATGTTTCTTCTTATTTTTGGCTGCCACAATCCTATTTAGTATGTTTGGCCCATTTTGTTTTAGATATAACTCTTTTGTTGTTGTTGTTGTGTTGTGTTTGTTTGTTTTTAGACAGAGTCTCGCTGTGTTGCCCAGGCTGGAGTGCAGTGGCATAATCTTGGCTCACTGCAACATTCACCCCCCAGGTTCAAGGGATTCTGATTCTCCTGCCTCAGCCTCCCGAATAGCTGGGATTACAGACATGTGCCACCACGCCCAGCTATTTTTGTATTTGTAGTAGAGATGGGATTTCACCATGTTGACCATGCTAGTCTTGAACTCCTGACCTCAAACGATCCACCCATCTCAGCCTCACAAAGTGCTGGGATTATAGGTGTGAACTACCGTACCTGGCTTGTTTTAGATAAAACTCTTGTAAGCAGAAAATTACTGAAGTTTGCTTTTTCATTTCAATCTGAGGCTTTGGAGAAATATAAGCCATTTATATTTATTGCTATAATTTGATGCTTAGTATGACTTTTTATTTACATACTTATCAAATATATATTGTGTGTTTTTCTTAAAGCAAAAATATGAACAAAGTAAAAGTCTTTGTCTTTTGGGAGATCACAGTCTAGTAAATGATGAGTCCACTAATAATAGCTTTATTCAGGGAAAAGGAAAGCATGATAATGAGAGAACTGACTCTGACAAAAACCTATTTTAAGTTCTAATCTATTATTCAATTGATTTATATAAGAATGCAAAATATGTTTCTTATTTTTTATGGTTACAAAAAGGATTTTTTTCTTTTTCAAGTGATATGTTGTGGTATACATGATATCTAAAGGAATTATCTTGAATTGTCTATCCACAGTACCATGTTTCTGGAAGAATAATTTTATCTTTGAAGCCACTTTGGATCATTTCAGTTGGATTTCAATATAATTTTTGCTTACAGATTGAGGATAAGGATAAGACATGTTATAGAATACCATTTTATAGGCCAATTAACTGTTTCTACTCTAGAAGGGGATAATCTGTTTTAAGTGAACAAAAAAGAATTTCCATCCAATAGTTAAAAACTTTTTTTATTCTTTGGGGTCTGAGGAGAGAAAATTTAAAATAGACTACTTTAGATTTTTTTTGCCTCTGGAAATAGAGGAAGTTGTCTTTTATAAACCTGTTGCTGGTTGGGTTAAACAGGTAAGGCTTAGAAGAAGATGGTTTCTGCTGTAGCCTTTCTCAGGGTGGGGAAAGGATTTTGAGCAGTGGATCTGTCTCCGTCTGGAAGAAGGGATGAAGGAGAATACCATCTGCTCGGACTTTTTGACAGAAAGCCAAGGATAAGTAAATGTTGCAGACCTGAGGTCCTATCTTCTGATGGACTCACAGAAGGTAGTGGGGATAGTAGGCCTGGAATTCCAACCAACCTCAGGACCCAGGACTCTGCTGCGTTTTGCAGCTGGAGAGGGGATTGGCAGAATTCAATTTCTTTGCTGAGAGCAAGTAGCAGCTCAGACAAAAAAAAGGACCTGGATTTCCTCAAGTCTGTAGCAGAGTCAGCTTTTTGTAGATTAAATTGATCCCCTTTCTCCCCATTCCTTACCTCCACATGGTCTTCAGACAGGCATGGTTGCTGACCTTCCTTAACTCCTCAACCCCCTCTACCCTGTGGACCTAGGGTCACTTGGGTATTATATTATAAATAAACCTAATAGACGGCCAGCACTGGAGCCTGCACCAATTTAGAGCTCACGGTCATAGCATGACCATATGTCCCAGTTTGCCTGGGACAGTCACCGTCTACACCTGTCATTCTGGCATCGTTATTAATAGCTCTCCTTTTCACTCTCATCGGTGTCCAGGTTTAGACAATAAATTATATGGTTACTCTAACTTTTCATCTGAGACAAGGCACATTCCTTGGTTTATACTGACACCTGTAGGCATACAAAATGGCTTGGGAGAAATGGAAAAGTAGAACGCTCTCCCCTTCCTCAGTCTCCGGGATTGCCTCCAGACTCTACTGAAAACCCCAATTGTTTGGTATGATTCTAGAAAGGGGCAATGGCGGGGGCAGATTTCTCTTTGAGGCTGCTACACACTCTGCTGCCATAAATGTCCAGGGTTCTACAAACACTTAATACTCCAAAAAGGATGTTTTTACCACTCCTGTTGGTGACAGGAGTCACCATCGGTTTCAGGTCAAACTATGAGCCTCTGTGGCCGCATGAGCTTTGTAGATGTTCTCTGGATGGGGGATACAGCCACACATGGCCTGCCCTTGGGGATCAGCAGTTGTCTGCAGAATGCAGGAAAAGCATCCTGTGGATGACATAGGACTACGAGCCAGGGGATTTTCACAGCTGGAGAGGCTTGCAAGGAGGCTCGAGTGGGTCAGTTTCAAGGTTCCTGGGCCTGTGTGTTAGAAATTAGGTCGCCCTTAGTCTGCCTTGACAAAGAAGACACAGGACATTGGAGGGCGATGTGAGATGCAGTACACGAGAGTCTTACCCTCTCATCTCCCCCGGGTTCCATCACGACACCTGGACTCCAATCTGAACATCAGAAACAATACAAAGCACTTTTAAAAAATTAAATTCAGAGGTCCGGACAGCTTGGGCAGGACTAATTTGTGTGCTTGGCTGTCACAGTGATGGATTTGAAACAGATTAACCCTTGGGCTCCTGGGCCCAGCAGCCCGGGGTTGGCGGGGAGGGGGACACATTTTCCCTACATGAAATTACCTTTGTGTAGGGCCCTCTGTCCCAGCAGATGCTGCTCCCGTCTGTTCCCTCACACCCCTGGGCCAACTGTTGTAAACCCCAGAAGAGGGAAAAGAAGCAATTGCCAAGATAAGAAAGGAGGCTTGGAGCTGTGTTTGTCCTACTCCGAGTCATTCAGAGTAGGAAAGGGAAACACAGGATGTCTGACTTCCAGGTATTCTTGTAGGTTTTTACGGGGGCTTTTGTTTTTGTCTTTTCTTATTCTTACATATTTTTAAGAGAGCCGTGTGTGGTGAAGTCTCTAGTAAGACAGAAACCTAGGGCTTCACCAGTTCCCTCTGAAAGGGGTTTGAACTGGCTTCTCTCAGACTCTCTGTGAGAAAATCCCAGCCATGCCCCCTGACCTGTGTCTTGGGGCTGTGGGGGCTGGGCTGGCTGCCTTCTGGCTGACACTCTCCAGCAAGCGGACCATAATGAGTCAATTCTCTGCTGTCTGCTATTTAAAACAACGGGTTCCTTCCTGTTTCCTACGCGCTGACTGAGGCGTCTTCTGTGTTAGAAAAAAAAAAAAAGAAACTCAGGAATAAAGTGCCTCCTCTCACAATGAATGGGCTACACATTTCGGCCCGCAGTGACACAAAAGCTCCTAACTGTTTCATCTGTACAGATGGCTCTCATTTGGTGTTGGTGGCATGACTCTGTGAGGTAATTTCCCAAATACTTGGTTCATTTAACTGGAGGAGGGTACAAACCTCCTCTAAGCCAAGCTAGAATCCTCCAAGAAATAGAATTGCTCTTAGCCCTGAGTGTGAAATTTTTGCAGAAGTCCCTGAATTGCAGATGTTCCTCCAAGAGGGAAGGAGGGAGAGTGTGCAGTCTCCCTGGTCAGAGGTGAGAACAGCCTGTGCTCTGATTCTTTGTCCCCCTCCCCAGGGCAATCCAGTTACCACTGGGAGTGAGCTACCCCCTAACCCCGCATGACCCCATTCCCTGGGAGGGGCAGCCTGGGGAGTGACAGGCATGACCTCGATGGTGGGCCTCCTCAGGTGAGTCTTGACCTAACTTTGACTCTTTCTCTATTTCTCAAACTAAGTGGGAGGGATGTTCAGAGGGAAGCCAGGTTCCCCTGGTTATGCAACAGTTGAGTTGCAAATTTCAGTAGCAATATAGGAGGCAAAGCAGCTCTGGCTTTCTTAGCGACACCACCCAGCTTCTGGGGCCAGACAGACACCAAGATGATTATCTCTCTGTGTGCACAGCTCGGTGACTCTGGGGGCCCAGGCTTCGTGGGGAAGACAGACCAGCCTTAAGAATGCTCCGGAATTACTACGACATTGGTTCATTCACTCATGCAGCAAATGCACTGGTTCCCGGCACCAGCTGCGGATGCAGAAGATGAGAGCGTCATGGCTCCCTCCTGCAAGAGCTGTCAGTTTTTGGATGGTGGGAATGTAAGAGACACATCAGGGAAGCAGGTTTCATGGAGGAGGTGCTGTTGGGCCAGATCCTAAAGAGAAGGGATAGGACTATATTAGGGTGAAAGGGAGGACGACATTCCCAACAGAGGGAATAATAGAGGAAAGGGGTCCTGAAGAGAAGGGATAGGATTATGTTAGGCTGAAAGGGAGGATGACATTCCCAACAGAGAGAATAATAGGAGGAAAAGCACAGAAGACATAAACATGTGGTATGTTTAAGAAATATAACAAGCATCAGTGTCACGTCCCAAGTGCAAATATCGGCAGCAGGGACTGCACATGTGAATAACTAGACGGGCGTGCCCAGAGTATGGTGTGTATGTATGTGCGTGTGTGTGTGTGTACGTGTGTGTATGTGTGTAGCGGGAGGCCTGTGAAGGGGTATAGAACCAGAGGTTTGAAAAGACAGGCTAGAATCAGACTGAGAAAAGTCTGTTAGCAAAGGGAAGCCTAAAATGAAGCTTTAAAAATCTCAAGATCTACAAGAGTTGGTTGGTTAGAATGAGATAATCAGGCTTGTACCTTCAAGTGCTCATCTTGGATACCATCTGGGGAAGGGGTTGGGAGGGTGCAGTGGGCAGGAGGCTAAGGACTAAGTAGGAGTAGTGGAGATGGGGACACCTGCTTCGTGCTTGGGGGTGGCGTGGGGAAGGGGAGGAGGTCCCCACTGAAGTGGCAGAAGGAGGTTGGAGCACTTACCCAGATGCTGAACTTGGGAGCAGTTCATCCAGGGAAAGAAAGTGAGTTAATTGTTGTGAATTTGGGCTTTCAGAGGGACAGCAGGACCAAGCCCATCCTGTAGGGCTATCAGGCTTTGCAAACCCTCGGATGGGCAAGTAGAATCCCTGAGACAGGGAAACATCCTGCATGAACGACAGGAAGGCCAGGAAGGAAGCAGAGATGGAAGAGATCGGTGCCTAGGGCCCAGCAGGAAAACAGGTGGCCAATCAGAGAGCTGGAATGGGGAGCAGAGGGACAGGGGAGCCCGGGGTCTGCAGCAGTGAGAGGTGGGCACACGGCCAGCTTGTGGGGTGAATGGCACAGGACACTAGAGAAGCAGGACAGGCTTCACGATGATTGCTGCACATCCCTTCTGCCTCTTGGCTTGGGTTTAGAGAGACAAGACTCGGGAGCTGTGGAGGTCAGCGGTGTGGGAGGCAGAGGCTTGGGGACCAGACTGGGATGAGGAGACAGCATGAGTTCCCTGACATCCTCTGCCACACTCAAATCGCAAGGCCAGCTCCACAGCCCATGCCTGAACTTCAGCTCCTGAATTCAGGAGGAATTAATGTTCTCAGTGCCAATATGAAGTGCCCCCAGGTACCAGTGAGGCCATTCTAGGGCAGCTTTGTCAGAGATGCCTGCATTTTCTTGGTACCATTCCCATAAGAATGTTGGGTACTTCCTGCTGTGACCCTCTCAAAGCACAGGGCTTTCCTTTTTTCAATGGGTTTTGACTTAAAGCCAAGGAAATCCTCATCGAAAGGCCCTCTTGACCACTTACTGGCCACATGACCTTGAGCAACTCAATAACCTTCTCCAAGCCTCTTGGAGTTGCTGTGAGTGAGTGAGCTAACATCCATGGTACTCCACACTGCCCCAGTCCACATGACCCCATGAGGGCAGGCATTGACCTTTGTTTCATTCTGTCATGTGACCAATGGTTACAACAGTGTCTGACACATAGGAAATGCTTCAAAACATATCTGATGAACAAATGAATGAATGGAGCCTCCTTTCATTCATGAATTACCTTTGTGTGGGGCTCTCTGCCCCAGCAGATGCCTAATATTCTTCTGGGACTCAGGAAAAGTGGAATAAATGTGGGTTTCCTTTCTTTCTCATTTTTTTCAGCTCCATTTCCTTCCCTTTACCCCACACCTTTCTGTCATCTTGATCTCATTTTTATAGCCTTCCTCCTCACCCTTCCCAACTCACCTCTCACCATCTCTCACTCTCACTTTTATAAAAAGAGGAGCAAACAGCAGCTTGGTCACACTCTTAGTATTCTCTCACAAACACACTTTTTATTCTTTATATGACCAGTCTGAGAGTTTTTCAAATATTTCTATTCTGCTTCCCTTTTAATGATACATTTCATCTTTACATCATTTATCTTCTCTTGAATCTTACTATATGCAATTCAAAGAAGCCACACAGCACAGTGAATGCTTTGCTGCTTAGATATTTCTTCCACCAGATATTGTAGTTCATTGCCTTTAAGTTCTGCCTTTTTATTAGTCTGTTCTCACACTGCTATAAAAAAAAACCTCAGACTGGGTAATTTACAAAGAAAATAGGTTGAAATGGCTCACAGTTCTGCAGGCTGTACAGGAAGCATGGCTGGGGAGGCCACAGGAAACTTAAAATCATGGCAGAAGGTGATGGGGAAGCAAGCACCTTCTTCACATGGCAGAGTGGAAGACAGAGCAAAGGGGGAAATGCTACACAGTTTTAAACAACCAGATCTTGCAAGATCTTGGCTTAGGTTTGTCTCTCCAAACCCAAGCCAAGAGGCAGAAGGGATGTGTGGCAATAGTCGTGAGGGCTGTCCTGCCTCTAATGTCCTGTGCCATTCACCCTCCAGGCTGGCTCTGTGCCCACCTCTCACTGCTGCAGACCACAGGCTCCTCCGTCCCTCTGTTCCCCATTCCAGCTCTCTGGTTGGCCACCTCCTGCTGGGCCCTAGGCACTGATCTCTTCCAGAGAACAACCAGATCTTCTGATCACTATCAGAAGAACAATAAGGAAGAAATCTGCCTCCATAAGCCCAATCACCTCCCACCAGGTCCCTCCTCCAATATGGGGAATTATAATTTGACATGAGCTTTGCATGAGGACATAGAGCCAAACCATATCAATCCACCCCGGCCCCTCCCAAATATCATGTCCCTTCTACATTTCAAAACATAATAATGCCTTTCCAATAGTCCCTCAAAGTCTTAACTTGTTCCTGCATTAACTCAAAAGTTGATGTTCAAAGTTTCATCTGAGACTAGGCAAGTCCTTTCTGCCTATGAGTCTGTAAAATTAAAAACAAGTTAGTTACTTCCAAGATACAATGGGGGAACAGGCATTGGGTAAATGCCCCCAACCCAAAAGGAAGAAATTGGCCAAAACAAAGGGATTACAGGTCCCTTGCAAGTCCAAAACCCAGCAGGGTAGTCATTACATCTTAAAGCTCCAAAATAATTTCCTTTAACTCTGTGTCTCACATCTGGGTCACACTGATGCAAGGGGTGGGATCGCTAGGTCTTAGGCCACTTTACCCCTGTGGCTCTGCAGGGTACAGCCCCCACAGGTGCTTTCACAGGCTGGCATTGAGTGACTGTGGCTTTTCCAGGCACATGGTGCAAGATGTTGGTGGATTTACCATTCTGGGATCTGGAGGACAGTAGCCCTTTTCTTACAGCTCCACTAGGCAGTACCCCAATGGGGACTCCATGTGAGGGATCCAGCCCCACATTTCCCCTCTGCACTGCCCTAGTAGAAGTTCTCCATGAGGGCCCTGCTTCTGCAGCAGACTTCTGCCTGCACATCCAGGCATTTCCATACATCCTCTGAAATCTAGGCAGAAGCTCCCAAACCCCAACTCTTGCCTCCGTGTACCCACAGGCCCAACACCACATGAAAGCTGCCAAGACTTGGGACTTTTACCCTCTGAAGCAGTGGCCCAAGCTTACCTTGGATCCTTTTAGCCATGGCTGGAGCTGGAGTGGCTGGGATGAAGGGCACCATGTCTCAAGGCTGCACAGAGCAGTAGGGTCATGAGCCCGGCCCATGAAACCATTTCTCCCTCCTAGACCTCCAGGCCTGTGATGGGAGAGGCTGCCCCTAAGGTCTCTGAAATGTCCTGGAGGCATTTTCCCCTTTGTCTTGGCTATTAACATTCGGCTCTTCTTTACTTATGTAAATTTCTGCAGCCTTGAATTCCTCCTCAGAACACAGGTTTTTCTTTACTATTGCATGTTTAGGCTGAAAATTTTTGAAACGTTTATGCTCTGCTTCACTTTTAAATATAAGTTCTAGTTTCAGGTCACTTCTTTGTTTATGCAAATAAATGTAGGCTGTTAGAGGCAGCCAGGCCATATCCTGAATACTTTGCTGCTTAGAAACTTATTCTGCCAGATACCCTAATCATTTCTCTCAAGTTCAAAGTTCCACAAATCTTTAGAGCAGGGGCACAATGCCTGCCAGTCTCTTTGCTAAAGCATAGCAAGAGTGACCTTTACTTCAGTTCCTAATAAGTTCCTCATCTCTATCTGAGACCACCTCAGCGTGGATTTCACTGTTCATATCATTTTCAGCACCCTGGTCACAACCATTCAACAAGTCTCTAGGCAGTTCCAAACTTTTCCTCATCTTCCTATCTTCTTCTGAGCTCTCCAAACTGTTCCAGCCTCTGCTCATTTCCCAGTTCCAAAGTCACTTCTACATTTTCAGGTATATCAATGCCCCACTTCTCTGGTATCAATTTTCTGTATTAGTCCATTCTCACACTGCTATAAAGAACTACCTGAGACTGGGTAATTTATAAAGAAAAGAGGTTTAATCAACTCAGTTTCACAGGCTGTACAGGAGGCATGGCTGGGGAGACCTGGGGAAACTTACAATCATGGCAGAGGGTGAAGAGGAAGCAAGCACCTTCTTCACGTGGTGGAATGGGAGAGAAAGAGTGAAAGGGGAAGTGCTACATACTTTTAAACAACCAGATCTCATGAGAACTCACTCACTGTCAGAAGAACAGCAAGGGGGAAGTCTGCCTCCATGATCTAATCACCTCCCACCAGGTTCCTCCTCCAACATTGGGAATTACAACTTGACATGAGATTTGGGTGGGGACACAGAGACAAACCGTATCAGCCTTCAATCAAGCTCTCAGGCATGAACCCAATTCAGCCGAGTTCTTTGCCACTTCATAACAAGCATGGTCTTTGCTCTGGTTTCTAATACTTTGGCTCTCATTTCCATCTGAGACCTCATCCAGAATGGCCTTTACTGTCCATATTCCCACCAGCATTTTGCTCACAACCAGGAAGGTAATCTCTAAGAAGTTTTAGTCTTTCTCTGTATCTATTCTCTTGTTTTGCACCCTCACCAGAATCATCCTTAGTGCTCTGTTCAAAGCATTACAGACTTTTTCCAGCAGTCACTTCAAAACAGTTCCAGCATCTACCCATTACCCAGTTCCAAAGCTGCTTCCACTCTGGTCTTCTCAAGGACTCATCTGGAGAGCCTATGATTGCTGAAGGATGAAGTTTTCCTTATGCTGGGCATGGAAAACCCCCAGTAGTGACAGGCTCTTAGAGAAGGAATCCTCCTGGCCCTCCTGCCTCCCAGGCCCCCTAGAGATGCTGTCTGGCCTCGCAGCTCTCCAAGACCATCCCTTCAGCTCTGGCTAGACAGCTCTCCATCCTTGTTGGGGCCATGGGATCCCCAAAGCTGTGGTTTCTCATGGCTGGGAGGAGAGAGAGAGAGAACGTGGCTCAGGGAGACTGGCAGGGCTCTCTGTGCGGGACCTCAGAGAGGCAGGGCAGAGGAGGAAGACAGTTCTAGAGCATCTGCATCGAAGATTACAGGCTTCTTGCCAGATCTCCAGTCACTGTCTGCCTCGTTACACCTCCAGGCTGCAGTTGGCACACGAATCCATGGGCCATCAGTTGTTTTTGTTTTTAAGATCAAAATATCGTATTTATGGCTAATAAAACTGAGTGGAGAATTACTAATAAAACTGACCTTAGATCTGCAGCCCAGAGGGCATTCAAATAATCTCCATTCCCTCCTTTAATTAAACTTGTCCCCTGAAACATCAAATCTGCCTGCTTATTCTTCAACCACAGGGTGCAATTATTTTTTACACAAGCACCCTACACAATGGGGAGACCCGAGAGAGAGAGTTGGGGAGTGTTTATAAGGTTTATTGAGGGGATTAGGGGACCAGAAGAGAGGGGAGGAAGCAATTCTGCTGGTGGAAATCCTTTCTCTACTTAAAAAAACTCACCACACACGAAGACCACAAACAAAACCCCCTGTAAGAATTTTGTTTTGAAAGCTGTTCCCTGCCCCAGGTCAAAGAGAAGCAAAGAAGGGATCCGGGCGTTGCGGGACACGGCTCTCCCACCATGGCGCCTACTCTCTGGTTCCCTGTCTTTTCTTTCCAGGAAGTTCAGGTGCCTCAGCCTGGGCCTCATTCGAGCTTTTAAATAATAAACAGGTGTTATCCTTGCCCTCATTTGTTACATTTTTTAAAAAGCAAAATAAGCTAAACAAAGCAGAGAAGTATGCACCTAAAAACCTTTCTTCGACGGCTGGAGAAGCAAGGAAAGAAAGGCTGCCTACCATTTATTTTTTATAAACATCATACTAAATAACATGGATTTCAACTTATGGCTAAAAATAACATGCGATGTTTTCACTGCAGATGTCCTCAGGCCCTAAAGCGATTTCAGTGGAGCCTGCAGCTACCCCATCCTCCCATCACTGCTCGAGGTCCCACGTTACCTACGCCTCATTGTTTCTAGAAGTTGCATTTCTGTATATTGCTCAGAATTGGTTTGCATGCTGGACCCTTGCTTTCCTGTTTTTGCCTCCTCCCACGCTGGGCCATCCCACCCCACCCTGGTGATCTTTGGGATGCCCCCTTGCCTACCCTGCAAGGACACTTGATGGAGAGGCTGCTGGGTTATGACTTCCTTCCTCAGCTGACTCGCAGGCCCGTGGCCCCACAGATGTTCTCCCCAGGTTTGTTTTGATAGCCTGTTTTAAAAACAGTTCATATCCACCAACTGTTCAGATAGTAATATTCCAAGTGGCAAGCAACTGTGATTATTTTTGTCACTGCTTAGCCTGATGAGCACAGCTCAGCTGGAAAATATGGGGCCGGGGGGAATTCCCCTTCCTTGCTCTTCTAATTGTTGCCCATGTTTGCCACAAGGAAGTTGCATTTTTAGCTTTCTCTCGCATTGAGCCCCGTGTTGCCTGGGAAGGAGAGAAGAAGGGGAGAAAATCAGATGGAGGAAATGCAGTATGGGGCCTAGTGGAATCGATAACCTTCCTTCCAAGTCAGACTGTTTTACTATCAACACTAAGAGGAGTCTTTGTGTACGTGTGTGTGGTGACATAAAGAAAGCCTTGCTTGGGGTAAAGCTGGTACTTTGAACTGGCTCTCTCTCCAACATCTCAGACATCCCAGGCCTAAAATCGAACTTCTCGTTTGCCTATCCAGTTGCAGAAACCCCTGTGGTCTCCCGTAAAAGTGCAAAAGATCCTTACTCCTTCCCCAGGTTCCCAGAACAGGCCGATTGGTCCCTCTGACTGTTACACTCCTCTGACCTCCAGAGTCAGTTATTTGTCAAACCTGGTTGATTTTCCCGGGACTTAAAAAAATTCTCTTGCACCTATCCCTTCTTTTCCAACCGCACCACCTGCCCCTGACAATTGGCCCCTTCCCTGTCCCCTTTACTGCAGCGGCAATTTCAACCATGCCGTGGCCTTCCATCCCTCTCCTTCCATTTCACCCTCATACTATGGCTAGGCCCAGCTTCTGAAAGCTTGACCCTGTTGTCACTTACCTGCTCAAAAACGCTTAGCAACCTCCCACTGTGTGCAGAGGGGAGCTATGGTGCCTTTGCCCAACTTTCCAGGCTCTCTGTGCCCAGGCCCCTGCCTGATCTCTCTGCTTCCCCATTCAGATCCCTCCCACGGTCTGCCCAAGCTCAGGATTTCCTGAACACACCTGTGCTTTCCAGCAGGGCTGCCACGTGACTGATTCCATGGCTGCCCTTCCCTTCACTATTACCTGAATGTGCTTCCAAGAGGTGAATATGGTTCAGCCTGTATGACCAAATGGCCCCCGGGCCTTTGAACACGCTGCTTCCTCATTCTGAAGTGCCCTCCTCTCCCAGCTCCACCTATCAAAATCACACTATTCTTCAAATGCTGCTTCCTCCATGAAGCCATTGATGGTGATTCTTGCTGGAAAGGGTGGTGTCTCTTGATCATGAAAATCTGAAAAACATTATATTGGAAGTGTTTATAATTTTTTTTTGTATTTAGATGTCAGATTTTCTTACATAAAACCCAAACCTCTTTAAGAATAAAGGCTGTGAATTACTTTCCTGCATACAATCTGCTGTGCCTAGCAGTCAATTTTTATTGGAGGAATGAAGGTATGAATGATTTATTTTGGGCTTGGGCGTGTACATTTCACTGATGACCCCTGGGTGCATTTAAATTCAGCATACCTGTCAGGTCTCTCCTCATCCTTATTTGTTACTCTATGCTGCCAAGTTAGGTGGAGGATAGGGTAGGAACCTGGGGACGTTTCCTTCATTATCTACAGTTACATAATCACGAATCACAGATTCTCAGATATGAGCAAGTCCATCAGATACTGACAGCCCAGTGTTTTGCAAATAATTGCTCAGAGCTCTGAGTCCCAGGACACGGCCGGGGTGGGGGTTGGGGGGGGGGTCGGGGGGGGGGTGGAAGTGTGCAGCAGAGGGAGGCTGTGGGAGAGGGAGCTTTGGGATTTTGCTCCTG
Source organism: Rhinopithecus roxellana (assembly GCF_007565055.1). NCBI lineage: Eukaryota > Metazoa > Chordata > Mammalia > Primates > Cercopithecidae > Rhinopithecus > Rhinopithecus roxellana. Next base: position 96,498,962 of record NC_044559.1, on the reverse strand, counting down.
CTCCAACCAGATCAGCTCTGCTTGTATCTGTTTCACATTTTGAGGTCTGGTGGAAGTTATCTTTACCAGAGGCCAAAAAGAATTTTTATGAAAAACAAAACCAAACCATACATATAGTCCAAGTTGATAAAAACCCAAAACTTAAGAAAATGCCTGTCTAAATCTATCTGGAGGGATCTTAAAGAAAGTACATTCAACAACTTTTAATCTATAGCAATCACCCACACCATCACAGGATGGCCCCACAAAACAATCATCAGACCCAAGACGTCCGTAAGAGTCCAGGCAAGAGCTGGAGGAGGCGAGTCACGCCAGGTTTTAGCTCCAGTTACGCCAGGAACAAGTTGTGCAATGCAGGGAGTTCTTTTGCCTCTCTAGACTCAGCATCTCATTTAAAAGCATCCGGTGGCCCTAGCAGCCTAGGCTGGGTGGTTCAGTGGTTATTAAGGGCACAGGGAGACCTGAGTGGCACCAGCACAGCCCAGGGAGCCACTGGGAGAGGAGAGGGGCCCAGCAGTGACACAGCCAGCAAGTGTCTGCACAAGGAAGAAGCACCAAGAGCTGGTCAATCTGCTCTTAGCCTGAACTTGGTGATCTCAGAGGCCCGGCCCAGCTCTAACATCTGTGACTCAGCTGGCAGCCGCGTGGACCCAGTTGCTGGGGGAAATGCTGCGTGCACATTTATTCTGAGTTTGGATATTTAAAGAGCCGGGTGTGTTGAGGGACATTTCGGAAGTGCTTAGGGAGGGAGGGAGGGAACTGCAGACTGGGCTTTTCTTTAAACACTTATAGATATCCTGTCTTGATCTCTCGGTCCACAAAGAGTAATTTTCTTCCCCTAAGAAAGTGACGTGGGTCTTGCCCATTGTGTCCGCCTCGCTGGCTCCCGGCTGTGCAGCCCAGCAGGAAGCAGGTGGCCTGAGGTGAAACACATGCCCAGCCCAGCTCAGGCCACTTCTGGGTTCCTGCCCAAGGGCAGCCTTGCTCCCCACAAGCAAAACTTGGCATGCCCCCTAGACTGCTGGGCACCTGGGGCACGGGGCTGACCCTCCACCTGGGAGGAGAAGAATGGAGATCTCTCTGAGCCCCCAGGGGTCCTGGCAAAGGTGGCAGCCATGGGCCCTGGGGACACGGGGCAGCCTGGGCTGCTTCTTCCGCACTTGCTGTTTTCACTGGCTCAGGAAGCTCTGACTGCAAGCTGGGACTTTGTTTCCAAATCCCTGCGTCATTTTTACTATTTGAATGGCCACTTTGGGCTGCTTTTAGGGAGGTGGCTCTTTTGTCGCTTTCCTCACTCAGGATGTTGTTTCCAGTAGATTTCCTCACAGACTCCGTCTGCTGCCTTTGTTTTCCCTTCTGGGGCAAACAGAGAAATCTTCCAGACTGGAGACCGCAGTAGTAAATCGGACCTGTGGTGCTGTGAGCCAGCACAGTTTAATTTTTCTCTTATGACATTTATTGTTTTTATTTCTGCTTTCAGAGGTCATTGTGTCTACATGCTCATTATAGCACATTTAAAAAAATATGGGAAGCACATATAGGTAATATAGGAGGAAAATGAATATCACCCATAGGCCCAGTAGCCAGAGATCTACCTAGAATTCCAGTGATAATTTTTTTTTTGTTTTGTTTTAAATGGGGCTCATACTGCACACATTGCTAAGGAACCTGCTGCTTACACCCAACCCTGTATTCTTAACACTGTCCCATGCTCTTTTATTTTTTGCAGACACAGTTTTTTTTTTTTTTTTTGGACAGAGTCTCACTCTGTTGCCCAGGGTGGAGTGCAGTGGCCTGATCTCTGCTCACTGCAACCTCCGCCCCACAGATTCAAGCAGTTCTCCTGCCTCAGGCTCCCAAGTAGCTGGGATTGCAGGCACCCACCACCACACTCGGCTAATTTTTGTATTTTTGGTAGAGACGGGGTTTCACCATGTTGGCCAGGCTGGTCTTGAACTCCTGACCTCAAGTGATCCTCCTGCCTCAGTTTCCCAAAGTGCTGGGATTACAGGTGTGAGCCACTGCGTCAGGCCACAGACACAGTTTTTAAGTCCCTACAGCTCTCCTTTGGCCTTGCCACCAACAATCCTGTGTCAAAGACGTTAGCTGGTGTGAAGGAGGAACGAGGACAGGAGAACTGAGTACGTCACACAATCCACATCTACATATAAAGCCCAGATGGAGAAAGTTGTGGGTGGCTTTTCTTTTCTTTCTTCTCTTCTAGAGTGTGCACATTTTTCTGTCACAAACGCAGGAGAAGAGATAGAATAACGTGGCGATTGGAAGTGTAGGCTTCGGCAGCCTGTGATATGGGTGCAATCCTGCCACTAACCAGATGAGGCGCTTAATGGCAGTGTGCCTCAGTTTCTTCATCTGTAAAGTGTGAACAATAATGCGACCTGCCTCACGTGTCAGCTTTGAAGATGCAGCTGAAGTCCAGTAAATACCCGGTCCTCAGTGACAATTAAGGCTCTGTATGAACATTGCCATCATAAAAAGTCTGGCCGGGCACAGTGGCTCATGCCTGTAATCCCAGCACTTTGGGAGGCCAAGGCAGGTGGGTCACCTGAGGTCAGGAGTTTGAGACCAGCCTGGTCAACATGGTGAAACCTCTTCTACTAAAAATACAAAAAACTAGCCCGGCATGGTGGCTGGCACCTGTAATCCCAGCTGCTCAGGTGGCTGAGATAGGAGAATCACTTGAACCCAGGAGGCAGAGGTTGTAGTGAGCCGAGATCGTGTCACTGCACTCCAGCCTAGGCAACAAGAGTGAAACTCCATCTCAAAAAATAAAAACAAGGTAATAAATAAATAAATAAAAAGTCTAAAAGTCCCTGCTATGGACTGAATTTGGTCCCTACAAATACATCTGTTGAAGTTCAATCCTCAGCACCTCAGAATGTGACTGTTTTGGAGACAGTGTCCTTACAATGGTAATTAAATTAAAATGAGGTCATTGGGGTGGATGTTTACCCAATACCACTGTGTCATAACAAGAAGATGCAGAGACACCAGGGATGCGCTTGCACAGGGGAAAGGCCATGTGAGGACACAGCAAGAAGGTGGCCACCTCCCAGCCAAGGAGAGAGGCCCCAGGAGAAACCAAACCTGCCCACACCTTGATCTCGGGCTTTCAGCTTCCAGAACAGTGGGAAAACAGACTTCCGTTGGGTAAGCCACCCAGTCTGTGGACTTTGTTATGGAAGCCCTAGCAAAACAATGCAGTTCCTTAACAAGAACATCAGTGTTATAGTTGTTCATCTACGCGCAGTGCAGAGGCAGCTGGTATACCCTAGACAAGTGGAAAACAGCTCGACTGCAGGCCCAGAAGTTCCTGCCTACCACGAGAAGCTCCCCTTGCCTTCGCAGGGTAGCCGGTGGCTGCATGATATCCTTTGGCATGTGCAGAGTCCCCAGGCTCTTGCCTCACCAGGCCTGTCTCTTCCAGGCAACAGGGTCTTTCTTGGCTTCATTTGGAGGGCAAGTGCTTCCTCCTCCTTCAGGAATCTTGGTCAGCCATTTCCAATACAACATGTGTGTCTGCACTTGAATGAAGTGGTTTTCTACCCTCCAAAGACCAGTGGGAGAGTTTACACGCACAGTCCATTTGCATCACTGACATGATGCGCTCTGAGAGTGGGGTGTTGAATCCAAGACTCAGGTGTAGAAAGGGGGCCGCTGGAGGATGTATGTGCAGTGCTTCCTCAGATTATGAAAGCATAGCCAGCCTTCTGTTGGAAGCACAGGAAAAGTGTTTGCTGGGTAAGGATATTTTCCATCTTTGCAAACTGTGGGCCAGCTCTTTCTCCTTGGCTAGGTAGGTAGCCAATGCACCTTGTCTGCTAAGTCAGCCTCTCTTCATCCCTATTTTCTCAGTAGACAGCCTTATAAATCTGGCTAATAACTCCCATTTCATTTCCCCAAACTCCATTAGAGGGAAATTATAATGAAGCTCAAATACTCACCAGGTTATTCATGGGAAGGACCTTTGGCTTTTTAAAAATGCATTTTAGATGGCTGGATTAATCTAATGGCACATTACAATGCAGCCCTGCTGAAGTTTGCAGGAGATTCCTGGCACCCGGCATTGTGCACTGCACAATGCCGCCAAGAAGCGTGAATTATCTTTACAGGAAGAGGCAGGAATTAATATGTCAGATGGAAAAGACCCACTGGCAGCACCTGATGAAAACCCAGGACTCTTTGCTCCCTGTCAAGGTTCTGCAAGGTTGGAGTCATAATCATACAACTCACAAGCAAACACCCTGAGCAGGCTCCTCTCTGCAAAGGGCATAAAGGTAGAACAGCAGAGAAGTGACACACTACCCTTTCCATCTGGCCCTGCTCACCCACAAGCGTTGGGACAGGAATATTTGTAGCCTTGGAAAGAGGCACTTACCGAGATGCTTAATTGATGAAAGGCACATTGAGAAAAAAATGCTGATTTCATTCCTTTTATTACCTCTCTGGCATAGCAAGTTAATTAAAAAGAAAGTACGATTGCAGCTTTGTATTCATTAACCAGGTTGATTTGTAATGTAAATATATGCATTTGTATGGTGCATACATTAATGTAAGAGTGATAACAATAATGATAGTATCTATCACTAAACGAGCTCCAGATCCCAGGGAAGGAATGATCCACAGATTACTTACAACTCTTCCAACAACCCTGTTTGAAGGGTTATAAATAATGTTGACCTTACTGGGGCCAACATTATTAAATTTATTTTATTGATGGAGAAACTGAGGCTCAGAGTAGTTAGGGAGTTTGCCCGAGTTCACACAGCTAATGTGTGGTGTGCTGGGATTCGGTCTACATGAGGAAATAGTACATTTGTGGCAGAGTGAACTGAAACTTCTTTCTGCACACTCCTGCTTCAATTCCACCACCTAATCCTCAGTGTGGTCATGAGAGAAGCCCCATGTGGTGGAGAGAAGCCAGATTGACTGCCACCATTCGCTGTTGTGTAAAATGAGGAAGCTCTGGAAGTCATTGGAGCAGGAAGGAGCACAGGAGCCCTTAGCACAGGAATGGCAAGGACACTGTGGTTATTTTGCAAAAAAACAGCTCCTTCATGTTAATATGAAGAACACACTTTTCTCATACAGATTAAGTGGGTTGATTTTTGGAAGGGCAATACTCCTTCCGGTGGTGGATTGTTTTTGGTTTCACATACCTCGGGAGAAAACCAATCATGCTTGAAGTGAAAGACCAGCGCCATTTCCGCTCCTTCCCATCCTAACGTTTTTACTCCTTTATCCCTCCAGAGGAGCAAAGAGAAGCTTGGAGGAAGAGAAAGCCGCTAGTATTCAGTGAGAGGATCACTCAAATCCTTCACCAGCATGCTCAATGAAGAATGCATTCAAACAATTAGACGTTTTTTTCTTCCTGGCAACAAAATCTTGCCAAAATAAGTGTTCCAATGGTTTTATTTGTGGAAAGCCAATGCTTTCCCCCAAAATATTTTTTCCTGTTTCTTGTTTGCCTGCTACAAATAAAGCTGCAATGAACATACATGTACACATCTTTGCATGGAAGTAGCTTTCTTTTCTCTTAAGTAAATATAGGTGTGTTTCATTTTATTGTACTTTGCTTTCTTGTGCTTCTCAGATGTTATTTATTTATTTATTTAGAAATTGAAGATTTGTGGCAATCCGGTGTAGAACAAGTCTATCTGTACCATTTTTCCAACAGCACGTGCTCACTTTGCATTCTGTGCCACATTTTGCTAATTTGGGAATACTTCAAACTTTCTAATTACTATTATATTTGTTATGGTGATCGGTGATCAGCAATCTTTAGTGCTACTACTATAATTGTTTTGTGGTGTCATGAAAGGCACCTGTATAAGGTGGTGAACTTAATTGATAACGTGTTCTGACTGCTCCACTTAACAGCTGTTCCCCCATCTCTCTCTTTCTCCTAAGGCCTTTCTATTCCCTGAGACACAACACTATTGAAATTAGGCCAGTTAATAACCCTACAAAGGCCTCTAAGTGTTCAAGTGAAAGGGAGAGCTACACATTGTATTAATCCATTCTCACATTGCTATAAAGAACTACCTGAGACTAGGCAATTTATAAAGAAAGAAGGTTTAATTGACTCACAGTTCTGTAGGTTGTACAGGAAGCATGGCTAGGGAGGCCTCAGGAAACTTACAATCACTGCGGAAGGTGAAGGGAAAAAAGGCACATCTTCACATGGAGGATCAGAAGCAGCAGGAAGATGCTATACATGCTTAAACTAGCAGTTCTTGGGAGAATTCTATCACAGACAGCACTAGAGGGAGGGTGCTAAACCATTAGAAACTGCCCCCATGATCCAATCACCTCCCACTAAGCCTCAATGTCAATATTGGGGATTATAATTTGATGTGAGATTTGGGCAGGGACACAGATCCAAATCATATCATTCTGCTCTGGCCCCTCCCAAATCTCATGTCCTTCTCACATTTCAGAATACAATCATACCTTCCCAACAGTCCCCCAAAGTCTTAGGTAGTATTAACTCAAAAGTCCACAGCCCAAAGTCTCATCTGAGGCAAGGCTAGTCCCTTCTGCCTATGAGTCTATAAAATCAAAACCAGTTAGTTACTTCCAAGATACAATGGGGGTATAGACATTGGGTAAATACTCCCATTCCAAAAGGGAGAAATTGGCCAAACCAAAGGGGCTACAGGCTCTATGCAAGCTGAAACCCAGCAGGGCAGTCATTAAATCTTAAAGTTCCAAAATAATCTCCTTTGACTCCACGTCTCACATCCAGCCCACACTGATGCAAGGGGTGGGCTCCTAAGGCCTTGGCCACACATCTCTTGCTTTAAATCAAAATCTAGAAATAATTAAGCTTAGTGAGGAAGACATGTCAAAAGCTGAGACAGTGTGAAAGCTAGGCTTCTTGCACAAAACAGCCAAATTATGAATGCAAAGGAAAAGTTCTTGAAGGAAATTTAAACTGTTATTCCAGTGAACACACAAGTGATATGAAACAGAAACAGCCTTATTGCTGATATGAAGAAAACTTGACTGGTTTGGATAGAATGGACAGAAGATCAAACAAGCTAAAACATTCCCTTAAGCCAAAGCTTAATACAGAAAAAGGCATTACTGTCTCCAATTCTGTGAAGGCTGAGAAAGGTGAGGAAGAAGAAAAAGTTTAAGCTAGAAGAGGTTGGTTCATGAGGTTTGAGGAAAGAACCATGTCCGTAACATAAAAGTGCAAGGTGAAGTAGCACGCGCTGATGGAGAAGCTGCAGCAAGTTATCTAGAAAATCTAGCTAAGATAATTTGAAGATAGATACAATAAACATCAGATTTTTTTTTTTTTTTTTTTTTTTTTTTTTTTTTTGAGACAAAGTCTGACTTTGTCACCTGGGCTGGAATGCAGTGGTGCAATTAAGGGTTACCGCAACCTCCACCTCCTGGGTTCAAGTGATTCTTTTACCTTGGCCCCTGAGCAGCTGGGACTACAGGTGTGCGCCACCCGTGCCCAGCCAGTTTTTGTATTTTTAGTGGAGACAGGGTTTGGCTGTTTTCTAGGTTGGTCTCAAACTTCTAAGCTGAAGCAATCTGCCTGCCTTGGCCTGCCAAAGTGCTGAGTTTATAGGCATGAGTCACTGTGTCTGCCCCAGATGTTTGAATAGAGATGAAAACAGCATTCTATTAGAAGACTTTCTATAGGACTTTCATAGCTACATGGCTTCAAAGCTTCAAAGGACAGGCTGACTCTCTTGTTAGGGGCTAATGCAACTTGTGACTTGAAGTTGAAGCCAATGCTCATCGGCCATTCAAAAATCCTAGGGCCCTTAAGAATTATGCTAAATCTACTCTGCCTGTGCTCTAAAAATGGGGCAAAAGAGCCTGGATGACAGAACATGTTTACAGCATCGTTTACTGAATCTGTTAAGTCCACTGTTTAGACCTATTTCTCAGAAAAAAATACTTTTTTTCAAAGTATTGCTGCTCATTGACAATGCACCTGATCACCGGAGAACACTGATAGAAATGTACAAGGAGATTAATGCTGTTTTCATGACTATAACACTACGTCCATTCTGCAGCCCATGGGTCAAAGAGTAATTTCAACTTTCAAGTCTTTTATTTGAGAACTACATTTTGTAAGGGTATGGCTGTCATAGATGGTGATTTTTCTGATGGATCTGAGCAAAGTAGATTGAAAACCTTCTGGAAAGGACTCACAATTCTAGATGCTACTATAAACATTTGTGATTCATGGGAGGAGGTCAAAGTATCAACACCAACAGGAGATTGGAAGAAGTTGATTCCAACTCTCATGGATGGCTTTGAAGACTTCAAAGTTCAAGACTTCAGTGGAGGAAGAGACTGCAGATGTGGTGGAAATAACAATGGCACTAGAATAAGAAGTGGAGCCTGAAGGTGTGACTGAACTGCTGCAATCTGATGGCAAAACTCGCATAGATGAGGAATTATTTCCTATTGGTGAGCAAAGAAAGTGGTTTGTTGAGATGGAATCTACTCCTGGTGAAGATGCTACGGACATTGTTGTAATGACAACAAAGAATTTTGAATATTCCATAAACCTAGTTGATAAAGCAGTGGCAGAACTCAAGAGAGTTGACTCCAAAATTTTAAAGAAGTTTCACTGTGGGTAAAATGCTATCAAACAGCATCACATACTACAAAGAAATTATTTATGAAAGGAAGTCAGTTGCTGTGACCAACTTCACTGTTGTCTTTATTATTTTCAGAAATTGCCACACCCACCCAATCTTCAGCAACCACCACCCTAATCAGTCAGTAGCCATCAACATTGAGTCAAAATCCTCCACCAGCAAAAATAACTGAGTTGACACTTATTTGCTTTCAGCACTTGGAAAATGTTGTGCCATTTCCTTTTGGCATCCTTGATTTCTGATGAGAAATCTGCTGTCATTTGCATTGTTTTTTTCCCCTATAGGTAAGGTATTATTTCTCTCTCTCTGTTTTCAAGATTTTTTTCTTTGTCTTTGGTTTTTAGAAGTGTGACTCTGATATGTGTTAGCGTAAATTTCTTTGAGCCTATCCTGACTGAGGTTTGTTCAGCTTCTTGAACCTGTAAGTTCATGTATTTTGTTAAATTTTGAAAATTTTCAGCCATAATTCCTCTAATGCTTTTTCATCCCTTCTTTTCCTCTTTCAGGACTCTGAAAGCATGAATGCTAGATCTTTTACAACAGTTTTATAGATTCCTATGGCTCTGCTCTTTTTTTAAAGTCTATTTTCTATCTCTTGTTCAGATTGGATAATTTCTATTGTTTTATCTTCAAGTTTATTTATCCTTTCCTTTGTTCATCCTATTCTGTTCCTAAGCCCATTCTCTAGAGTTTTAAAATTTTGATTATCATATTTTTTTCAGTTCTAAAATTTTCATGTAGTTCTCCTTTACATTTTCTGTTTATTGGTTGAGATTTTCTTCTTATAAGTCTGTTTGCCATTGTTCGTTGAAACATTTTTTATAACAGCTGCTTTAAATTCCTTGTCGGATAATTCTAATATCTGCATCATCTTGGTATTGGTGTTTATTGAATGTCTTTTCTCACTTATTTTGCAGTGTCTCTGGTTCTTGATGTGGTGAATGATTTATGTTTGTATCCTAAACCTGTGTATTGCTACGGACTATGGATTTTATTTAGATGTTCTCTTTTAGCAAACTTCCACTGACTTCACAGGGTCCAGGGTAAGGCAGGCCTCTGTACCACTGGATGGCGGTGATAATTGTGGTTTCTCATTCACCTTTCTCTGTCACTAGTGGAGAGGAGAAAGAGGTACCTTGTTAGCTCTGGGTGGAGGCAGAAGTCCAGGATCTTCATGTAGTCTCGATTGGTACTCGGGAGGTGAGATTATAACTGCTGGGTAGCTATGCAAGTTCCAGATCCTCTGTCAGTCTTCTTTGACATCACTCTGGTGGGCAGTAGAGGGAAAGGTGCCTCATTACAGCCTAGCAAAGAGGAAACCTAGCTCCCCAATTCTGTGTTTGCTGGTAGGTGTGTCAGTGCAACTGCATTTTTTTCCTCGATGTTTGGCTAGGGGTGGGATTGTTATTGTCTAAAAACTTTCCATCTTGCTAGGTTACACTTTGTCTTTGGCTAGGGAAAGCAAGTTTTTCTTAGAGGCTTTTTTTTTTCTTTTTAACTGATCCCATTGGTGTTTTCAGATTGCTGGCCTTTATCAGCACCTTGTCTGAGATATATGAGGCAAAAAGGGAAACACAGGGGAACTTAACTTGCCTTGTCGTTCTTGGGTCCTGAGATCTCTAGCTGGTCTGCCTTTTCTAGACCTTTCAGAGTCCTTGTGTGTGTGCATGTGTGTGTGTGTGTATACATATGTACATATATGTGTATATATGTATATATATGTGTGTGTGTATGTATATGTGTGTGTGTGTGTGTGTGTGTGTATGATATTTGAGCAAAGACTTGAAGTAGGTGGGGAGTAAGACATCTGGGCTCCATGGCAGGGACAATCCAGACAGTGGTGATGGCCCTACTGAGTGAGAGTCTGCCTATTCTCTTCAAAGGGCATCAAGAAGGCAGTGTGGTGGGATGGGAGGAACAGGGAAATGAGGATAGAGAAGGGTGGTGGGCAGATCATATAGGGCCTTGTCAATTAGTAAAGGCCTTTGGTTTTCACTCTGAGTGAGAAGGGGGACACTGGAAGGTTCTGAGCAGAGAAGCAATGTGATCTAATCTAGGTTTTTGGCAGGAGACCTTTAGAAGGACAAATGTAAGAGAAGAATGCCTATTAGGAGGCTAATATGGTGGTCTATGGGAGGGAGAACAGTGGTTTGAGTAAGGGTGGTAGTGAGGGTCGTGAGAAGTAGGTCAATGCTGGAGATATTTTGAAATGAAAGCCAGAGAATTTGCTGTTGGTGTGAATTTGATGCGGAGAGTCTGTCACATTAGGTTTACCTCATCCCCTCAAAGTTTCCAAGTATGCCAGTGAGTTATTTATTCTTATACTAGAAAACTGGACAGAAGAAAGAAAACTGGAGATCTGACTGACCCAATGTTAGCCTGAAGTTTTCAGCTACTGTGTCTTCTGCCATTGTTGAAAGCTGGTCTGAAAACTTGCTTTAAAAATGTTTTCCACAATGGCCCACTGTAAGAAATACATTTCTACATTGCAAACCAGTGTGCTTGGTCTCACAAGCACATCATCATCACACAATTTCACAGAAAATCATTCATCTTACTAAATGCATCATGAGGCTTTCCTTTCTCTTCCATTTTACTTCATTAAGACAATGCTGGTCACTGCCCTCTAAATTGATTTCACAATCCAACAATGACCTCAATCTATGGTTTACAAATCCCTGGACTCTGTAACACCTTTGGTGAACCAGATCTTTGCACTGGTCTGGTGATGCTCTTGACATTATTCTTGGGCTGTCAAGATCACAGTTCTTTAATACTATGCTCATTGTGGTGTTTACATTGGAGAGTCCATAGATCATTGGCATATAGACTAGGGTGCTCCATATAGACATGTAGATAAGGCTTGGGATCCTGCAAATAAAGTCTTTCTGCGGTCTCCATTTCCCTGGAGACCAGACAATGTTAGAGGTGGGCCAAGTCAAGCTTGGTAGGAATCATAATTAGTAACAAGAGAATTAAAGGACATTTGATACCAAGTTGATTTCAATAGTGTATAAAAACTTTGCTTCTATATAGCTTCATTTATTTCCCCTGCCTTTGTTCTGTTCTCATACAAATCAAATATTATATGTATATTCACATAAATACGAATTTAGAATTATTTTTATGCAGTTTTCTTTTAAATAAATAGGAGAAAAAAGAGACAAACAAAAATATATTTACATTGCCTTTTATATTTACCTATGTAGTTGCCTTCACTAGTGCTCTTTATTTCTTTAGGTGGATTCAAGTTACTCTCTAGTACCCTTCTATTTCTACTTGAAAGCCTTTCTTTAATATTTCCTGTAGGGCAGGTATGCTAGTGATGAGTTCTCTCAGTTTTTGTTTATCAGAAAATTTGTTAATTTCTCCTTTATTTTTTGAAGGATAGTTTTGCTGGATATGAAAGTTTTGGTTGACAGGTTTCTTTCTTTCAGCTTCTTTAATAGGTAGCCCCATTGCCTTCTAACCTCCATGATTTCTGATGAAAAATTTGCTGTTAATTCTTTTTTTTTTCTTTTGAGACAGAGTCTCACTCTGTTGCCCAGGCTGGAGTGCAGTGGTGCAATCTCGGCTCACTGCAAACTCCGCCTCCCGGGTTCACGCCTTTCTCCTGCCTCAGCCTCCCGAGTAGCTGGGACTGCAGGCACCCACCACCATGCCCGGCTAATTTTTTGCAGTAGAGATGGGGTTTCACCATGTTAGCCAGGATGGTCTTGATCTCCTGACCTTGTGATCTGCCCACCTCAGCCTCCCAAAGTGCTGGGATTACAGGCATGAGCCACCGCTCCCAGCCAATCTGCTGTTAATTCTTATAGAGGATCCCTTGTAGATGATGTCTCACTTATCTTTCTACTTTCAAGATTATCTCTTTGTATTTCACTAGTTTGATTATAACCTGTCTAGGTTTGAGCTCTTTGACTTTACGCTGCTTAGAATTCACTGAGGTTGTTGGATGTGGAGATCAATGTTTTTCATCAAATTTTGGAAATTTGGGTCATTATTTCTTCATATATTTTCTTCTGCCTTCTTGTCCCCTCTCCCTTCTTTTTGGGGATCCTATTACATGCATTTTGTATGCTTGAGTCTGTCTATCAAGTCTCTGAGACTCTATTCACTTCTCTTCTTTGTTTTCTATTCCTCAGACTGAATAATTTCAAGTGATCTGTGTTCAAATTCACTGATTCTCTCTTGTGTTTGCTCTGTTCAGACTCTGTAGTGAATTTTCACTTTAGTTACTATACTTTACAACTCTAGAATTTCTATTTGGTTCTATTATATAATTTATATCTCTGTATCAATATACTTTATTTGGCAAAACACCATTCACATACATTTCTTTAGTTCTTTAGACTTTTTTTTCCAGTTCTTTGAACACATTTTAAAAAACTGATTTAAAGTTTTTGACTAATAAGTTCAACATCTGGGCTTCCTTAGAAACAGTTTCTATTCATTCATTTATTTTTGTGGAAGGCCATACTTTCTTGTTTTACTGAATGTCTCATAATTTTTTTGGTCAAACTGGACAATAAAATCATATAATGTAACAACTCTGGAAATCAGATTCTCACTCTTTCCTGGGGCTTGTTGCTACTGCTATTCATTGCTGTGGCTGTGTGTTTGTTCAGTAATTTTTTTAGAAAACTAATTCTTTAAAGTCTCTATTCTTTGTCCTGGACCTTGAAGTCTCTGCTTGGTAAGTTTAGTGGTCTGCTAATTACTGGACAGAGACATCTTTAAATGCCTAAATCAGTAAGACTCCCACTCCTTGCAAAGAAGTTCTGTGTGCATTTTGGGGCATGCCTTCAATACTCAGTCAGCTGATTGTCAACTCTTCCTTAGCCTTTGCTTTCTGCTTCCACAGAGCCTCAAGGTCAGCCGGAGGTTAGAACTTAGAGACTTCTCAAGTTTACCCTGAGCATATGCACAGGCCTATTATGCACATGGTCTTCGAGATTTCAAAGAAGATATTAGAGCTTCTCAGAGCTCTTCATGGACATCTCATTTCCTAGCTTTTCCTTTTAAGCTCTTTTTGGTTAGCCTATTATTTGGCTTAATTATCATCTACTTCCTCAGGCAGCTATGATGTTAAACAATTGCTGATGATTGATTTTTATACATGCCTCCAAGAAAAAGACTGTTTGCACCGTGTCAGCTCTTAGGTCAAGAAAATACAAGTCTTATGAGTGGGGTCTTCCAGGGAACCACCAGGTAGATATGAGAGTGGGGCTTTGAAGGAGGTCTAACTCTGTTCTGCCCCTCCAGAGACTGCCAGCTTTCTGTTTTTCACTGAAATTGCATGCTGTTGGTTTCCAAGGCTACCATGGAGCTGGAGATAGGGGGATGAGAATAAGGGAAGTCAAAATACTATGAAACTCCCTGTTCTTACTGAGATTCTGCCATTTTTTTTTTCCAATAAATTCTCCCAGGTTGCTGCAAGATTTTGTTTAATTTTCTGAGTTCTGCAAACATTGATTATGACCATTTTTGTCAGTGTTCACCTTGCTTTTAGGGAAGAGATAATTTTTAGAGGTCTTTATTAAACCATTCCCTCTGATACCACTCTTAAAATGACGATTGAGGTTGGAAATCAACATAAACCAAGCTGATTGAATGGGAACGTAACCAGAGTATTTAATGGATGTGCAACTTTTGGAAGAGGAACAACTTTGGCTGGATCATAGGGGCTGTATAGAGTCCGAATGTGGGAATAAGGTAGGGTGGCAAGACTGAAGCCACATTCAAACTGACATTCAAAATGTTTGAAGAGAGAAATCAACAGTGGTGAAGACAATGTTTTAGGAAGATTAATCTAGCAGTGTGCCCAGGAGGTGGGTGAGAGCAGAAGCAAGAAGAACAGTTACTTTAGTCAAAAGGGGGACATTGTTTACCTGGAACAAGCAATAAGAATAGGTTGGGTGTGAAAGCATCCCAAATGAGGCTTCTTTAGGACAGTCAATTACTAGTTACTGGGGAGGGCTTCAAAGTATGGTTGTTGTATACATAATTGTTTTCTGTAGCTGCTGACAGTGGGGACGCTTCCCTGCCAAGTTTTATTCCTACCTGTTCAGAAGTTATGTATCTTCTAACGGGGTCCTTTTGGCCTCATCCTTTTGTACTGTCTGTATCTATAAATGGTCCTCCTAGCAAAGTACCTTGAGGGTTTTGGCCTTCGATCCCCTCAGTAGTGCTGCTCATTAGTGGCGAAGCATAGCTGGTGTTCACAAATCTTCATGGAATCACACATTAAGTTTTCGACTCATAGGAGCCCCTATTTTAAGGACATCAATAGGTCTGCCATCCATTTGCTGCTGCTGGTGAGAGAACCCTGCACAGAGAGAAGGGCTGGGCACTTTCCTTCTGGGATGTCACTGATATTCAGAATGTCCCTTCTAGGTACACTGGCCCAAAGGTAAAGATGTGGGGAGGATAGCTCATCAGACAGCAGGTGCTGGGGTTCCACTGTGCTTTATGTCTCCCAAATGGTATATCCAAATTCTTCTTTCTGTATCTCCAAACGTTCAGGTCTTTTCAGACAACCAGAGTCATGTCTTAAATGCTAGGTCATATCAGACACAGTTTCCCAAAAGTACAGTAGTCCCCCACCTGCTGCCCTCCATCTGTGGTGATACATTTGAAGACCCCTAGTGGATGCCTGAAACCACAGATAGTGGGAAACTTGATTGTTGTTCATTGCAATATGTCTCTGTTTACGTGTTCCACCCACAAATCTAATGCCCTTTTCATCTTAATTAAGCATTTATCATGAACTGTGGCTGTAACTTTGGCAGACTGAGGTGAGACAGCAAACTAGTCCAAATTACCTTTTCCTTCTTTACAATTTTACAGATAGATTGTTTTTACTGTAGATCATAGCAATATCAGCATATAATTGTTTTCTTTCCTCCTTGTGAACTTTCACCTTTTCACTTAAGCACATTATAGCTTCTCTTTGGCATATCTATATTGCCAGCATCATTACTCCTGTTCTTTGGGGCCATTATTAAGTAAAATTAGGGTTACTTGGACACAAGCACTGGGTGGTGTAGACAGTGTGGAGATGCTGGACAAATAGAGGACTCACATCCCAGGAAGGCCAGGGGTGGGACAGTGTGAGTGAGATGTCATGGTGCTACTCAGAAGTGCGCAATTTAAAACTATGAATTGTTTACTTTTGGACTCTTCCATTTAATATTCTCAGACCATGGTTGGCAATGGGTAACTGAAACCAAGGAAAGCAAAAGTGTGGATAACAGAGACTACTGTATAGTCCACGGAACTCCAGCCCCATGAGTGTCTCTCACAAAGAAGTCTAACACGCGAGGAAAAGCTTCATTCTCTGTTTTCTTTAGGAAGGGTCACAGTGCATGTTACCATGTTAAAAGCTCTGAGAAGTCCTGTGAATAACTAAACTTCTAGTCTACTTAACTTATTATTTCCTACTTTCACTGACTACAGAACCCTTTTTCCATGGCCACCCCATTTTGAAGTGAGGCCTTTGATAAGCGTCACTTCATTCATTTACCCTCTTCCCTCTGGTCATACACAATATGCATCAGTGTTCCAAGGGCTCAATAAGTGCCAGACCCTTGGAAAAATGAGGAAATCAATTAAGCACATGGCAAGTCACCCAGACAGCCCAGATGTCACAACCCTGCCTTGCTGAATTGCCCAAAAGATCCTGAATGGCTACAGCTTCTTAGAAACTTGGAAGGCTCCCTTTGCCATTTTTTTTTTTCTCAATTGAGTGGGGTTTCCTCAATGTAAAATAGGGTAACTGGTAACAGCACTAACCTCATAGATGCTATATCATAGGACTGTGGCGAGGTTATGTACTTGATATGAGTTCATGTATGTGAAGTGCTCAGAACAGTTCCTCGCACATAGTGAGCTTTATTATGTTAGAAATTCTTGGCCTGAAGACATTCCTTAATGACCTATGTTGCATTCATTATTATTAGGTTGCTATTATAACATAATGTTATCATGATCTATCATTCTAGCTTTTTAAAAAAATAAATGATCAAGAGTGAAGCTTAGTCTAAAATAGCAGGACATGATTGCAGGATGCATGCAGTCTCTGTGTCTCTCTGTCTCTCTTTCAGTCTGTCTCTGTCTCTGTCTCTCTGTCTGTCTCTATTTCTCTTTTGCTCACTTACACACATACATGCCACTCTCTCACTCTGAATTAATCAATTGCCATTGATCTGTCTCAGGCCTGGGGTCCCAGTTACAGCCCCCCTGAGGTACGGACTCAAAAGATGAGAGAAAGAAAGAAAAGAGGCTTTCTTTGGGGAAGAAAGATGGGAGCTAAGGGGGGAGTAGGGCCTGCAAATATCCAGGATCATTGTTCAGAATACGTCTCGACAGTTTTATAGAAACAACCCAGACAGTTCTGGGGCCGGCAATTTCCACCGAGGGAAAGAAGAAGCCCTTGATCTCCATAAATCTCCCTGAGAGTAAGGTGTGTGCATCGCACGCGATAGTAAAACACTGCCACACATGATAGAAGGAGAAAAGATGCAAGCCAATGGAAGTGACATTTCTCCCTGGAGGTAAATGTTAGCTGGGAGGGTGACTGTTCCCCGCCTCTGAGGAAAGGAAATAGCAGGTTTAGATGTGCCTGCGTCCCCCAGCGCTTCCCACCTCTTCAACTCCTCCTCGTTTCCGCCTGCAAGAAAGGAGAGGATCGCTTTCCTCTTTAGAAGCAGCCATGGGAAAGTAGCGAAATAGCAAATTGGGCATTATGCCCATCATTTCCAAGGAAGTCAGCAGGCGCTGGAGAACCCAGTCTTTCCTCCCAGGCCTACTTTTCTGGAGGAATGAGGAAAGAAGGGAAGCCAAGGAGACCAGGCTGACATTTCCAAACAGAAAGGGCATGTCCCTGGCCCTCAGGGAGCGAGAACCGGGACGCCAAGGGGCCACACTGGGAACCAAGCTGCACAGCGACACCGCATTGCGTGTGTGCACTCAGAAAGATGACACTCTCACCACGCTGTAATGACTAATAAAAACAGCCCGTCAGAAATATGTCTCCACTTTCATTTGCTCCAGGTAATGAATTAAAGATGACAAGGGAAAAACAAACTTCAGTGGCGTGCCTTCTTCCTAAGCATTAGAAAAGCTTCAGTCAAATTGTGCTGCACTGGAAATTCCTCTTCCCAATCACGCCTGCCCGAGGACAACTCTGAAGTGGATCAGAACCTTCCAAGGCTCAGACCCAACTCACAAACATGTGCCCACCTGGGCCTGGGGTCTCGCAACCCTTGTCACCGTGCCCCAGACAGAACGCCAGGTTGGACCCCTTATAAGTAGTCCGATAGCTCACGAACGAAAAAGGGACAGGTCTAATTTAAAATGTGTTACCGCCTCTATACCCAGGCTGGGAGGGACAGAGAACTGAAGGGTGGGCACTGGGCCAGGGAGGCTCGGGAAATGATATGCTGCCTGCCAGGTAGCAGGCTCGACTCAGCATTTCCCAGGAGCTTGTTGTGCTGGCTTTATTTACAGCCTGAATATTGGGTGTGGTGCCGAGTTCCCTTTGAAGGTGCCTGTGTCCATCAGATCAGTATCCGAGGTCTGAAACTGCAGAATGGGGGTGAGGATGAGCGCTCTCCACCAACCCCTAGATTTGCTGTGTCACTGAGGAGGGCTTGGAGGGGACCCTCATCCCCACTCAGCTTCTACCTCGGCCTCCAGCAGAGCTGTTTGGTTTGCATGCCCCACCCTGACTTGTTTGTCATGCAGTTGTGTTTGAAGAAATCATCCTCGGTTGAGGCTGCTGCTGGCCTGCTCACTGCTGGCTGCCTGCTGGGATTTCGCAGTCCTTGCCCCTCCTCCAGCCAGACCTGTGACTTTGCTATGCTGGGCTCTGGTCACAGTGGCCACTTCTCAGGGCAGGGTGTATACCTTCAATTTGTTCTGGAAAAAGTCCCCACAGGCACCCTGGGCCTGTGTGGGAAGCCCAAGAATGCCAGGGTACGTCTCAGAGCTCAGCCCAGCCACTGCTCCCATTCAGGGAGACTTGTGGAGGCCCTTTCTTTGTGTCCAGCGGAAGATACCAAAGGCCTGTGTGAGGAAGGGGGTAACCCAGCCAGGACAAACCATTTCATCACATCTTTCCTGAAGGGTTAGACCAGGCAGGACAAAGCCCTGGGTCTCTAGCAGATTCCTTGTCCTGCGCATTCTAACCACAGAGGCCTCAGTAAAGACAGGGACTGAGACTCTCTTCAATGAGCTCCTGCAGAGCTATTATCTGTGGGCTTATGGCTCCTGAGCACTTGGCCTGTCTAATTGTCTGAGGCAGTTCCCCGGGGTGGGGCGTCTGCTACAGAGCCCAAACTGGGAACTGTGCAGACCACGGCCTCCACAGGCTAAATTGGCTCCCACCTGCTCCAAGACCAAAGCCACAGTTGGTATCATTCCTTATAAACAGCACACATCTAATCCAAATACTAAATTAAATTAGACTTAAAATAGTGACATAGTCGACTCCTGGTTCACTGCAAATGGTAACTATCAACACCCACATTAGTAAATACTCATTTTCTGTGGCAAGGTTCCTTCTTTCCAAAGTTCTCCCACTTGACCTGACCCAAAGCTGTTTTTGTGTGTGTGTGTGTGCGTGTGTGCATGTGTGTATTGGTGCATATGAACAGGCAGGTCTTTGTGGAGAACTTTGATCAATATTGGCAATGAGTCTCCATCCCCACCTGATGCATGTGTGAATGAAAGTGCTCTCCACTGAAGAGATAGAGCAACAGGAAAGCCAACTTCTAGTTCCTCCTTGCCTCCACCCCTCAGTCCAGTTTTCATTTGTCCCTTTCTCTTGGTGTTCACAGAGGCAACTTGCTCTAATTCCTGGCCCCATCACTATAACCAGAAGTCCCAATACTCAGGTCTTGATTTTAGCCCAACCTGGTTCAGCTTCAGACTATGGCTGAAAATATTCTCCTCATTTTGCTGTTTGAGGACCCTCAGCCACAGCTGGATGTCAGAGTCTGAGTATGTGAGTATACGTGTTTGGGTTTTCAACAGACATTGATTAAGTATTGACTAAGTGTCAGACAGTGTATTCTGTGTTGGGGAGACAAAAGGCACAGCCATGGTTCCTGCTCTTGGAGCATCATCCTTCAACAGAAGAGGCAAAGGTCATCTTTTTAAATTTATTTGTTATTTATTCATTCACCCACTTATTAAAGATTTATTAAGGGCCTTTCATGTTCCAGAGACCATACAAAGACACTACAAATCCAAAATTAAATGACACTTAGTCACTACCCCACTGGAGCTTGCAGTGGGTTGGCAGCAGGGACACAGACATTCAGTCCATAGCATACTGTTTAACACATGTTAACTGGTTAAATACACAACTACTACAAATAAATATGGTGCTTTACCTTGAACAAGAGTTAAAGTTTGCTTGTGGAAGTGGCATCAGGTAAGTTGCAGCTTGTGAGTTATGATGAAGTACTGGAAGGAGGATTATCTAAAATTGGATGGAAAGTGGTAACATTGGATGGTGAATGGGTGCAGCTCTGGATACATGGTAACTGAGGCAGCTGATAGATGTTTAAGGCATGTACATATGTGTATTTTGTGTAGCCCTATGCAGTTCTGTTCAGCTGGAGGCAATCTTCTGTGTTCACTTAGTCGTGTGTGTGTAGACAAAATTATACATAAGCAAATGCAACATTTGCATATGATTAAATTGTTTCCTACTATGTCAATTGTATTGAACAAATCTTCATTTTTAAAATGAGTACCATAGCAGAACTAGCTGTAGTAACTACCTCATGGGATGTCATGAGGATTAAGTGATAAAAGTGTTGAACCCAGGGCCTGATAAGTGGTGAATAAGTGTTGCTAGTGTAATGAATATATATCAAATTATTATATTTCAAACAAAGAATGAATCAATGAACACAAGAATGCCTAATTGTGGAGTGGGGAGCAGTCATTTAGGAAGTGTGTGTGTGGTGGGAGGAGGAAGGCTGATGATTTATCTTGCTAAAGAGAAACTTCCTCAAGGACTAAATGATTTCAGAGATAAATTTGATAAACCAATGTGCACAGCACAGAATATGCCACATATCATAGCTGAAATATGCATGGTTTACAGTAGAAAATCCAAGGAGTGTCATCTACAGCAGAGAGCTTCACTTCAGTTTTCTGGAGATGTTGCTGGAGTTAAGTTTTCAAGAGCACTATGGTAGATTAAAGATGGTCCCAGAGTGTTTGCTTTCCCCACTCACTGAAACCTAAATTAACTCTTCTGCCCTTGAGTCCAGGGTGGGCTTAGCAACCTTCTTAATTGGTAGACAGTTCCAGAACTATTTTTCTAGAACTACCAAGGCTAGGTAAGAAGAAGACTTGCAGCATCTACTTCCCGGCTCTTGGACTCAGGACTATCCTGGAGAGGTGACGTGTAGGTGCTCCAGTTGGCAGTCCTGACTGGGCTTGGCCTTCTAGTCATTCCAAGGCAACAGACATGTGAAAGAAGTTATTTTGGACCCTCCACACCAGTCCATCTGCTAGCTGAATAACACCAAGTGACCTCTGTTTATACCATGAGGAACAGAAGAATCACCCAGCTGAGCCCTGCCAAAATTTCTGATCTATAAAATATAATAAGTCTTAGGTTGTGAGACCTGCAGAGTGGTGGGACAGACATACCTCTGTGATCATATTCATGCTAATGGGTGCAAGGAGGGTATGTAGTTTGTCCTCCTGGTTATAGGATATAGCACAGCCTGCTGCTGGTCTCTGAAATCATTTAGTCCTTGAGGAAGTTTCTCTTTAGCAAGATAAATCATCAGCCTTCCTCCTCCCACCACACACACACTTCCTAAATGACTGCTCCCCACTCCACAATTAGGCATTCTTGTGTTCATTGATTCATTCTTTGTTTGAAATATACTAATTTGATATATATTCATTACACTAGCAACACTTATTCACCACTTATCAGGCCCTGGGTTCAACACTTATATCACTTAATCCTCATGACATCCCATGAGGTAGTTACTACAGCTAGTTCTGCTATGGTACTCATTTTAAAAATGAAGATTTGTTCAATACAATTGACATAGTAGGAAACAATTTAATCATATGCAAATGTTGCATTTGCTTATGTATAATTTTGTCTACACACACACGACTAAGTGAACACAGAAGATTGCCTCCAGCTGAACAGAACTGCATAGGGCTACACAAAATACACATATGTACATGCCTTAAACATCTATCAGCTGCCTCAGTTACCATGTACCCAGAGCTGCACCCATTCACATCCAATGTTACCACTTTCTATCCAATTTTAGATAATCCTCCTTCCAGTATTTCATCATAACTCACAAGCTGCAACTTACCTGATGCCACTTCCACAAGCAAACTTTAACTCTTGTTCAAGGTAAAGCACCATATTTATTTGTGATAGCTATGTATTTAACCAGTTAACATGTGTTAAACAGTATGCTATGGACTGAATGTCTGTGTCCCTGCTGCCAACCTGTAAATTCATATGTTGAAACTTTAATCCCAAATGTGATGCATTTGGAGATGGGCTTTTGGGAGTTAATGGAGGCTTAGGTCATGAGGGTGGAGCCATTATGAGGGGATGAGCATTCTTATAAGAAGAGACACAAGAGAGCTTGCTTCTTCTCCCTGCTCTCTGTAATATGAGGACACAACAAGAAGATGGCTTTCTGCAAACCAGGAATCAAATTGGCTGCATCTTAATCTTGGACTTCCCAGCCTCCAGAACTGTAAGAAATAAATGTCTGTTGTTTAAGCTCCCCAGTCTATGGTATTTTTGTTATACCAGCTCAAACTGACTAAAACACAAATACTACCATTTTTATTAGGTGCCTGCCATTTTATGTGTCACTAACCAAGGTTTTGGGTTTCATACCCTAACCCCATTTAGGAATGTATGTGTTATACTCTAGCAAAACTGACTGTAAAATTATCTTCATTTTATAGATGAGGAAATTGGGACTTAGAAAAGGCTGGCTCAAGCTGGTAAGTGTGGGATCAAAGCTCAAATTCCTGGTTGAGAAACTAGAATCAGCCCAGCCCTGCTTCCCCTCACCCCGGCTCTGAACTACTACACTGTATTGCTTCTCAGTATGTAGGCAGAAAGATAAAGCAGAGAAGGAACAGGGCCCTGAGCCACCAGAAAACTGATTCATCAGTTCCTGAGCATTGAAACCTGGCTTCCCTCTTATAGTGTCAGCCTCCTTTCCTCCCCAGACCCCTCACCTGGGTGCCCTGGCCCCAATGCCCACCTGGTAGAACACTCCTCTTCTGTGCCTCTGCCCTCTTCCCCGAGACTCTGAGGCACGATTGCCTCTTACTCTCCTCTGTCTTCTCAGTTATGGCTCAGGGCCTGGCACCTGACTGGGCCTCCTAAATGTTTCTGGAGCTAGACTAACCAGAACAGGAGGCTTGGCTGCAGTAAGCAAGCAGAAGGAGCCAAGCTCCTAGGGCTGGCATGGAGGGAGGCCTAGGAGGGCTACCAGTAGCCTCTACAATACACTCAACAGCAAACCAAACTGATAAATTCCAGGCACAATTATAGCCTCCCTCCCTAATATCTGATTAGAAACCAAGGAAGACAGAGTGCCCTACAGCCTGAAGAGGACATCTCTGAAGCTTCCCAAAGGTGGAAGTAAGCTCCTTGCTCCTCCCTACCCATTTGTTCTTCTCCACCCTCCTCTAGGGGGTTGATCAGAACTCCATGTATGCTTCATGGCTGGCCCAACACTTCCTTGGTCTACAGACCCCACCTCCCCACTGGAAACGTGCAATCTCTCTCTGTCTCTTTAGATCTCAATGCCCTGTGGTTGTCCAAGCTCCTTCAGTCATTAATCATGTGCATCTTTGTAATGAGGCCTAAGACATTGTCTAGTGGTATTTCTTAACTTCTCATGTACATGCAGATCCTAACTTGAGAACAAACTGTGTTTTGAGGTCGAAGACAAGTGAGCCATTGGATTCAGAACACATGTTCCCGTAGAAGCTGTGTTGCAAATGGAGGGTGGGCTCCTCAGCAGCTCATGAAAGTCTATTTAACCCACCATGTGACTGAACCAGACCACAGCAGAATCCTGAGTGCTGGAGGGGTGGGAGCACATGCAGGAGGGAGGGAAAGGTGGAAGAGACTCGCTTCTTCCTGAGCACAAGACCACAAGTCAGGAAAAGACAAAGAAATGTAGAGTTTAATGTATGTGCTGCCATATCTCTTTCTGGAACCTTCTCCCATCTGCTACTACTTCTTTCCTCAATGTCACACTCCCCTGGCCTCATGCTCCTGAGACACTCAGCAAAGAGGTTAATAGCGGAAGATTTACAGTCCAACAGATCTAGGTTCAGTTCCAGTCTCAGGTCCAGTGTATGTATACAGTGTAATTCTTAGACCTCAGACTAGGAA
Organism: Rhinopithecus roxellana; assembly: GCF_007565055.1. Classification (NCBI taxonomy): domain Eukaryota; kingdom Metazoa; phylum Chordata; class Mammalia; order Primates; family Cercopithecidae; genus Rhinopithecus; species Rhinopithecus roxellana. The sequence continues at coordinate 96,474,872 of NC_044559.1, read as the reverse complement.
TTAACCTTCAGCCTCAGTTTCCTCATCCAGTAATGGTTTTCTTACCTTGTAGGGGTGAGGTGAGTAACGAGATAACTTGCATGGACCTAAATGCTTTCCCAAGGGGCTCTTAAAAGTTCAGTGACTGCTATTACTAGGTGATGAAGGACTCTGCAAGCAAGTCTATAGGCATCCCCTAATGTGGAGTTACTCAAGCTTCTTAACTCTGTCAGTTTGGAAAAATTCTCAGGACCTATTTCTTGAAATACTGCTTTTTCTCAATTTTCTCTTGTCTGTCCACCTATAACTTCACCTATTTCAGATAATTTTGCTGTTTGCCGCGTGTTTGCTATTGCTAAGCTTTTCCCCTCTCCTGTGCTGCTTTATTCTGGGTATTTTTTCTTTATCTCTCTTCAAGTCACTATACCTGCCTACTGCTATATAGTATCAATGTTTAAACAAATCTGTTGAATTCTTAATTTTTGTCATTGTAATTTTTAGTTCAAGGAGTTCCATTTGATTCTTTCTTATAGATTCCAGTTCTCTGGTGAAATTCTTTATCTTTCTTATTATTTCTTTGAACTGCTGATCATAGTTATTTAAAATTTCATGTCAATTAACTCTAATATCTAGAGCACCTCAGTTCATTTCTATTTTCTATTTAATCTCTTTCTACCTCCTCCTTTTCACCATTTTTTGCCATCCCCTGCCATGTCTGGTAATTTGCGAATTGAATGTTGGACGTTGTGCATGAAAACATCATAGAGCCTTTGAATGATGTTATCTTCCTTCAGAGAGGATGTGACAGGTTGGTAGAGTATTGGTTGATCACCTTCATCTGCTAAAAGGCTGGTTACTTATTTCAGGTTTTTTTTCTTACTCCTAGGGGTAGCTTTTCCAAGGTCTCAACTGACAGTTTAGGTGTTCATCAGGGGCTTTCTTTCTTGGCACACCATGAACTCCAATTTTTTTTTTTTTTTTCTGAGACACAGTCTCACTCTGTTGCCCAGGCTGGTGTGCAGTAGTGCAATCACTGCTCACTGCAGACTCAACCGTCCAAGCTCATGTGATCCTCCCACTCAGCCTCCCAAGTAGCTGGGACCACAGGCACTTGTCATCATGCCTGGCTAATTTTTTTAATATTTGTAGAGAGACATGAATCTTGCTATATTGCCCAAGCTGGTCTCAAACTTTTGGGGTCAAGCGATCCTCCCACCTCAACATCTCAAAGTGCTGGGATTACAGGCATGAGCCACTGTGCTTGGCTCTGAACTCCAGTTTTTGTCTCTTTAGGACCCTAAGACTATTGAAGTTAATGATTATCTTTTTAATGTGGCTTATTTCTGCTTGGTTTCTGTGATGGTTAATTTTGTGTGGGCTAAGGGATGCCTAGAGACCTGGTAAAACTTTAATTCTGAGTACGTATCAGAGTGTGTTTCCAGAAAAGATTGGCATGTGAATAAGTAAACTGAGTAAAGAAGGTGGCTGTCACCTGTGTGTGTGTGTGGGGGGGGGGCACCATGCAATTTGTTGAGGGCTAGAAGAGAACAAAAGGCAGAGGAAGGGCCAATTTACTCTCCATGTTTGGGCTGTGACATCCATCTTCTCCTACCCTTAGACATCAATGTTCCTGGTTCTCAGGCCTTTGGACTTGGACCAGGACTTGTCTTATGTCATTGTTCCCCAGCCCCATTCCCTTCCAATTCTCAGTACTTCATATTCAGACTGATTTACACCACTGGCTTTCTTGGGTCTCCAGTTTGCAAACAGCAGGTTGTGGGACTTCTTAGTCTCCATAATCTCATGAGCCAATTCCTGTAATAAATTTCTCTCTCCCTCATGCCTTCATGGCTGTTCGTTCCACCTTCCTTTAATGGGTCTATCAGAACTCCATGTATGCTTCATGACTGGCTCAACACTCCCTTGGCCTACAAGGTCTCACCCCCTCCCTGCACTGGAATCTTGTAACCTCCCTCTATCTCTTTAGAACTCAGTGCCCTGTGGCTTCCCATGCATTCCTTCAGTAATTAATCATGTGCCTCTTTGTGATGAGGCTGAAGATATCATCTGGTGCAATATTAGGCCTTCTCACATTGCTATAAAGAAATACCTGAGACTGGGTAATCTATAAAGAAAAGAGGTTTAGTTGGCTCACAGTTCTGCAGACTTTACAGGAAGCACGGTTCTGGCATCTGCTTGGCTTCTGGGAGGCCTTGGGAAGCCTGCAATCATGATGGACGGTGAAGGGGGAACAGGCACATCACGTGGTAAAAGCAGAAGCAAGTGAGAGACAGTGGGAGGTGCCACAAACTTCTAAACAACTAGATCTCACGAGAACACATTCACTATCGCAAGGACAGCACTAAGGGGATGGTGCTAAACCATTTATGAGAAATCCACCCCCATGTTTCAATCACCTCCCACCAGGCCCCGTCTCCAACACTGGGGATTACAATTCAATGTGAGATTTGGGTGGGGCAAATATCCAAACTATATCAGGTGCTATTTCTTAACTTCTCATATACAGGAAGATCCTAACAATAGTGTATGTGTGTGTGTGTGTGTGTGTGTGTGTGTGTACATATGCATCAATATGAAAAATAGTACCTGATATAGTTCAGATAGTTACCCCAAATCTCATGTTGAAATGTAATCTCCAGTGTTAGAGGTGGGGTCTGATGGGAGATGATTGGATCATGGCGGTAGATTTCTCACGAATGGTTTAGCACCATCCCCTTAATGCTATCCTTGCAATAGTGAATGAGTTCTTGCAAGATGTTTGTTTAAAAGTTTGTATCAATAGATCTGGTTGTTTAAAAGTTTGTATTGATAAGGGATATACATATATATATACACACATCAATAGGAGATATATATGTATAGGATCAATAGGAGATATATATCTACATATACATACATATATAGTTCTATTAATAAGAGATGTGATCCTATTTATCTGGAGAACTCTCATAGTAATACAATTTTTTACCCTCCAGGTATGACAGATACTGTGATGCAATGCCTAGATCCCCCTTCAGGAATGAAGGAGTTAGTCCTCCAACTGCTAGGGATTGTCAATTGGCAGCCCCTTTGAGGACTGCTTCTGCTGAAAAAAAAAAAAGTAAAAACAAAACTCCTTCCGCCAAGGTTCATACCCTTCCAGGGCAGCTTGTACCCAGTGCTTTCTTGCCTTTCAGGTAAAAGCACCTGCTGCTGTGCAGCAACTTGGGACAATTCTAGATCGGGACAACAACCCTGGAGTTAGAAGGGTTGCTATAGCTCCAGAACTCCCTGTGGGGTTGGCAGAGGTTGAGGCTGTAACAAATTCTGCTTTCTTCCTCTCCCTTCTACAGAGGGCGATCCTAAAAGTACCTCCTAATAAACATTGTGCTCATTAATCTCTGTCCCAAGGAACACAGTCTGTGACATGAGGCCTGCACATGCACAACTTAGAAGTCAGCAATGCCTTGAGGGTATATTGGGTGCCAAATATTAGGCACATTTCAATGCATTTCCTGTGTCTTTGGGATCTTGGCTTCTTTGGGGCCTTGGCTGCCTTGGTTGCTATCCAATGCCTTCCAACAGTTGGCCTTTGTGTTTTATCCAGCTTTTATAGCTGTTCTCAGTGGGAGATTAATCTGATATCATCCGCTCCATCATAGCTGGAAACAGATCATGCTGACTGTTTTAATTCTCAGAAGCCAGAAGGAGCAATGATGGAAACTGTTGCTGGGAACCTAATTCTGTTCAACAAAGAACTGTTGATTGGAGATGCAGAAATGATGAGAACCTGAGGAGAAAATGATCTTGTTTTCTTAGACTCTGCAACACCCAGGAAGGAGAATACAGAGCCCAGCCACATATATGCCACGGACTTTAGAAATACAGACTTCAAACTTCCCAAGGAAAAGAGATAGAATCCAGGGGCCAGATAAATAAAAAAGAAATATCAAAAGCCATCAGAAAGTAAAACTGAAAATTTGACACTATAATGGCAAAATAAGTCAAAGAAAGAAGGAGAAGCAAATCTGGAAAAAAAATAGACTCATATGCTGGTACACTTTTTGGAACATAGAGTATGAATAATAAACAAGTAGTAATTATACACAGACAAATTAATATGCTGTACAACAGTAAAAGAGCAGAAAGATCTAAAGAAGATACTAATGGGCTGGGTGAGTGAAATCTGACAATATGAGATTGAGTAGTGGCAGTGGATTTACTCAGGTCCTAAGAGCCTAACTTTACAAGGACAGGGTGAAAATCAGTTTTAATAAGTATTCATGTGAACAGCAAAGAAACAAACAAAGCACCTTCAACACTTTAGTTTACTTTAAGTGTAGTATGAATCGCTGCTATGAACTTGTCATCTAAAATACAATTTTAAATTGCATTAACAGAAGTACAATGTCTCCAGTGAGAAAGTCCTGTACTTATTCTGTGTGGATAGTCTGACTTCAGACCTTGGCACAGTCTTGAATGTGTCCCTCCAAAATTCGTATTGAAATCTAATTCCCATTGTGGTGGTATTAGTAGGTGGGGCTTTTTGGGACGTGCTGTTACAAAAGAGGTTGTAGGGAACTGCCCTGTCCCTTCTTCCATGTGAGGGCACAGCAAGAAGTGTACCATCTGTGAAGCAGACAGAATCCTCCAGTCATCAGATCTGCTGGTGCCTTGATCTTGGACTTCCCAGTCTCCAGAACTACAGGAAACAAACTTCTGTTTATAAATTACCCATCCTAATGCATTTTGTAATAGCAGCCCAAATGAACTAAGACAGATGCTAATTACCACAATCTGAGCAAGACATTAACCAACCATGGTGTGTTCAGAGCAGGGCAACCAGGATGTTGAAGGAAATGGGTCATATGAGTGACTTTGGAAGAAATGGAATGAGAAGAAGCAGGTCCTCTGTAGGAGTTATCTTCATGTATGCATGTGGCTATCAGGTTGAAGGGGCTTTTGATTTTTTTTCCTTCATGAAACAAGGGACAGACTGTGGAGAGACAGATTTAGATTCAAATACATGAAGAAATGTTAAATGATCAGAACTGTTGGAAAATGGAACGGGCTTCCACTAAAGCTGGTGTTGTCTCCCTCCCTGCTGTGCATTCATGAGAGGCTGGAGGCTTCGGGTCCCCCAGTTGGTTGAAGGGTGGAGGAGGCAAGGGAGTGTTTTGGTTGGCCAATAACTTTAAAAAAGTTTGGCCGGGTGTGATGGTTCATGCCTGTAATCCTAGCACTTTGGGAGGCCGAGGCGGGCAGATCACCTGAGGTCAGTAGTTTGAGACCAGCCTGGCCAATATGGCGAAACCCCATTTCTACTAAAAATACAAAAATTAGACAGGTGTGTGGCATGCACCTGTAATCCTCGCTACTTGGAAGGCTGAGGCATGAGAATAGCTTGAAGCTGGGAGGCGGAGGTTGCAGTGAACCAAGATCATGCCACTGCACTCCAGCCTGGGTGATAGAATGAGACTCTGTCTCAAAAAAAAAAAAAAAAAAAAAGTTTAAGCCAACATTAAAGTTTGAGAGATTTTACTAAAATAAATTTCTAGCTTCCACTGAAAAAAAAATAAGATATATGACAATACTTGGCTTTCTTCTCTGCAAATAAACCAACAGCAGCTAGTTTGCTTATAGCCTGTCTTAGACCATTTGTGTTGCTATAAAGTAATACCAGAGGCTGGGCAATTCATAGACAAAAGAGGATTATTTGGCTCATGGTTCTGAGGGCTGTACAAAAGCATGGTGCCAGCATCTGCTTCCGGTGAGGGCCTGATGAAGCTTCCACTCATGGCGGAAGACAAAGCGGAGCAAACATCAAATGGTGCGAGAGAAGGAAAGAGACAGAGGTGGGAGCTGCCAGGTTCTTTGTAACAATCAGATCTCATGGGAAGGGGTAGATAATAAACTCACTCATTACCGTGAGGACAGTACCAAGCCATTCAAGAGGGATCTGCACCTAGCATACAAACATGTCCCACCAGGCCCCACCTCTGACATTAGGCACCAAATTTCAATATGAGATTTGGAGGGGACAAAACATCTAAACTATATCGTCCCCTTTATACCAGGCTGTGTTTTCCAGTTTCCCAAAGTCTTTCCCACTCACCCAATGCATGCTCTTGACGACCAATTCAACCTTTTCACATCACCTGCCTGAGGCTGTAGGCACTGGAGTTTATAATCCCTGTTACAGAGGAGACTTAACTACTAGAGGAGGGCAGGAAAATCCCACAGTTTCACCACCCCTTGCCCCGCTTTCTGACAGGAACTGCCCCACCCAGAACCCCTTCTGCCAAGGAGATTGTTTTGAGACAGGTTCCCTGATGGCATACTGAGCAGTTTGCATGAACACCTGATCGCAGGACACCAGGTTGACTGCATGGCAGTCAACTCACAGGCTGATAGTGACATGGAATGGGGCCGGGCATGGAAAAGTGAGCTGAACCAATCACATTTTCTCTCTCAGCTTTAAAAATGAAGAAAGTGTGAACCAGCAAGCTTGCAATGGTTTTAATGCTGAGGGGCTGGAGAAGTCATGATGGGCCAGGAACAAGTTGAAATTAGGATGCATCTAAAACAAAGAGTTTATTTTGTGAGAGAGGGGAGGGAGCATGTGAACAGAGAGAGCAGAGATATCTTGAAATCATGTGGCCTGAGAGAGACACATCAAGCCACGGGTCCCCATAGCTTCTCTCTGGGTTCCTCATAGTTTTTCAGCTTCAGACCCAGGCGCATGTGTTTTCTTGCAAGAAACTCCAATTTCTTGAGCTAACTTGAGTGTTCTCTTGTCCTTGCACTCAAGAAAAGCTAACCAAAGCTCCCTTAAGGCCTCTGCTAACTTGAGAGTCTGTGATTCTACAAACTGAGTCTAAGGGTTTACCTCCAGGATATGACCTGTGAAAGGAAAATATCTTGGGCCCCCAAAATCACTAAGTTAAAGGGAGAACTCAAGCTGGGAACTGCTTGGGTCAAACCTGCCTCCCATTCTGTTCAAAGTCATCCCTCTGCTCACTGAGATAAATGCATATCTGATTGCCTCCTTTGGAAAGGCTAATAATCAGAAACTCAAAAGAATGCAACCGTTTCTCTCTCACCTACCCGTGACCTGGAAGCCCCGCCCTGCTTTGAGTTGTCCCATCTTTCCAGACCAAACCAGTGTTCATTTTACATATGTTGATTGATGTCTCCTGTCTCTCTAAAATGTATAAAAACAAGCTGTGCTCTGATCACCTTCAGCACATGTTGTCAGGACCTTGTGAGGCTGTATCACAGGCGTGCGTCCTCAACCTTGGCAAAATAAACTTTCTAAATTAACTGAGACCTGTCTCAAGTTTTCAGGGTTCACAGACCGCTCCCTGACACCCAGGTAAGCCAAGCGCACTGTGGACAGATAACCAACGCGGTAGGGATCCATCTCTAAGACTACTTTCCCAAATCCTTTTTCTTCTGCAACAAAGCCATGCGTATAATTTTAGAGGTATAAGCATGCAAGCACCTTAAGCTCTAATTTTATCACATTATCATATTCTCAACAGGAAAAAGAAGAGTGTAGGTAAAACTACGTGCTTTTTTATATGCATCTGTCAGCCCTAATCAGACACCCTTCCGCTTCGATAGAAAAAATGATTCAGATGTTGTCATCAGACTTGTGAACCTGAAGAATATTTAACTTGTTGATTAAGTACTTAACATTACAAATGAATGCAAAACTGTCTATCAGTTCTGGAGTGATTATTTTGGAAAGGTTGTAAGTTTTTAGGTGGCCGTGATAACGAATGACCTTTGTGATACTGAAGGCTGCCTTGTTGCATCAGCTTTTCTGACGAGTTGCTATGCAGGCCCGAAGAACAAGAAGGAAAGAAAGATGCTTATTGGAACTCTTCATAAAGTTACTGATACTTTTTTTGTAAGCAACTGCTGTTGAAATTAGATGATAAAGAAATTCAGGCTGTAACTGCCCCTGTGAAGGGAGTTGCGGATGTGTAAAGAAATTTTGTTACTGGGGAAATCTACCAACTATGATGGCACCTCCTTGGCACCGGCCACACGATCTGCAACCTGTCTCTGAACGGTCACATACATTGGGGGGCACACAGACACAAAACAGCTGGGCGGTTGACTGACCTTTCCACTTTGCAGCCCAGTATTTTGGCGTCATGGAGATTAAGACTTGACTGATGTCACTGGAAAATTGTCCAAGCTTTTGCTACACTCTGCTTTTGTAGACACCAGTCCCATTCCCAGGCGAAAAAATCTACACCTGCTGAATCTTTTCAAAACCGATAGATAGATACAGGACATTTATGACAAATTAGTGAAATATGCCAATATTTGCCCCCGTCCTGCTTCTGCTAGAATTTCAAAGATTTTGTCAGAAAAAGATATCTTTGTAATTTCTAGTAATAAAGACAAATTAACAACAACAAAAAACTGCCGAAAAGAATAAGTTTTCTTGTTCCCTTTTTACATTTATTTTTAGTTTTCATACAGTAAAATATAGCAAAATTCACTCCTTGTGGCGTATGGGTTTTGATAAATGCAGAACATTCCCCTCCCCCCCTCCCCTCCCCTCCCGTCCCCCCTCCTCTCCCCCCTCCCCTCCTCTCCCCCCTCCCCTCCTCTCCCCACCTCCCCTCCCCACCTCCCTTCCCCTCCACTCCCCACCTTCCCTCCCCACCTCCCCTTCCCTTTTTCTGTTGCCCAGGCTGGAGTGCAGGGTCGTGATCTCAGCTCACTGCAACCTCTGCCTCCCAGGCCCAACTGATTCTTCTGCCTCAGCCTCCCAAGTAGCTGGGGTTACAGGCATGTGTCACCACACCCAGCTAATTTTTGTATTTTTAGTAGAGGTAGGGTTTTGCCATGTTGGCCAGACTGGTCTCGAACTCCTGACCTCAGGTGATTCTCCCGCCTTGGCCTCCCAAAGTGCTGGGATTACAGGTGTGAGCCACCGCGCCCTGGCCACATAACATTGTATTTCTATCACCACGATCATGTACAGAAGAGTTCTATCATCTCTCAAATTCCACAATGCTGTCTGTTTGTGGTCAGACCTTCCATCCGTCCCCAGCCAGCAACCACTGATCTGTCCTCCATCTGTACAGTTTTGCCTTTTCCAGAATGTTAAATAAATGGAATCATTTTGTATGTAGACTTTCAGTTTATTAATTGTTAATTTATTAACTTATTTTTGCTAAACTTCCCACTGATACCATGTTCTATGCAGAGAGAATACCAGATGAAATATTTGGGGCAGGGGGTATCTTAGAAGACAAGGAGGACGAAGTGGGGAAGTTGCTGTGCTCAAGTACAAAATTATTTGCATCTGTGCAGAGAAGGTATCTCAGAGGTAGTCAGAACCAATCAAAAAGACTTACGCATCCAAACTTGGCCTTTCTGTAATACTCCAAGGAAGAATTGATGAGCTTAGTCGTTGATTATCTTTAACCAGCCTTGGGATCTGACCCAGGGCTAGATAATTAACATGAGTAATTAGCTGCTGTTGGGTTGTGGTGTAAGCTTGTGGAGAAAAGTGCGCATTAACTCTGTGTGCCCCACAGCGGCCTCCCACATTATGTTCCATCAGCGTAGCAGTGAGATAAGCCTCCATCCCCCTGCTTTCCCTCCTTAGAATAATTGCCTTCTGAACAATGGTGCGCGTCAGCTTCATCCTGCTTACTAGGGGAACATGATTTGCTTCTACAGGTAAACCTGGTGGCAGGCAGGGCAGCTGGCTAGACTCATATTTAGGTCTTGAGATTGATATTAAGTTTAAAAACGTAAAGTTAAGTTAGATTTGTTCTACTAGAGATTCTTGGAAGGCTCACTCAAAGTCAGGCTCCTGCTGGATCCATCCACACACTTACTTTTCAGATGCGGAAGTCTGTGACCCAAGGACTCCTGTCCAGCTTCTCTGGCCCCCACACTTTCCCCAGTCTGTGCAGGCTCTGAACTGCTGCCTCCCTCAGGAGCCTTGATAGATCCTGAAAATGGCGGCCGTGGCCAGGTTCTATAAAGAGGAGATGAGGGCTGGGCACGGTGGCTCACGCCTGTAATCCCAGCACTTTGGGAGGCCGAGATGGGCGGATCACGAGGTCAGGAGATCGAGACCATCCTGGTTAACACGGTGAAACCCCGTTTCTACTAAAAATACAAAAAAATTAGCCGGGCATGGTGGCGGGCGCCTGTAGTCCCAGCTACTCGGGAGGCTGAGGCAGGAGAATGGCGGGAACCCGGGAGGTGGAGCTTGCAGTGAGCCGAGATCGCGCCACCGCACTCCAGCCTGGGCGATAAAGCGAGACTCCCTCTCAAAAAAAAAAAAAAAAAAAAAAAAAAGAGAGGAGATGGGTCACATACTCTGTGCAGGCCATGTGCCATGTTTTGTTAAAGTTAATCCTCCCAGGAAAACTCCTGAGAGCCTACCAGTCACCCTGCGAGGTACGCGAAGCGTAGGGAAGCCAAGTCCCAAGAGCTCTTTGGGGCCTGTTTAAAATGGCCACTCCCCCAGCCTCTTCGTGGGCATCTGCCGCTGTTGTGTGCAAGGGAGTTTAGGGAAGATGGCTGAGCTCTTCACCGACTGCCCTAACAAACAAGCCAGTGGCCTCAACTCAGACCCTTTAGAGGAGACCTCAGTGTCTCACAACTGGGAGCAGTGAGTGGACGCCCACTTGTGCCACTTGAAACGGGCTCTGTTGCAGCCGCAACAGGGTCTGAAAACCCCATTGGTAGCATCAAATGCAAGCAGTTATTTCATGAAGACTGTGTGTGTGTGTGTATGTGTAGCACACAGTGGAAAGTGGGAGGTAGAGAAGGTACAAGAAAAGGGAAAGACAGTCTAGGCTGTTGCTTGGAAGAGCTTGCTGGGGAACAAACCATCATTATCTCAAACAGCTTGATGACATAGGTCCTGAAGATGTACACATCCCCACAGAGTCATATCCTTGTCCGGGTGGTGGAAATAACCTGGCAGGAGACTTTTTTAAAATCCAGGCTCTGGAGTCAGGGAAAATATGCACTCGGTTTCCAGCTTTCACTTTCTGTCTTCATGACCTACAGCAAGTTCCTTCACTTCTGCAGGGCCCTGTTTCCCTACCTGTTAAAATGGAGGATATTCTACCCTCACAGGGTTGTTGCGATAAATCAGGTAATGCAGCTGAAGCAAATCAACTGAAGACTATTTGGCTCCAAAATCCACATGCCTAGGCACTGGGCATTACTTGTGTATGTGCAATGATCGTGTGTGAGCACGCACTTCTATTGCAGTAAGCTCAGGAGTGGGTGGATCACAAGGTCAGGAGTTCAAGACCAGCCTGGCCAACATGGTGAAACCCAGTCTCTACTAAAGATACAAAAAATTAGCCAGGCATGGTGATTCGCACTTGTAATCCCAGGTACTCGGGAGGCTGAGGCAGGAGAATTGTTTGAACCTGGGAGGCTGAGGTTGCAGTGAGCTGAGACTGCGGCACCATTGCACTCCAGCCTGGGCAACAGGGAGAGACTCCATCTCAAAAAATATATATATAAAATAAGAAATCCATTTAAGGTTAACTTTTTCAGTTTTGACAGTCTTAGGATAGAGCTCATAGGCTGAATGGGGGCAGGTAAGGCTATTTAAGAACTGCTAATAAGTATTAGCATCTTGGCTTCACGGGGGATTCCATCTACTGGGGATGAAAGGTGATGTCTTGGAGTATTGTGATTAAGTGGTTTCCACCAAACCTCAAGCAGCAAGTAGTGCGCATAGAGTTATCCGGACTGAGTATAAAAGCCTGATTATGGAGGGGTTATGTGTTCTAGTACCAGCCAGCTATTATCTAGTGGGTTTATTTATCGTTATTTATTATCTAGTGGGTTTATTTACGGTTAAGTGAGAATAAGAACCAGAGAACTATCCTTTATGTGGTTGATATGAGCTTCTCAGACACCAGGGACCTCCTAGCCCTCTTGTACATTGCAATAAAGCGATATAGCAACAAACGACATACATGCCTCCCCCCCGCCGCTTTATCCCCCTACCCTCCAGAACTCCTACAACTGTAGGCTTTTAATATTTGTTTACAGGAAATCTGAGAGATGCTCATTTCAAAAATAGCTTTAAAAAATTATCCAAGTAGGCCAGGCATGGTGGCTCATGCCTGTAATCCCAGCACTTTGGGAGGCCGAGGTGGGCAGATCACCTGAGGTCAGGAGTTCGAGAGCAGCCTGGCCAACATGGTGAAACCCCGTCTCTACTTTTAGTACAAAAATTAACCGGGTGTGGTGGCACACTCCTGTAGTCCCAGTTACTTGGGAGGCTGAGGCAGGAGAATTGCTTGAACCTAGGAGGTGGAGGTTTCAGTGAGCAACTGTACTCCAGCCTGGGCCACAGAGCAAGACTCTGTCTCAAAATCATAATAATAATAAAAATTAAATAAGAAAGAGAAAATGTGGTGAAACAAAGAAAAGGAAATAAAATAGTCACCTACAAGCCCTCTCCTGCTCTCCGGCAAGATAACTGTTGTTAACATTTTGGTGTCTATCACTTTAGGATCTTTTGAATGTATGTACACACATACACACACTACATGTGTATAGATGTATGCGTATGTTTATTTATAGAAGTGGGATTGCATTGCATAGTTATATAACCTGAATTTTTCACATACTGTCTCATGAACATTTTCTAAGTTATTAAATCTTTGAGACACTGTGTCTCTTTGTAAAGGAACACTTGCTTCAACATTAGACATTTATCCTCCAAAGAGGTCTGGCCCTTGTGTCTACCCTTTGGGTGTATTGTGAATTCAGGAAGCTTGAATTGGCTACTGGAGCTCCACATGTAAGAAATCAGCTTTCAAAGGCACTAAATAGGAACCAGAGTTATTGTGGCTTCTTCATAAAAGTGAACTGGAATAACAAATGCTGTCTGACATCTCAGCCAGCAGGGACGCTTTGCTGTGTGTGTACATTTGCAATCCAAATAAGGCATAAAAAGATGCAAAGAGAATGGACAGCAGAGCCCGGGGGGCTGGAAATGCTTCCTTGTCACTTCTTTGGCAAGGAGAATGATCTTCCACCATCATCTTACCTCCATCCTACCATAAACCTGCCACAGAGTTCCCTTAGAGGGCTGATAGCAACCAGACCTCCAGCCTGCGGATAAAAGACTTGTACCCTCGTTTCACCAGCAACCTCGAGATCCCTCTGTTCTGAAGCATATTCATGTTGCCTCAGATCAGTAAGCCTTAGTGTGCTGATTCAGACACAAGCTAATCCTCGAGGCTTCAGGAAAAAGGGTTTTGATGTCATTTCAAAATAATGTCAAAGGAATCAACCACAATTTATTAACCAAGGCTAGAGATTTCAAAAGTTGTTACTAACAAATAAAGCTGGATGACTTCTGATATGTGGGGTGGGGGTTCCTCTACCTCTTGGTCCATCGCTCAACCCCAGACAGGGAATTCTTATGCTCTGGCACCATCTCATTGTATAGCAGGACTTTTGGTGGTAGGTGAATCTTAGGCTTAAAGGGGGAGAGTATATTTGGGAACTTCGTGTACTCAAACCACAGAAAGGACAGTGGTGCTAGCGGGCCCCCAGTGGGCCTTGGGAACCATGGGCTGCTCCCATTACCTCTCTTTCATCTGCTGCCTTCTGAAGGCCAGTTTCATTCCCTCCACAAGAGCATTTCTGGAACGTCTGCCAACAAGGGTTGCTGGGGACATACTGACTGGCCTGACTGGATTCTCATGCCATTGTCGTTAGGTACCTTGATGGTTGCCCCTCCACTGCCTCATGGATGGAATGCAGGAGAGGTCCTTCTGCAACCAGAGAGTGCATTTCTCAGAAGTGGGTACATAAAAACATAGATATAAGCAACCCTTCTCATCCATTTTCATTTCTCAGTCCTTTCAGCCATCCTCATGCTGGGCTCTTCTCCGTCCCCCTCATCCTCTGAACATCTCTGCTCACTTGCTTTTATTCATGCTGGTTCCCAGACACATGCTCCTTCTTCTCTGTTTATCTGAATCTGGCTCATTAGCCAAGGGCCAAACCTCATCAGGGTTCTCCCCACCCACTCCAGCCTCCATTTGAAACTCCTTTCCCCACATGTGCAATTGTAGAACTGCCTTGTATTTTCTTTCGTCATGTTTCCTGAGTTAAGTGTTGTTTCTACATGCTTCCTTTCTCCCCTTCCTGGGAGGAGAGTTGACACTAACCCATTTCATTCTGGCTTCCACTTCTTTCTCTTAACCAAAATGCTTTTGGTAGACTCACTTATAGCATCCACACTACCCGATAGCCGTTTCTTAGATTTTATCTTACTAGACGTTCAGAGGTATTCAATACCACTGACCACTTTTACATCCTTAAACCCTCTCTTCTCTTGTATTTTCTGACACTAAGCTTTCCTTGTTTCTTCCCACCTTAGATACTCCTGCTCTGCCTTTTTTTTTTTTTTTTTTAAATCGATTTCTGGTCTTCTTTTCTACCTGACCAATGTGGCTGCCCTCTTTCTGTCTATAGTCTCTCCCTGGTTAATCTTCACCATTTCCATGGTTTTATATGTCAGTTAAATGCCATCAACTCCCACACTTATAACTTTGTCCTGCTCTTCTGAACTCCATGCATACATCTTACTGTCCATCTGGCATCTCTACATGTATGTCTCATAGACATCTCTGAGTTAACATGCCCACAAATGAACTAATTTTCCTTAGAAATTAAGTTCTTTCCTCCAGGAATGGCACCTCTATATTCCCCATTGCTTTTGGCAGATCAACCCTGACAGTTTCTTCTCCCTCACCACTCAAGTTCCATTGATTACAGCTACAAAACATTTCATAGACATTGATTCCTCTCTGTCACCACTGTCATCTCCTTATTCCACACTACCATGTCCTCCACCTAGCCCAAATCCTAATGCCTTTCTCTCCTTCCACACCCACCCCTCTCCAACACCTTTCCCGTTGGGCAGGCAGGGATCTTAGCACATCGTTCCTCAGCTCCACACTCCAATGGTGGGTTACTAAGAAGAAAATCCAAATCCAGACTCTGTCCTGCTGAGACATGATTGGACTCCTGACTCTTTCTCCAGCTGGCACTTCCAGACACACTGACAATCTTCGTGCTTCTTAAGCCTATCACACCCCTTTTGTCCACCCACAGTTCCTCTGTCTGGAACTTTCTTCTCCTCACTCTTTGCCTGTCTCCTTCAGGTTCCAGCTTAGGTCACTCCTAAGAGAGCCCTTCTCTAGCTTCCCTATACTAAGTTGAGGATTTTGTGTGATACTCGATCACAGCAATTGTACTTTTCTACATAAAATGTACTATAATTTTTATTTTTAATTTTTTTAGTATTTTATAATTTTTTATATTACTTGTGTGATTGATTATTTATGTCCCACTAAATTGTCTGCTCCACAAGGACAGGGACTGTATCTTGTACTTCCCTGTCTCCCTAGGAACATGGTGTGTCCTCAGTAAAAAATTGTTGACTGAGGGAATGAGTACATAAGCTAGATTTTAATATCCCCAAAGGATAAAGTGATTTTTTTATTCTTTTCACCCTCAGCCGGGAGTTTAATAAATACTTGTTGACCTCAATACTGTATTGTGAAAAAATAAAAATAACAACAAGAAAGAGAATTACAGCATTATAAATCAATGTGGCAGAATGAAAGTTATATACTCTAATATAATAAGTCTCAGCAAATAAGGGACACAATTATACCCAGAGGACCCCTGCATTTGTGAAATAGCAATGTGCTTAATAATGCAAGTTTATTATATTTTGAAACAGCAGATGAATTGGACACACACATCTGGATATTTGGCACCATGTAGACAAAAACATCTGGATTATGGGCCAAATATTTCAATTTAACTAATGTGTTTTGGAGCTGTATAAACAGTCACAGATTACTCTGAAATTATGCTTCTTGGGATGTGGCCACAGGAGTAAGTACAGAAGGGGATTTCTAGTTCCAGAAAGATAATGGACTAGGAAATTTGAAATCATTCCTGCCACAGATACGCAGAAATTCTGGATACATGTAACCCTTTACAAATTGTGTAGCAGAGATTGTGAGGCTTGGAAATGAGGAGGAGTTGAAAAATCAGAGCAATATGTCTGTGACTTGACCTAGGAATTTATTTTTGTTCCCAATAAACCTACAGGCTTGGGTTTCAACACCCATTTAAGGACAGGAGATAAGGTCTTGTAATCCTGAGAAGTATAAATCAGGGACTTTGGAAGAGTTGAACCCCAGTGGAAAAAGAAATTGGAAGAAATCTGTCTATTGGCACAGACAGAAGACAAGGAAGCTGTCCCAGCTTGAGGCTAGGAAAAAAGTCTCTTTAGAGAAAATTAAGCCCTGGGCTTGTCCTTAGGTTTTGGGTCCAAAATATGCCTTTAATCCATTCAGAAAGCATTCAAATATCTACATGGCTCAGGAAACTCATAGCAGAGAAATAAACATAATCTGTCCCAAAATGGATGTCCCTGGAATGCCTGAAATCCCAAATCACCCTGAAGTGACATTCTAACAACATAGGCTCACTGTGTTTTCTCAGAAAATAAGCCCCATTAAAGATGACCTCATTATTTTTAAAAAAGGAAATATATAATGGAATAATTCACTGTGATGAAGAATCAGCAGACACAACAACAGTTAAGGTTCAAGTCCCCTGAACTTGAGGTAACAGAACAACCATCAGAGAGGGGAAAAGTATGCTAAGAATGCTTAAAGATATAATAGAAGGAGTCAAATACTGGAGGAAAGATCAAGACACTATAAATAAAGAAAGGACAGTTTAAAAAATAACTAAATAGACCTTATAGATGTGACAAATACACTCAGTGAATGAAAAACTCAATGGATAGGTTCTGCAGCCCCTTAGCATAATTGAAGAGACAATCACTGAACTGAAGATCAGAGGATTTTACCCAGAATCCAGCATAGAGAGACCAGATGGAAACTGTAAGACAGAGTTTAAGGTGAGGAAAAAACCCAAGATTTTACAAATCTAACAAGATTTCCAGAAGGAGATGATACAGAGAAAGGATTAGAGAAGACATTTGAAGGAAAATGGATGATAACTCTGAGCTGATTAAAGACATGAACCTTCAAATGAAAGAATCCCAGGGAATCTCAAGCTGGATGAGTATTAAAAAAAGATACCTAGATAATTCCTAGTGAAACTATTAAACATTAAATAAAAAGAGAAATTCGGCAAAGGAAAGAGGGAAAAGATATATACAAAATAGCAAAGATTAGAATGACAGCAAGTTTGTTAACACCAACATTGACGATCAGAGGACAATATAATATCTTCTTAGAGTTACACTATTAATCAAGACTGAGGGAAAAAAAGGAAGTTTTAGTTAGCAAATACTTGGAGAATTTGCTGTTCACAGACCTTCATTTAAAGAATTAAAAAAATATATATCTAAGAAGGAAACAATTCAGATGAAAAGAAATAGGATACAAGAAGCAAAGTTGACAAAATAAATCTGAAAGCTGAGATTTGTTTGAAGTTGCCTTGCATTAATTCAGGGAGAATTGACATTTAAACAACATTGAGTCTTCTGATCCATGAATACGTTATATCACTCAATGTATTAGGTAATCTCTAATTTGGCAATGTCTGGCATTTTTGGTGCACAAGTCTTGCAAACATTTTGTTAAATGTATCCCTAGGTACTTCATACATTTTGATTCCATGATCGATGATATTGTTATTAAATTTCATTTCCAGTTGTTAGTTCCTGTATTTTGTATGTTGGCTTTCAATTCTGACACTTTGCTAAAATGATTATTTCTAGCAACTTTTTAGTAGATTCTTTAGTTTTTTCTCCATAGATGATCATATTGTCTATTTTATTTTTTAATTGTGTAATTGCTTTGGCTATGTACTCCAATATAATATTGCATAGAAGTAGTAAAAGTGAACATTCTTGTCTTGTTACCAGTCTTAGAGATAAAGCATTCAGTGTTTTGTAATTAAATGTGATATTAGTTGTAGATTTTTATAGATCCCCTTTATCAGGTGATGAAGTTTGTGCAAAATGAGTATTGTTTCTTCCTTAAAAATGTGGTAGCATTCACCAGTGAAGTCCTCTGGGTTGAAATTTTCTTTGTGAGAAAATAACTACAAATTCATTTAAAAGCAAATGGATATTAAGGCTGTTCTGGTGATCTTTGTTTTTCAATGAGGTTTTGCGATTTGTGTATTTCAAAGAATTTGTCTATTTCATCTAAGTTGTCTAATACACTGGCACAAAATTGGTTTTAATGTTCTTTTATTATCCTATTAATACTGCTGGATCTGAAGTGATGGTTCCTCATTGGTAACGTGTCTTTTTTAAAAAAATAAGTTTAGCAAAATGCTTGCCAATTTTATTAGTCTTTTCAAATAAAAAGCTTTTGGCTGCATTGAGTTTCTTTGTTTGTTTGTTTTTTTATTTTTTTGAGATGGAGTCTGGCTCTGTCACCCAGGCTGGAGTGCAATGGCGCGATCTCAGCTCACTGCCACCTCTGCCTCCTGGGTTCAAGTGATTCTCCTGCCTCAGCCTCCCAAGTAGTTGGGATTACAGGAGCCTGCCACCATGCCTGGCTAATTTTCATATTTTTAGTAGAGATGGGGTTTCACCATGTTGGCCAGGCTGGTCTCCAACTGCTGACCTCGTGATCCACCTGCCTCAGCCTCCCAAAGTGCTGGGATTACAGGTGTGAGGCACCATGCCTGGCCTTGAGTTTATTCTTAAATTTCCTTTTTATTTCAATTTTACTATTTCCTTACTTTTACTTATTTTAGATTTAATTTGTTCTTGTTTTTGTTTTCTTAAGGTGAATGCCTAGTTAATTGATTTGAGCACTTTCTTCTTCCTAATATAATCATTCAATACTATAAGCTTTCCTGTAAGCCCTTCTTTGGCCTTATCCCACAGATTTTGCTATGTTGTGCTTTGGTTTACATTTAGGTCAAATATTTTTTCTTTGACCTAAAGAAGTATACTCTCTTTAAATTCTGAATATTTGGGCATTTTACAGATATGTTTTTGTTATTGATTTCTAGTTGTGCAGAATTACATTACACTCAGATAATGTATTTTGTATAATTTTAATCCCTCTAAATGTACTGGGATTTGTTTTATGGCCCAGAATTAGCTTTATCTTCATGAATGATCTATGTGCCTTTTAAATGAATGTGTAACCCCATTGTTGGGTGACTCTTCTCTAAATGTTGATTAATCAAATTGATTGATACTGTTGGCAAGTATTCTAGATCATTACTAACTTCTGTTGGTTCCAATAATTATTGAGAAAGGAGTGTTGAAATCTCCAATTAATAGTTGTGAAATTGTTTATTTTTCCTTCCACTTCTAGTAGTTTTTGCTACATGTATTTTGAAGACCTGCTAATGGGTGCAATCACATTTAGTTTTTAACATTCTCATGAATGACTTTACCCCTTATTGTTAGAAATGTCCTTCTTTATCTCATATGACCTGATAATATTTTTTCCTCTGAAAACTACTTTTTTGTTTGATAGTAACATAATCACTACAGCTTACTTTTTATTATTATCTGCATGGAATATCTTTTCCATCCTCTTATCTGTATCTTTAGACATGAAGTGCATTTGGGTTTCTTGTAGAAAGGATGTAACTGCAACTTGCTTTATTTTTCAATATGAAAATATCTGCTTTTGAAATGTAGTATTTAGACGATATATGTTAATACGCCCCTGGATTTAAACATATCACCTTGCCATCTATTTTCTGTTTGTTTCATCTGTTCTGCTCCTTTTTTCTCTTTATTTGACTTCTTTGGATTGAGTATTTTTATATTATCTCCACTATTGGCTTATGATGCATGCCTCTTGGCCATTTTTTTAGTGGTTGATCTACACTTTACAATGTATATCATTCACTTATAACTGTCTAAGTTCAAATAATATTAAATCATTTCTTGCACAGTGTAAAAACTTTACAACAGTACATTTACCTTTCCTTTCCTGTCGTTTATGCTGTTGTTGTTGTAAATTGTCCCACATGTTATAAACTACATAATACATTGTTATTACTTTTACTTTAATCAGTTAATTGCCAATTTAAAAAATGCGTAATATTGGGAAAAGTATCTTCTGTATTTTACCCATTAGAGCCTGCTTCACTCCTTTATATTTCTATTTCTAAATTGCCATCTGGTATCATTTTCTTTCTGCCTGAAGAAGTTCCTTTACGCTCTCTGGAGTGTAGATGTGCTGACGATAAATTCTTTAGTTTTTGTTTGTATCAGATGAGAATTAGTGTAACAGAAAATGAAAGCGATAAAAGTAAATCCCAGTACTTTACTAATTGTAATATATTTTAATGTATTTTGCCACCAGCTATGATACAGAGGCTTAGGCTGGATTCTTTTAAAAAAATTGGTTATATGCTGTTTATAGAAATGTATTGAAAATATAATGACACAGAAAAGCTTACTGTAAAAGCAAATACTAATTGAACTGCTACAGCTATATTACTAGCAGATAAAATACATTTTAAGGCAAAAAAGCACTATCGAGAATAAAGAAGTTTGTTATGTAATGGTCAAAGGAAAATTCAACACAAAACATAACAAGTCTGAGCTTTTAAGTACTAATAATTTAGCCTAAAATCATCATTAGAAATACAAAAGAAATAGAATGAGATAAGAATAAAACCCAAAATGATTGGAAAAGAAAAAGTTCTAACTATTTATATTTCAAGTTAATATGTTTATTTGCTGATAAAAAATAGGTAAATGAGTGAAACTACAGATAAACTAGTAGGAGAATTCAGC
This sequence comes from Rhinopithecus roxellana, assembly GCF_007565055.1. Classification (NCBI taxonomy): domain Eukaryota; kingdom Metazoa; phylum Chordata; class Mammalia; order Primates; family Cercopithecidae; genus Rhinopithecus; species Rhinopithecus roxellana. The sequence continues at coordinate 96,454,075 of NC_044559.1, read as the reverse complement.
AATGTTGCTAAATATAAGGCCAATGTAAAAAACGTAATAGTTCTTCGATATGCCAGCAAAAAACTATTAATAAATACAGTTACAAACACCATTTTCTGTAGTTACAAAAAATTGCAATAGGATATAATGCGTCAAAAAATGTGCTAGGTCTTCAGTAAAAAATATGGAATTTATCAAAGGATATCAAACAAGACAAGACCCAAATCAAAGAAACGATATATTCATGATGGAAAGGCTCAATATATAGCTAACAGTTCTATTAAATTAATTTATACATGCAATGCAATACAATTCCTGACTGGGAATTTTCCAAATTGATCCTAGAATTATTACAGTAGAGTAGAAAAGGCAAGCATAGCCAAGGCAGATTTGTGAAAGACTAATAACGGCAGGAGGGGATTGTACCAGACACCAGGACTTATTATAAACCTATGATGATAAGGATGGTGGAACTAGTGATAGACAGATAAACAGACCAAGGGGCATCATATTTGAAAATCTGCCATTGAACAGAGATTTCATTACGTTAACAGAGAATCCATGAACTATTTAATAAACAATGCTGGGACAACCGGCTATCTATAGATGAAAAGAAAAATAGTTTTAAAAATCTTACTTCATTCACAAATACTGAATTCTGGATAAATTACAGACTTGTATGAAAACAGAAAAACTTTTAGAAAAAAATAGAGCAGGATGCCTCTATGGCGTTGGGGTTGGAAATCAGTTCTTAGGAAATAAAAACTGTAAGTAACAAAAGACAGACCTGATAATTTTGATGGCATTGGTGTTAATCCACATCACAAGAGATGCCATAGACAAAGTAAAAGACAAGCTACAGAGATGGGGAAATACATCTGCAGTTCCCGTAAATGAAAAGGACTAATCCACACTGTGTAAAAGAATTACAGAAGTGAATAAAATTAAGACAAACAATCCCATAGAAAAAGGAGCAAAGGATGTGAATAGATAATTCCAGAAAAGAAAACTGCAGGGTCCACATGGAGGTGCTCAGTCACGTTAATAGTCAGGGAAGTAAAAATTTAAAAAGCAACAAGTAATCACTTATGCCCTTCAAAAAGGTAAGACTCAGAAATCCGATAAGAACTGGCAAGTATACAGGGAAACAGAAATTCCAGTACACTCCTGGTGGGAGTATATATTGATACAATGGTGTAGGGAGGTGGTGTGAAAGTGATTGAAGATGTGCATATGGTATGATTCAGTCATTCCCAAAGGAGCAGTGAGCAAGGACACTTTCATTTGGAGCAAAATAATGGTGGTTTTTGCCATTAAAAGTAATGGTAAGAACCACAGTTACTTTTGCACCAACCTAATATATTGCAGCCAGCCCTCTGTGCCATAGTCATCACCTCCCCAGAGGTTATACCATGCATTGGATAACCTGAAGCAACGTGGTCTGTCTCGAATGCCAACTGCACGTTCCACTCACGTGCACACACTCTCTATGCTCTTTTCTTCCTTAAATGGTCTCCTTAGCATTTACCACTGCTATAGTATGTTTTTCATCCACACTATATTTCATATGTAGCATATATTTTACTTATCTTTTTTATTGTCTGCCTCATGAGGGGTTTTGTCTTTGTCTTTTTTTTTTCTCAATGCCACTTCCCCAGTACCTAAAACACTGCTAGCCCATCATAGGCACCCTATAACTATTTGTGGCAAAAATAAATAAATGAAATCTCAAAAACATGATACAGAGTTAAAAAAAGCAAGATGTAAAAGGATATGGATTCCATTCATGTCAGTGTTAAAGCACATCATAGCACATAGATTATGGAAAGCTAATAAACATGTAGTAAAATAATATATGCATGTTGGCTTCAAGAGAGCCATGATTTCTGGGGAAAGAAAGTGGGGGATGCTTGGGGGCAGGATTTTAGTCACATCTATTACATTTTATTTCTTAGGTCAACCCGATGGACATCTGGCAAAATGTTAACATCGATTATTTTGAGTGTTCGAAATATTTCATAATTTTTGAAAAGTTGCAGATAAATAAACAAGTAAAGAGGAAAAATATTGTCAGGTTATCCCCTTACATTAAGGCTATTCCTCTAGGTCTGACCCAAAGGCCACCTTGGGCATTCAGAATTCTTTACCTTAACCCTACTCTCCTGAAGGTCACTCATGTCGCCCTAGGCAACAGTGCACAGGTGTTTCTGGTTCTATTTTTGTTGATAAATCTCATTCTGCTGTGTTTTATTCAATCAGGGCTCCTATTTTCCGGTGGGGATTAGGTATCAACTACTGGAAATGAACTCTTACCCACAATCAGCCACAGCATCACATCCACTAAACAGCGGGAAGAGCAGACGTGGGCATTTCGTTTATCAGATGATGGGTGAACACCAGGCAGAAACACTCTGAGACTGCAGCAGACACAGACATGTATTAACACAGATAAGTTTTTATTGAATTAAGAGGGAGCACTTAGAAGGAAGACCCTAGAGAGTAAAAAGATTAAGTCATTTTGAAACATTTTTCTCCTGTCAAGGGAGCAAATGGAATATCAGCGTGGCCGCCGGATTCTGACTCACCAGAGCCACGTGGAACGGCAGCCTCCCAAGGGAAAGGAGAAGGCTTCGCTGGTGGTTCCCAAGGAAAGCCTCTGCCAACAGGAGTTGTCTACACAACATGTTCATGAACGGAATATCCGGAGAATACATTGCTTTGATAACAAGGGAAGGTGACATGCAAGATACCAAGATGCTTTTCTTACTATTTAAAATACTGTTTTCCTAAGAGGTGTTGCTGATACACCTTGATACATTGCACTTTCTTTTCCTTTTGAGACAGTCTCGCTCTGTCACCCAGGTTGGAATGCAATGGCGTGATCTGGGGTCACTGCAACCTCTGCCTGCTGGGTTCAAGCAATTCTCCTGCCTCAGTTGCCCAAGTAGCTGGAATTACAGGCGCCCGCCACCAAACCCAGTTAATTTTTTGTGGTTTTAATAGAGGCGGGATTTTGCCATCTTGGCCAGGCTGGTCTTGAACTCCTGACCTCAGGTGATCCACCCACATCAGCCTCCCAAAGTGCTGGGATTACAGGTGTGAGCCACCGCGCCCAGCCAGCTCTGTCTTTTTTTATGTAAAGAAAAATCTATTTATAACTGCTCAGCTTGGAGAACAGGAGAGATTCAAAGGATAAACTCCCAATATTACTTTGACCCAAAGCCTGAAAGCTGCTGTTAATTTTAAAAACTTCTTTGAACAGAAATAAATGTTTTATTTAACTATTTTTCCCACCTCCTTTTATTTTTCTTTCACCTAAAAGTAGAACGCAGAACATTTTCCATTCCCTGTGGAAAGTCTAGATTTCTGAAGGTATTGGCAAGATGGTCTGGATTTTTTTCAGATTTTTATGGTAGTACATTCTAAAGGGTGGGGTCTCGCCTGTTCCTGTATTAAGAGGACTGAAAATTGGAGGAAGGGAGGGAGGAGGTAAGTGCTGCATTCCACGTCTTATCTTTAGCATTTACAAGAACCATAGAAATGTATCCCAAGCCCCTGAAGCAGGAAGCAAGTAGTAAAACCCATGTGTTCATAGGAAATTCCGTGGCTTTTTTGCTCCATGGTGCTTTCTGGGAAGAGCCAAAGGTAAAAATGGCCAGAGGGAGGTTACCTGAAAGCCCACTGTGGCCCCTGCCAGGCCAGCATGCCCAGCCACCCCCACAGGCTTCTCCTCGGGGCCTGAGTGAGAAGGTTTGGGAGCAAGAATGTATTGGTGGTCTCCTCCAGGCCTGAGCACTGGCCTCCCTGGGTCTGGGAAAAAGGGTCTTAGGGCTTGGAGGCAGTGCCAAGAGTATATTCCTACCCAGCCACTTTCCTCCTTCCCTAATGAAATAGACAAAAACATCTGAGTCTGCCCATCAGTGTGGCAGGAATGGTGCAAAGGTCAAGAGAAAAACCTGCACTCACTGGCCTTGCAACTTACGCTGCTCCGTCTTTCCAGAGCTCAGGCTGCTTGGCTAAATATGAAATGAAATCCAAAGTCCCTGGCCCCTGTGAAGGGTCTTGCAGAGATTAAACAAAGGATATAAACACTTAACACAGGTAAGTACTTAGTACGGTGTTATTCTTCTTTGCATTATTTCATGATTTGAGACCATCAAGGCCAAGGGGACTCCATTAGCAGGCAAATCTGCAAGCCCACAAGTTTGCTCCTGGGCCAAGTTCCAAGAACTGTACTATCCCTCCCCTACTCCTGACCCCAACCCCAACAGGGACACTCTTGCAAATGAAAGCCATAATTCCCATTGGATGTCTGTGTCTCTTAAGGTTTCTTGGGTCTTGATTTCTACTCCCATTCCAAGAATGCCACTGTTTGCACAAATGTCAATTAAAGAATACATCTCTCCTGGGGCTCCAATGCCTGGTTGGGAGGCAGCAGCAAGGGCTCTGAGGCTCTGGCTGAACTGGAGTTTTTCCACTCCTTACCTTCCCCCAGCAACCCCATAGAAAAAAGATGCCACCCAAAGGAATCACTGGAAACCACTAGTATCTGCTGGGCCTGCACTGCATCTGGGGCTTCAGACTGCCTGGGCTGCCTGCCCCACCCACTCCACCCTGGAGGAATCAGGTGGAAAACAGGATATTGCTTTTCTCCTCACAAACCTCAATGAGCTGTGGGCCTCTGTTTTTAGTGTAAATGCTGTTTGTTCAGGAGAACAGCTATGAGTGTGGGTTGGGAAGATTTCTGCATATTTTCAAACAAATTTAATCTATATTTGTTGTGTTCCAGCAATGTAAATATGATTAATCTTCAGAATGCCATTAATCTTAATTTAATCGGTTGCATTTTTCCATTAACTAATTATTGCTTCTCTGAGTTAATTAGCTACCTTTATTCCTCCTTGAGTCAAAAAGCCATTATTCCTAGTCAAACATAATGTTTTAGAGCTAATTTTTTCACAGGTTTCTCAAATTCTCTAAAGATCCTCCAGCTGTGCTACAAGGGATCCTAGTGTACCCAGGACCAGGGCAAATGGAGAAGGGAAAGGGACAGAGAGGCGCCAGACGAAGGAGTCTACCCTCTCTTGTTTTAATTCAATCAACCCAAGTTTTATATAACATACTAGACTTTTGCATGAGATTTCACTTGAAGGAAGAACTCTACTATTCCCAAACAACTCTTCAAATGCATTCCTTTTTTTTTTTTTTTCAAGATGGAGTTTTGCTTTTGCTGCCCAGGCTGGAGTACAGTGGTACAATCTCAGCTCACCACAACCTCTGTCTCCCGGGTTCAAGCAATCCTCCTGCCTCAGCCTCCTGAGTAGCTGGGATTACAGGCGCATGCCGCTACACCTGGCTAATTTTGTATTTTTAGTAGAGACGGGGTTTCTTCATGTTGGTCAGGCTGATCTTGAACTCCTGACCTCAGGTGATCCACCCGCCTTGGCCTCTCAAAGTGCTGGGATTACAGGTATGAGCCATTGCACCCGGCCTCAAATGCATTTTATATGTGCCCACACCTAGCAGATCATTGAGTGTGACTAAAACAAAGTAACTATTTTAGCCAGAGAGACTTCATGCACTTATGTGAGTGGGTGCCCTTTGAAATTGTCACATTAAGACACTATAGACATATCCCTATGATGCTGCCATTTCTCAAAAATTTGTTGGCATTTTTAAGTAATTGATTTCAAAGCTAAATGTGTATTTCTTTGGCTATTTTCACTAGGGACAAAAATTACATACATAAAATGGGGATTAGAAATAACACTTCTGTTTCCTGAAGAAGAAAGAAAGCACATGTAAAATTTACTCTGCAAAATGTGAAACCCTAAACCAATTTTATGTTTTTAAGAATTCTCTGAAGGTGGGTTTAGATTTCTGAAATGGTCTAAAGTCATTCTGAGTTAAAACTATCAAACAAGATGGATAATCATGCTTGGTAATATAGTAAGAGGTACAAAAACAGGGGTGACTCATACAATGGCACTGACTTTCTTGGTGGTTTAAACTTCTCGCCAAAGGCAATTCCAGGAGAGGCAGCCTTCAAGGTTGGGATCATTCTGCAGGGTGATCCCTAGGAAAGGTGCCTTTGGTGGAACTGCTCTGCCTGTCGATGCTGTACCCACTCTCGGTATGGGGATTTGGAAAGCATGGACCCCCAATGAAGTGTATGTTCCTAATCATCTTTCCCAGAATCTGGCACAGTGGCTGGCAGGAATGCAACTGATGTTGGTTGAAACAAAGCTTTCTCAGGGTTTCAGTATGGAAATATTGAAATCTTGATTTCCAAAAGATCGATTTTTGAATAGCAAACTGGATTTGAAGCCTAACATTTCCCTCACACCTTTGTCTTAGGTTTTTTTTCAGATGGGGGAACTTGATCCAGAGAAGCCCAGTGACTTAGCCTAGTAGCACAGCAAGCATGTGGCAAGGTGAGGACCAAAACCTGCAGCTGCTGACTCCCAGTCCAGTGCTCACTGCACCCTGCCTTGTTGCTCAGTCCTCAGGCTGGCTTAACGGGCATGCGACCTGTGCAGCGGCCCCCTCTTTGGTTTAACACTCTGTTGTCATCACCTTGAAATTCTTAATAATTTTTCAACAAGGGTTCCCCACATTTTACTTTTGCATGGGGCTTCACAAATTATGTGGCTCATCCCGCCAGTACCTTTGTGGATATGATTCAAGCTTTAGGCATGTCTCCTTGGAGAAGCATGTTCCAGAGTCATGTTCCAGATCAAAGACAGGGCTGACAGGCTGGGTGTGGTGGCTCAAACCTGTAATCTCAACACTTTGGGAGGCCAAGGCCAGAGGATTGCTTGAGCCCAGGAGTTAGAGACCAGTCTGGGCAAAACAGCGAGACCCTTTCTCTCTATATAAAAAAAATTAGTCTGGCATGGTAGTGCATGCCTATAGTTCCAGCTACTCGGGAGGCTGAGGGGGGAGGATGACTTGAGCCTCAGAGGTTGAGGCTGCAGTGAGCTGTGATGAAGCTGCTGCACTCCAGTCTGGGCAAGAGAGCAAGACTCTGTCTCCAAAGAAACATAGAGGCACAAGGCCGAGGTCAGGGAGTCCTGGGGCCCTGGGTCACCCTCTTTAACTGTTAACTGTTAAAGAGGGTCACCCAGGGCTCCCTAGCCTTGGCTCTGAGTTCTCTTTGGTGCCTCATTCATGGTAACTGCTTACCAGTTAGCTTGTTCCAAGCTGAAGCCATGTCTCCTGCGGCAGCTCCCTGGGCTGGGAGGCAGGCCTGAGTTAATTCTAGCCAGCACTGACTGAGTCAACCCACATCAAAATAGCTGACTGAAATGGGGAAGATTCTCTTCTTAGGCAAATCACTGGCTGTTTGGTATATTGCCAGGAGAGATTAGCTATTGTTTTTGTGTATTTGTTTATTTTCGTACTGAACCAATTGATCTTTCAGGGAATTTTCTGAAAGGAACAGTTGTTTCGATGTTGTATGGAACAACTACTGGCTTTTGTTGTATGGAAACGGGTTGCTTTTCTAATAGGACCTCTTCAAGTCATGTGCTTAGCCCATGTGAGTAAGTGTGGAACCAGCTCATGAAAGCTCCTTTACCAGCTTAATCACCCCCTGCCAGCCAAGGCTGGTCCTTGGCCATGCTAGGAGATGCCTGTTTGATTCTCCCCTCCTTTCCTCTGGGCATTCTCTGACATTCTTCTTCACCCACAAAGTACTTACATGTTGACGGTCACCAAGGTCACTCCTCTATGGCTGAGACATGGCTCTGTGTTCTCAGTCTTGCTTCCCCTATCACTGTCCACCTGTCCTGTCCACGTTCCCTTTTCCATTGTGCACTCTGCTACCTGATCACGAGTCACCTTCAGCTGATGTCCTTTACCCCAACGCCTGTCTCGAATTGGCTCACTGATATGTCTCTGCTCAGGTGAAGATATGCCTCAGTTCACTTAAATGCAGTAGCTGTGATTGCGCCACTGCACTCCAGCCTGGCAACAGAATGAGACTTTGTCTCTAAATAAATAAATATGCACATGCAGGCTATAGCAGATGCTGTCACTGACATCCGCAGGAGCCAGTGGGGGTTGAAGAATCGATGCCCTAGCCTCCTCACCTTCAAGGCGTGTTCCATGTCATCTCCCAGAGATCCCCAACAAGGGGGAACCCAAGTTGCTGACAGTGGTAAATTGCTATGAACCTACACTTAGCACCTCCCGCTGCCCTCCCCTGTCTCATTTCCCAGTCGCGTGCTGGTGTTTCCTGTACTGCCTGCCAAATAGAGATTGTCTCCTTAGGCATAGTCACTGGCTATTTGGACCCAATCACTTGCACCTGAATTTTTGTCTCCAGGTTGGCTTGTGGGGGAATCTGCCTAAGACCATTGGTGCCAGGAGAGGCCTTGGAGGCAGACATTGAGCATTGGAATCTAGAGTTGGATCACTTGCCACCAAGTGGTGATGACTTCCAGAGTCCTGCACAATCACACTTACTAAGGTCTTTACTTGCTGAGGATGGAGACAGTTACAGACAGAAAGCAGGGTGCACCGGCCTTTGCAATAGCTCTAATGATTGAAGAATATAGGGGTGATCATCAGTTTAAGGATTGGTTGTAGCTGCCATAAAAACCCAGGAGAAAAAAATAACAGGCTCAGGTCAGGCAGTTGCCAACTCAGAGGGCCCACGTGAAAGGTGGAGACTTCTGTGGAAGTAGTTAAAGAGTTCCTCCTCTCCTAGCCAAAGGGAGGTGCTGAAAACCAGGCCCAAATTGGGTTGTAAAGATGTGGAGGCACAAAGTCCTTGTCTGCTACAGTCTTGTCTGCTACAGTCAGGACCCTGTTAGGGAAGGAGTGTAAACTAGAGCCTGTGATGAGGCCTTCTGGGACTGGCAGGGGTGAGGGAGGGGGTTCCCTGCTTGATAGGGGAGGGCACCGTCCCATTGCCTGGAGACCTTGTAGTCCTCACCAGGGCCAGATGCCTTGTGAGATGATGTGTACTTTCCCCATGATCTCTCTTGCCTTACCTCATGGCTTTGAGCCAGTAACTGGGGTCTTGACACAGCCTGGGCTGAGCAGAAAAGCACTGTCTCTGCCACAGGAAGAAAGGAGTTATTTTCCTGAGTGCTGCAGGGCCTGCCTCATGGATACTGACAGGGACTGGGTAGAATGTGCCTGGGAATGGATCGTGAGGGAGGTTGTGAAGACCAGGGAGGAAGGAGGATAAGCCTGGGCAGGGGAGAGCTCATTGATATGGTGCCACACTTCTGTGACTGAGGATTTAACCATCTGGCAAAAGTGTCTGGACCAGACCCTGTATACCGCTGGGAGGGCTTCTTGAATTCAGACCCAATCATGACCCACAGTCAATGAGGTGGAGATGTTGGAACTGCACTGGGAGAGCATAAGAAAGGGTCAATATTCCCAGGGAAGTAAGAATGTTAGGATGGATTTGTTGGGTAAGACCAGAAGCCTGAGAGGGTGCTCCTTTCATCACTAACGTGCTAAACGTGCTAAGAACAATGGCTTAATGGTGACTGTCCTCTGGAGGCCTTGGTTGTTGGGAGGAGATGCTGTTACAAAATTGAGCTCCCCAGTATTAACAATTAGGACAGAAGTCCTCTCAGAGAGCAACAGGTAAACATGACAGGCAAGTCATCACTGTAACAGATAGCAAGGACAAAACGGCCCTTGGGGACCCTGGCCCACAGAGATCTGTGATGACAGTGAATACACCACTGAGTCTCAGTGGCAAGATACACAGGAAACCAGTAGGATATTACTTGACTTATGATACCAAGTGAGATCATGAGAAATTGAGCAGAAGATTGAAGTCAACTACAGTATGAAAAATGGCAGTCCCTTGCCTAGTGAGGACTAAATTCTGACCTTTTTTCTCTCTTGCCCAAATTCCTATCTAGGGAGTCTAGGGAGGCATTTTACGATTTTACAAACCATAAAATTTCATCAGAGTGGTTCCTGGCATAACACCACATGACAGATAAAAAAGGAAGTCCAAATATTTTACCCCAAAATATATTTCTTTGCCATAATTTGAAATGGCCCTGGAAGAAACCATCTTTCATGAGGGGAAAATTTGTGTCTGAAGAGAATCTCTATTAATATAACTAGATCTTTTCCCTTCCAGACCCTCCCAGTGTTAGAGATTAACTGAGAGTCTAGCACCCTTTAAAAGTCTGAATCAGAATGATCAAATAGTCTAAATCAAACAGAGCATGAGTGGTTCTGAGCAGTGCAATTGGTGAACTGTTGTGGGACAACTGAGTGAACCATGAGATGACACGTTGGCATTCTTCCCATATTCCCCATAGTACACGTGAATGAGGTCTTAATGAAAGCCCATGGGCCACCAGGTTGCCATCAGGCCATCATGAATTGGGTGTTATCTGATCCACCAACCCACTAAGCTGGGCATGTATGGCAACACTCCATTATCAAAGGAAGTCATGTATACACGATCAGACATGAGCAGTCCCTGAAGGCACATGTAAGTTACATGAAGAAGTGGCCCAAACGCCCATGGTCTCCTCACTTCTGCTCCACTGCCGTTTTTCTCTTACTGTACCTGTGTTTTCATGGAGAGTTCCTTACAATCAGTTGACAGAGAAAGAGAAGACTTGAGCCTGGTTTGTAGATACTTTGCATAATGTGCAGGCATCACCTAAAAGTGAACAGGTGCAGAACTACAGCCTCTTTCTGGGACATCCCTGGAGGACGGTGATGGAGGGATATCTTCCCAGTAGGCAGAACTTTGCACCTGTTTGTTCAATTTTCTTGGAAGGAGAAAAGTACAGATTTGATATTATGTGCTGATTTATGAGCTGTGGCCAATGGTTTGGCTGGATCTTCAGGGACTTGGAAGGAACATGATTGGAAAATTGAAGACAAGGAAATTTTGGGAAGAGATATGTGGATAAACCTCTCTTGATGCACAAAAAACATGTAGATATTGGTGTCCCATATGAATGCTCACCGAAGGGGGACCTCATCATAAGAGAATTTTAATAACCAAGTGGGTAGGATGACTTATTTGGTCATCCTCTTTCCCCAGTCATCCTTGTCATTGCCCAGTGGGCTCATGAACAAAGTGTCCATGGTGGCATGGATGGAGGTTATGTTTGGGCTCACCAACATGGACTTCCACTCACCAAGGCCAACCTGGCTATGGCCACTGCTCAATGCCCAGTCTCCCAGCAGCAAAGAGCAACACTGAGTCCCCAATATGGCACTATTTCCAGGGGTGATCAGCCAGCTACCTGGTGGCAGGTTGATTACATTGGGCCACTTCCATCATGGAAGGAGTAGTGTTTTGTCCTTACTGGAATAGACACTTACTCTGGATACAGATTTGCCCTCCCTGCACACAACACATCTGCCAAAACTGCTATCTGTAAATTTACAGAATGCCTTATCCAGTGTCATGGTATTCCACACAACATTGCTTTTAATAAAGGAAATCACTTCACAGCAAGAGAAATGGGACCATGGGTCCATGCTCATGGACGTCACTGGTCTTACCATGTTTCCCATCATCTTGAAGCAGCTGGCTTTATAGAATGGTGAAATGGCCTTTTGAAGACTCAGTTACAGCATCGGCAAGGTGGAAATACCTACTTTACAGGGCCAGGGCAGGGTTCTCCAGAAGGCTGAATATGCTTTTGAATAAGCATGCAATATGTGGTGCTGCTTCTCCCATAGCCAGGATTCACAGATCCAGGAATCAAGAGGTGGAAATAGGAAGTGGCACCACTCATGATTAGTTCTCATGATCCACTAGCAAACTTTTTGCTTCTTTTCCCCATGGAGGATTTTAAATAAACAAGTAGATTATCTACTGCTCTGGAAGTCTTAGTTCCAAAGGAGGAACACTTCCACCAGGAAACTCAACAGTGATTCCATTGAACTGGAAGTTAAGACTGCCATGTTAAGTGTTACCATGCCCTGTGATTAATGTCAATAGAAAACTACAACAGTCAATCCAGGCAGGGCTACTAATGACCCAGAACCTTTAGGAATGAAGGCTTTGGTTAGCCCCCCAGGTAAACGACCATGACCAGCTGAGGTGCTTGCTGAAGGCAAAGGGAAAACAGAATGGGTAGAGGAAGAAAGTAGTTATAAATACCAGCTATGACCACATGACTGGTTTCAGAAACAAGGATTAATTGTCATGAATATTTCCTTCTACTTTATTATGAATACATGTGTGTGTGGATATATGTGTGTGGATACATACATATACGTATTATATGTAGGTTTTCTTTACTCTTATTCCTTTAACATGTAACATAAGATGTACTGATTTTGTGTCCTGGTATTTAAGTATTATTAATTTTACATTATAATTTTGAAGTTATGGGATATTAAGAAGAGTAAACATCACTCGAAGGCTTTACCTTCTCTCCTGGGGAAGGGCTTAGAGTATTTTCTATTGCATGCAGGATAGTTACATCATGGTAGGTGGAATTATGACCTTGCTGTTGTCTTTATTTGGGAATTAAGTATGGTTTAAGGAAATGCATATGGGTGCCAAATTGACAAGGGGTAGACTGGCAAGATGCTTCATTTTAAGTGTGAACTTGACTGGGCCATGGGATGCCCAGTAGCTTGTGAAACATTATTTCTGGGTGTGTCTGTGAGGGTGTTTCTGGACAGGGCTAGTGTTTGAATTGGTGGAATAAGTAGAGCAGATGGCCCTCCCTAGTGTGGGTGGGCATCCTCCAATCCATTGAAAGACCGAATAGAATAAAAAGGCAGAAGAAGATTGGATTCATCCTCCTTTTGCCTGGCTGCTTGAGCTCGGGCATCAATCTTTTTCTGCCCTCGGCTCTCCTGGCTGTCAGCCCTTCAGACCTGAACTGGAATCTACGCCACTGTTTCTCTGGTTCTTAAGCCTTTGAATAACAACATTAGCTTTCCTGGGTCTCCAGCTTGCAGCTCATGGGACTTCTTAGCTTTCATAATTCCATGAACCAATACCTTATAATAAAGTCCTTATTTTTTTAACTTTTTAATTAAAAAAAATATATCCTATTCATTATGTTTCTTTGGAGAACGCTGACTGATACAGGGTCCTACTGTAGGCTTCTGTGACTCCTTGCCTTAGAGCTTCCTCTAGGTCTTTGTGTGTGTGTGTGTGTGTGTGTGCCTTTATGTGTGTCCGTGTGTATGTCTTTGTGTATGTGTGTGTGCGCGCGTGCACACGGCACTCACTTCAACTCTCATCTCTTTCCTTGCACCAGCCATCCTTCAACCCTCTGCACCTCCATTCACTAGTTTGGAAAACAAGATAGTGCAGTTGTACTATCTCCAAGATCTTTTCCAGGGCCATCACTGAAAATTAGGCAGCTTGGGTTAGGCCTAAATGATGGGAATTTGCACTTCCCGGGAAGATATTTGAACCAAACCGTGAAGGGCAGAGAGTGGGAAAGCAGGCCCTGGCTGCTGAGCAGTGGGGTGGTTGCAGAGAGTCATCTTCAACACCCAGAAAAGTGAGAGAGACAGATATGGCGTGATATTGTAAACACTCTCTTCCCATCTCATTGCTGTTAGTTTTCTCTGCACCCAGGACTTTGCAAACTTCAGTGAATGGATCTGAGCTGTAACACTGGCTAAAGAGCTACTTCCAGTGACTATTTATTTATTTATTTATTTATTTTTGAAATGGAGTCTTGCTCTGTCGCCCAGGCTGGAGTGCAGTGGCATGATCTCAGCTCACTGCAAGCTCTGCCTCCTGGGTTCACACCATTCTCCTGCCTCAGCCCCCCGAGTAGCTGGACTACAGGCACCCGCCACCATGCCCAGCTAATTTTTTTGTATTTTTCGTAGAGAACAGGGTTTCACCATGTTAGCCAGGATGGTCTCAATCTCCTGACCTCGTGATCTGCCCGCCTTGGCCTCCCAAAGTGCTGGGATTACAGGCATAAGCCATCGCGCCCGGCCCCTTCCAGTGTTTTTGAGTGGCCCAGGAGGCAGCTGGACAGGAAGGCATACCTTGGAGATATTGTGGGTTCTGTTCCAGACCACTGCAATAAAGTGAGTGTCACAAGAAAGCAAGTCACACAAATTTTTTGATTTTTCAGTGCGTATAAAAGTTATATTTATTTTATACTGTGGCCTATTAAGTGTGAAATAGCATTGTCTAAAAAATGTACATACCTTAATTTAAAATGCTTTATTGCTTAAAAATGCTAACAATCATCAGAGCCTTCAGTGAGTCATAATTTTTTGCCTCAACATTGATGGCTGCTGACTAATTAGGGTGATGGTTGTTGAAGACTGAGGTGGCTGTGGAAATTTCTTAAAATAAGACAATGACGAGGTTGACCACATTGATTGACTCTTCCTTTCACAAAAGATTTATCTGTAGCATGTGGTGCTGTCTGGTAGCATTTTATCCACAGTAGAACTTTCAAAATTGGAGTTAATCTTCTCAAACCCTGTCACTGCTTTATCAACTTATGGAATGTTCTAAAATCTTCACTGTCATTTCAACAGTGTCCATAGCATCTTCCCCAATAGAAGATTCTATTTCATGAAACCACTTTCTTTGCTTATCCATAAGAAGCAACTCCTCATCCATTCAAGTTTTGACTTGAGATTGCAGCAATTCAGTTGTATCTTCAGGGTCCAGTTCCAATTTCAGTTTTCTTGCTCTTTTCACCACATCTGCAGTTACTTCCTCTACTGAAATATTGAACTCATCAAAGTCATCCATGAGCACTGAAGTCGAGTGTTAAACTCCTGGTAATGTTGCTATTTTGACCATGTTCCATGAATCACAAATGATTGCAATGGCATCTAGAATGGTGAATCCTTTCCAGAAGGTTTTCAATTTGCCTTGTCCAGATCCATCAGAGGAATCACCATGTATGACAGCTATAGCCTTACATAATGCAGTTCATAAATAATAAGGCTTGAAAATCAGATTTACTCTTTGATCCCATGAGCTGAAGAATGTACGTTGTGTTAGCAGGCATTAAAAAAAGAAAAACACATTGATCTCTGTACATCTCCATCAGAGTTCTTGGTTGACTGGGTGCATTATCAATGAGCAGCAATGTTTTGAAAAAACTATTTTTTTTTTTTTTTTTTTTTTCTGAGCTGGAGGTCTCAACAGTGGGCTTAATATATTCAGTAAACTATGCTGTAAACATATGTGCTGCCAACCTGGGTTTGTTTTTCCTTTTCTAGAGCACACGTAGAGTAGGTTTAGCATAATTTTTAAGGGCCCTAGGATTTTCAGAATGGTCAACAAGCATTTGCTTCAACTTCAAATCACCAGCTGCATTAGCCACTAACAAGAGTCAGACTGTGCTTTGAAGTCTTGAAGCCAAGCATTGACTTCTCATTAGTTACAAAAGTCCCAGGTAGCATCTTTTTCCAATAAAAGGCTGTCTACATTGTCTCCATTGAAAACCTGCTGTTTAGTGTAACCACTTTCATCAATGATGTTAGCTAGATCTTCTGGATAACTTGCTGCAGCTTCTCCATCAGCACCTGCTGCTTCACTTTGCATTTCTTTGGTATGGAGATGACTTCTTTCCTTCAACCTTATGCACCAACATCTGCTAGCTTCCAACTTTTCTTCTGCAGCTTCTTCACCTCTCTCAGCCTTCATAGAATTGAAGAGAGTTACAGCCTTGCTCTAGATTAAATTTTGGCTTAAGGGAATGTTATGGCTGGTTTGATCTTCTATCCAGACCAGTCAAACTTTCTCCTTATCAGTAATACGGCTATATTGCTTTCTTATCATTTGTGGGTTCACTGGAGTAGCACTTTTAATTTCCTTGAAGAACTTTTCCTTTGTACCACAATCTGGCTAAATGTTTGGAGCAAGAGACCTAGCTTTCAGCCTATCTTGGCTTTTCACATGCCTTCATAACCAAGCTTAATCATTTCCAGCTTTTGGTTTAAAGTAAGAGATGTGACGTTTTCTTTCACTTGAACACTTAGAGGTCATTGTAGGGTTATTAGTTGACCTAATTTCAATATTGGTGTCTCACAGAATAGGAAGGCCCAAGGAGAAGGAGAGAAATTGGGGAACAGCTGGTATGTGGAGCAGTCAGAACACACACACCATTTACAGATTAGGTTTGCAGTATTATATGGACACAGCTTGTGGGACCCCAGAATAATTACAATAGTAACATCAAAGATCACTGATTACAGATCACCATAACAGATATATAATGAAAAAGTTTGAAATATTGCAAAAATCACTAAAATCTGATAAAGAAATATGAAGTGAGCACATTCTATTGGAAAGTGGTGCTGATAAACTTGCTTGTAGCTGGGTTGATACCAACCTTCAATTTGTGAAAAACACAGTATCCGCTAAGCCTAACATAATGAAGTACAATGAAACTAGGTGTGCTTGTATTTCTGGGCCTCAGTGGTGGCATCTGAGAGTAAATGCTTTGCAAAGTCACTCACCTGCTCCTCTGCAGTACCAGGGCTGTGGTGGGGGCAGGGGCTGGGGAACCCTGCTCTGGGCTGGTCTCTGCAGGTGCATGGAAGGAGGGAGGAGGTAGAATGAAGAAGTGGATGGCTGCAAAATCAGTAATGCCCAGCACTGAGGGCACTGAGGAACCTCATTGGCATTGTGAGCTCTCATGGTGCTTGGGTCAGTATCCTAGTAGGCCAGTCAGTGCTGCTTCGAGTTGCATCAGTAGAGCAGTGGGGTGAGTCTGACTACAGGGACTCTTTCTGGGGCCTGGAACTTTGGGATTGGCCTTAAAAGCCTATGGCCTTGGGTACTGGATTATCTGCTTGACCAAAGGCACCACAGCTTCATTGGTTTTTGGCTTTGTGGGCTGAAATTTTGCTTGGGCAGGCCCTTGGGTGGGGGTCCAGCCCCCTGGTAAGAAACCAACCAGGGGACTGAGTCATATGGGTCCCAGGGAGACCAGGGAGTTCCCACATGTTGGAGATCAGGAATGGGGCAGGGAGCACCCAGGCCTTCAGGGTCAAGGGCCAGGAACCGTGATATCAGTCATACCGCCCTCCTTGGCAGAAGCTCCTCAATATTGGAGCTTCTTTGGAAACTGGTTAAAAAACTGCTTTTGAATTCAGACCAGATGTCACTATGTATGAGCTTTTTGACCTTGGAAAAGTTATTTCGTCTCTCTGGGCCTATTGTCTCATCTCTAAAGAGAAGGTGACAGTATTATTAACCTGTTGGAGTTGTTGGGACTTAGGTAACATAGAGCCCTGGCATATGACGAGTGCCCCACTGTATCACCATGTCTTTTATTTTTGTATTTTGATGCTTTGGCACCTGGCATCTCACTGAGCATGGAGGGGACCAACCCTTCTAGGGTTAGACAATTCCCAGATAGTAAACAACTCACCTGTGAATGCATTCTTTGCATAAAAACCAACCAATCCAGAGCCCACACACCCAGCCAACTCCTTTATGGGGCCACTATCACTTGCTCTAATAACCCCACGGCCAGGTACCAGGCAACTGGGTACACCACTGATATGGCTTGGCTCTGTGTCCTCACCCAAATCTCATCTCCAATTATAATCCCCATGTGTCAAGGGAGGGACCTGGTGGGAGGTGACTGGATCATGGAGGTGGTTCCCTCATGCTGTTCCTGTGATAGTGAGGGAGTCCTCATGAAGTAAGATGGTTTTAAATGTGGCAGTTTCCCCTGTAGTCTCTCTCTCCTGTCACCATGTAAGACGTGCCTCACTTCCCCTTCACCTTCCACCATGATTATTGGTTTCCTGAGGCCTCCCCAGCCTTGTGGAACTGTGAGTCAACTAAACCTCTTTCGTTCATAAATTACCCAGTCTTGGGTATTTCTTTATAGAGGCATGAGAATGGACTAATACAATTGGTAAGGGACTTCAGCTGGGAGGACGTGGGAACAGGGTTTCTTTAATCTTTCTTATTTCTGTCTTTTCTCACCATTTCACA
This sequence comes from Rhinopithecus roxellana, assembly GCF_007565055.1. Taxonomy (NCBI): domain Eukaryota; kingdom Metazoa; phylum Chordata; class Mammalia; order Primates; family Cercopithecidae; genus Rhinopithecus; species Rhinopithecus roxellana. Next base: position 96,436,179 of record NC_044559.1, on the reverse strand, counting down.
CCACCAGGGCTAGCTTGATGGGTAAGGGCAGAAGGGAGGTGGCAGAGGGAGAGGGATTCATAGACTAAAGACCTGTCTCTAACCTTGGGGCATGGGTTCATCCTATTACTGCTGAATGGTGGAGGCTCTGCAGCCTAAATCAAGGCGTGATGATAGGCCTTTGGGCAATGATCCTTTATAACATGCCCTGACAGTGTTGGAGGCTGAGCACAGTGACATGCAAGCTGGAAATCAGGGACTGCCTAGATACTGTGAGGGTCCAGAGAAGGATCTTGAGGCCAGCCAGGCTTGGATTTGACTTCCATCTGTGTAACCTTAAACATGCTTATTAACCCTCAGATTCCTCAACTATGAAATGGGACGAAAACACCCACCTTCCCGGGTTATTATTAGCATTAGATGACACGGTAACAAGGAAATGATTAAGTGACCACTAAAAGGAAGCTGTTGCATTTCACAAGACAGTTCTACAGAAAGGTGACAATCTCCCAGAAGAGGCCTCCAGCACGGGTTGCTAATGTGAGGACTGCTGGTGTCCTCCTAGTACCCTGGGTATAGGATCGCCCTAAACACTCAGCCTCAGAGACAAGAGGGAGGAGAGAACTGCAAGTCTGGACAAACTTGCAGAGTCCCTCCTTCCCTGAGCTGGGAGATTTGCCAGGAGAGGCCGATGCTGACCTCCCCTCTGTGTCCCATAATATATCCTGGCACATAGGTTGGCTGGTCAACTGCTGGCACCACAGTTAATGGGATGTGCTCAGTTCCAGGAATCTGATAGTCAACAACCAATGAGACAAACGCTAAACAGACTTTATAATCACCTACTGTGTGTAGTGTACTAGGTTTACAGAATCTGTTTATCCCTGTTCACGTACCAAATGAGAAGCTGAACTTTCTGGGTAGAAAGCAGGCTGGAAACTACCTACTTCTGTCAAGGGTAGAGGTTTCCCAGACCACTGTGAAAGAGAGTCATTGTTACCCTTTTAGTCAGTGGCTATTTTGGACTTTCCAATACAATTCAACCAAAGGTCATTGTAAAACGTAAGGAGGAAAAGTTAGAACAATGTAATTTTCAAAGCTATGACTTTCTGAGGAGAAAAACAAAAGTAACTGTTTTGCTTCAATTTCACAAGGGAGTCATTCATAAAGATAATCATCATTCTGTTGAATCAGTGACACTGAATAATTTTACATATTATTTTCTTGTTTATTTTAAACTTTAAAAGTAATATGTGCACCTTTACCTTACACCATGCACAAAAATTTACTCAAAATGAATGAAAACCTAAATATAAAAGTTGACGGAATAAAACTCTTTGAAAAAAATATAGGAGGAAAGGTTCATAACATTGGATTTGGCAATAATTCTCAGACCTCACAGCAAAAGCATAGGAAACAAAATAAAAAATAAACTGAATTTCATCAAAATTAAAAACTCTTATGGATCAAAGGACACAATAGCAGAGTAAAAAGGCAACCCACAGAATGGGAAAAAATATTTGCAAATCATATATCTGATTCGAGATTAACATCCAGAATATGTGAAGAGTTCCTACAACTCAAAAACAAAAAATCAAATAACTTGATTTAAAAAATGGACTGAGGACTCAAATAGACAATTATTCAAAGAAGAGATACAATTGACTAATAAACATATGAAAAAATGTTAAACATCACTAGTCATTAGGGAAATGCAAATCAAAGCCAAAAGGAGATATCACTTCACACCTATTAGAATGACTCTTATTGTAAAATCCAGAAAATAGCAAGTGTTGGCAAAGAAGTGGAGAAATTGGAACATTTGTGGGGTTCCCCTCTCACTGGTGGGAATATAAAATAGTGCAACTGCTGTGAAATACAGCTTGGCAGTTCCTCAAAAAGTTAAGCATAGAATTACCATACAATTCAGCAATTCCAGTCCTAGGCATATACCCAAAAGAACTGAAAGCAGAGACCTGAAGAGATATTTGCACAGCAGTGTTCATAGCGGCATTATTTACAATAGCCAAAAAGTGGAAACAAATGTCTACAAACAGATGAATGGATAAACAAAATATGACGTAAACATACAATGGAAAATTATTAAGCCCTAACAGGGAATAAAATTCTGACACATGCTACAACATGGATGAACCTTGAAAACATTATGCTAAGTGAAATAAGCCAGACAGAAAAGTACTAATACTGTATAATTCCATTAACATGAGGTACCTAGAGTAGTCAAATTCACAGAGATAGAAAATAGAATGGTGGTTGCCAGAGGCGAGGAGGAAAAGGGAAGGAGTAGTTATTGTTTAATGAATACAGAGCTTCTGTTTGGGAAGATGAAAAAGTTCTGGAAATAGATGGGGTGACAGTGGTACAACAATGTGAGCATACTTAATGCTACTGAACTGTACATCTAAAAATAATTAAAATAGTAAATTTTATGTAATGCTGACTTTATCACAATGAAAAGGGAATAAAGTTCTGATACATGATATGACATAGATGAACCTTGAAAACATTCTGCTAAGTGAAACAATCCAGACATGAATGGACAAATATTGTATGATTCCACTTATATGAGGCACTAGAATAGGCAAATTCATAGAGGCAGAAAGAAGAGTAGTGGTTACCAGGGGCTGAGGAAAGGGAGAATTGAGTTATTTTGTTCAATGAGTTTCTGTTTGGGATGATGAAAAACGTTGTGGAAATGGATATCGGAGATGGTCGCACAGCACTGTGAATGTACTTAATGTCACTGAATCGTATACCTACAAGTGGTTAAAATTCTAAATGTTATGTTACATGTATTTTACCACAATAAAAAAGCAATATGTGTATAAGTTAAAAGCATCAGACTCTACTAAATTATAGAAAATGAGAAGGGAAACCTCCTTTTTCCTGTCCTCCTCCCTTTAACAAATACTGAGCGTTTGTAGTGGTTGTCTCCATAATTCTAAATCATCGATGTACATCTCTATACCTTGATTCTTCCTCTGTAGATTGTGTCTGCGACCTCCTCTCAAAGGACGAGGAATTGACTGCACTTCCACTGAGTCCCACCAACCCTCTGCCTCTGTCTCTTGATATTTGCTACTTACATCATACTTTGGATTTTCTAGTGGTTAACTTTTAGCTTTAAATAACATACTTAGGCTTTTATCTCCTAAAATTTTTAAATGTCAACATTTTCAAGCATATACAAAGGCAGAGAAAAGACTATAGCAAAAGTAAGTCTCTGTCTACCCAACATTCTGCTTCCATTACAAACCCAGAGTCAGCCTCGCTTCATCCGTATCTCCACGCACCCGCCTTCACCAATTCTTTTGAAACAAATCTTAGACATTGTATCATTTTATCTATATATTTCAGCATGTATGTCTTAAAAAATAAGGATTCTCATTCATGTCAATGCCACTGAGAAAGTCTTCAAAGTGTACAATGAAGCTGGTGTGACCCTCACATAGATGGATCGTGGCTGACCTCCTCACTACCCTCTTCACCTGTAACTTCTGCAGACCTATCACAAGTTTACATGTAACCACAGAAATCCCTTTCTCTCCTGACTCATTAGATAATGGATACCATTCTCAACAAGTCAATCCAAATCAGCCCCTTAAGGAGAAAGAAATTAAGGTTAGGGGATCATGTACAAGTTGAGTGTGAAAGTAGAAATCACCTACACCAGAGAGCCATTTTGGTATTTTGCCTTTAAAGTCTCCTCTCTCTGGCTGTCCAGACTTGCTCTGTGGCTTTTCCCAACACAATCAGTGCTATTGCTGGGGAAGGGACAGTCAAGATAGTTTCAGTTGCTTACTTATTTTACTCTGGACAAGTCTGGGACATGCTGCCACTTTAGCACATTTAAGAAGTAGGTGTGTGTCATTTTTGGAAGGTGGCATGGTCTTCAAGTGAGTTCTCAGTATTTTATATCAGCAAAATAACTCAATTTTACAGGTTATAAACAAATGTAAAAGCTGTTCCTGTTTATGAATTTTATTCTTTCAGAATAAAATAAGTACATGGTACTGTAATAAAATTGCCTTTAATCACTTAACAAGCCTAACCTTGACTCAAACAGTGAATGCCTATAAAAATAATAAATTTTAAAAACTAGTATTTTTATATCATAAAACAGTGTCATTTATAGCTTATAAAACAGTGTCATTTATAGCTTATCAGTCATGTATTGTTGTCCAGCAAACATTAAAAGCCCTGTGGATAATTATCTTCATAGTTTCAAGAATGATGGAGGCTATTTTTATTAAAACTGTCAGAATTTGCTAACTATAATTATGACACATGGTCCAAAGAATGCAGTAACCTCCTTATCATGTTAACTAATTATTCTCTTTTGAAGATCTATTATTGACTAATTGAACAATAATTCAAGTAGAGTGTCCCACAAAGAATCCACTGGGGCTCCCTGTTTGGAGTCTGGCTGGCTCTGAGCATTGCCAATGGCCCCTACTTGCCTGACTTTGTGTCCTCTCCTTTTAGAGGCCTTGTGTTCCGCAGCCAGCTTCATTAACAGTGGGCCGAAAACAACCTTGGGTTGAGTGTTTCGTTTGGGAGTTATTTGGCCAGGGTCTTTTGACCAGGGGTGTCCCAACGAAGTGCTAGATAATATATGTGTACAAATGAGTTTTTTTTTTTTTTTTATAACTATAACACCCTTTCAGAAATTTCTAACTACTTTGTAACTGCATTACTTAACTTGGTGATAAAAGCAGTTATTAAAAGTCTACATTTTCCGGGTCAGGTGCTGTGGCTCTCGTCTATAATCTCAGCACTTTGGGAGGCCGAGGCAGGTGGATCACCTCAGGTAGGGAATTTGAGACCAACCTAACCAACATGGTGAAACCCTGTCTCTAGTAAAAATACAAAAAATTAGCCAGGCGTAGTGGTGCATGCCTGTAATCCCAGTTACTTGGGAGGCTGAGGCAGGAGAATCACTTGAACCTGGGAGGTGGAGGTTGTGGTGAGCCGAGATAATGCCATTGCACTCCAGCCTGGGCAACAAAAATGAAACTCCATCTCAAAATAAATAAATAAATAACAAAAATATAGAACAAAAAAATAAAAAATTAAATGTTTTTTGTTTTCCAAAAACCAAAACAAAACAAAACAAAACAAAAAGGATTCTCAAGAAAGCATAACCTCAATGCCATTACCACACCTAAAAAATATACTAATTCCTTAATAGCCAGGGACTATTGAAATTTTACTCTCATTTTTTTTCTGTGTGTTCAAATATGGATCTAAATACAGTCCTTATAATACAATCAACTGACATGTCTTTTTTAGGCTCTTTTCAACTATAGGTCCTCAGTCTTCTTTTTCTTCCTATGGTAATATTGTTTATTGAAGAAACTGGGTTATTTAACTTGTAGAGTTTCCACCATCTGGATTTTGATAATTGCAACTCAGTGGTGTCATTTAACATGTTCTTCTATCCCTTAGACTTCCTATAAATGGGCAATTAGCTCTAAAGACTTGCTGAGATTGAGATTTAATTTTCTGGTAGAAATACTTTATACACAATGCTGTTGCCTTCCACCAGGAGGTACGTCATGTCTGGTTGTCTCTCTTTGAATGATTCCAGCAGCTCTTGATGACTGTTGCCTTGATCCTTTCATTCATTAAGGGTAGTGATACCTGCATTTCTACATTTACTGCAGCACTATTCACAATAGCAAAAACATGGAATCAACCTAAGTGTCAACCAATGGATAATTGGCTAAAGAAAATGTAGTTTATGTGCACTACATTTTCATAGTATATGAATGATATACTATTCATCCATAAAAAAGAATGAAATTATGTCTTTTACAGCAACATGGTTGGAACTGGAGGTCATTATCTTAAGTAAAACAAGTCAAACACAGAAAGACAAATACCACATGTTCTCACTCATAAGTGGGAACTAAATAATGTATACACATGGATGTGGAGGGTGGAATGATAGACGATGGGGATTCGGAAAGGTGAAGGGGTGGAAGAAGGTTGGATGGTGAGAAATTACTTAATGAGTACAATGTACATTATTTGGGTGATGGATACCCTAAAAGCTGACTTGACCATTATGTGATCTATGCATGTAACAAAATTGCACTTATATCCCACAAATGTATACAAATACAAATAAATAAAGAATAAAAAGGGTAGTAATCTTCTCTCAGTCCTTATTTCTTTAATAGTTGAAGTGCTTCTCTAGAAAGAATTTCTCCTTTGATTATTTGGTTATCCTAAAATACAGAAAAAGCAGAAATAATTGCTTGATTCTTAATTACTTTAAAACTTGTTTCATTACCAGTTTTTCAAATGATGAGTTTGTTCCCTAGCTTCCTCTAATGGTTATTGCTGAGTTCCTTTTTCATTTAGTATCACGATGAACTCATGTTTGATGTGTTTCAGGCCCTTGCATTTCAATACTTACTGATGTTCAAATTGTCCTGTCTTTGGCCAATGAAAGTGTTTTCAAGTCATTCCTGATTCCTTCTGATCTCAGGTCTTTGGCACTTTCCTCATTTTCTGGTATGAATAAATGGTCCAGGCTCATGGGATACATTTGTGGGTGCCACAGGCCTGGATTAACTATTTCTCCAAGAAGTTATGTTTACTTTTGTTAGAAAATGGTAGTGAGAGATTATAATTAGGACATTTAAGTGTCCATTGATACTAGTTTGTTAAATTTTTAGTTTCTAAATTCATTGTTAAATTTTTATTTCCAAATTCATAACATTCAGACCATATTTATTAACTCCCTTCCCTAAATAAATGAGAAATTGACATGTCTTCATTTTTCCCACTTTCTTCCTTAACCTTCTCAACTTCTATCAGCTGTAACATTAATTTTAAATCTTCAAGATTTGTAACCTTGACACTTTGTTCTGTGAGTATAAATCTCCCTCACTTTGTCTATAAACTGATTATAAAGCTATAAAGCAAAAAATGGCATTTGCAAGGTTACAGTGATATAAATGTCATCTGCTGATGAAACCCCCCAAAACTATAACTATATTCATAGGAAAAAAAATGTGATCTTATTTCACTACACTGGCCCACTGGGAGGAAACTTGGTAATCCTCATGGCCAAATGGACTCTTTTTAAAATTAAAATCAAGTGCTCAATATTATGCCACTTTTAACTCTGCTTCATGTTTGTACTCTGGTGTCGTACAGCTACTTATGTTCCCTGGAGTTTCTAGCTGTTTTATTTTTGTTGCTGTTGTTGACAGAAGAAACATATACTCTCATCTGATCAGAAATTTCTAGATTCCTAATAATAGAATTGCATAATGGAATCCATACATAGTGGAGTCTTTTGATACTTCTCATTTTAATTTTGAGCTATTGTTTTCTAGACCTGCTGCAGAGTTTCCAGCTAAGATTTATTTCCATTGCATTTCTTGGTTAATTTCACTTTTTGCTGGATCATAGATATTCCTCTTTCTTGGATTTCTGTTTTGCTATGATAGAATACATTATCAAGTACTATTTTTATTCTTCAAAAAGGTTATGGAAGACAAGCTTTCTGATTTCTTCCTACCTGAAACTGACTTTATTTTTCTCTCCTATTTGATAGTTTGGCTGGGTATAGCTTTTCAGGTTTGGATTATTTATTTCCTAGAACAGTAAATGAATGTCTCTGTAGTCTTCTAGCTAGTATTGTCACTTATAAATTTCATATCCATCTTTGTGACAGCTCTTCCTAGTAGGCAAACCACCACCCCATCTTTCCTTTTTCCTTCTTAACAAGCCCCAATTTTGTTCAAGTACCAACACCACTGTTTAGAAAAAGGAAGGTCTCCTTCCCAGCCCTAGGCAGGGATTCATAAATCATTTCACTGTAAATCCATTCTTCTCATCTGTGATTGATTTAGGAATATGCTTTTGGACATTTCTGCTTGAGGATGTGATGATTCTAAATCGTTGCAGCCATCCTGTGACCATGAGGAGAAGGGCAAAATGTTAGATGTAGCAGAGAAACTAAAAGAATCTAGGTTATTGAAGATATAACTGAGAAGTTGAATTAAATAGGCCTTAAAAATACTTTATGCTGTAAAATTTTTATTTGTAGATAGATCTTAGATAGTCTTACTTTGAGACTCTTGAAGAGGTTATTTTTATTATGATTTATAAGTCTTGATTTGAATCTTTGGCACCTGAACTTGGTTGATCTTTATGTTAAAATAATTCAGGCATAAGGAACTACAAAAAACAAAAAACGAATGCCTCTTTACAATAAATTTGGTAGACTTGCAGAACTGAAAAGGCTGTCAAGAGTTAATTTAGTCTATTGCCTTGACTCTGAGCAGGCCTGATGAGAAACTACCCCATAAAATTGCCTCATATGCTTTTCATAGACACAGAAATGTCATCACCTCCCTTGCTGCGGTGCATTCCAGCATATTGATGCCAAAGAGGGAGGCCACGGTGTCGGAGATTTATCCTGAAATAAATGTGGTGGCGTTTGTCCTAATAGGACCAGTTTTCACTAGTGAGTGGAGGAATTTCTAGCTTCAAGAAAACCAACTAATGTGGAAATTTATAAAATAGAAAGATACAAGGAAGTGAGAGTTTGAACTGTCGAATGACTTTGTTTTACAAGTTTTCCTAGAGTTTTCAACATAGAGCTCACCTAATGAATTAGAACCGCAACTTAATTAAATCCAAAAAACTACTTATCTAATGGAAAATTCATTTTAAGCAACAGTGCTATCACTGTTAAAAAAACCTCTTTATATGCAGCGGCTATGGGAGTGCCTTGACTTAGGGAGTGGCATTTGCCTTAAGTCTACACAGGGACTTTCCTGAGATGAGGACATGCTCAGCTATCCTAATTCCTTCCACATGGAGGCTACAGCCATCTGCAGTTGTAAACCATGATTCTTTGGCATGCAAATCCCAGATGGTGCTTTGAATTTAAGGACCATATTGCATCCAGATTTCTATCACATGTGGTTTAATTTTTGTTCTTATTGTTACTCAACACATGGAGAAAAAAAGTAGATAAATACATAACTAAAAGAAAAAAAATCACTCAGAACCCCAAGACTATTAATATTTTGGTATTTATCCTTCCAAATGTTTTCTGGGCATATTCATTGAAATGTAGATGTTTATTTTTTTCTTGCAAAAATGGGATTGTACACTATTCTTCGTGTGTGTGCTGTGCATGGCATGGCTCAGGAGTGACCTGGACATACATACCTCTCTGACCAGGCTTACGGTCCTAATGCCATTGTTAGCTGCCATTCACCATTGTTAAGGGAAGGGCAAGGAGACCATGGGACCCCAGAGTGAGCAGGTACTGAAGTTCTGTGCACATCATCTCTGCTTCTCACATCAACCCTCAGGGGTGATTCTTTTGTTGTTGTTGTTGTTCTGAGATGGAGTCTCGCTCTGTCACCCAGGCTGGAGTGCAGTGGCACAATCTCAGCTCACTGCAGCCTCTGCCTCCCAGGTTCCAGCAATTCTCCTGCCTCAGCCTCCTGGGTAGCTGGGATTACAGGCTCATGCCACCAGGCCCGACTAATTTTTGTATTTTTAATAGAGGTGGGGTTTCACCATGTTGGCCAGGCTGGTCTCGAACTCCTGACTTCAGGTGATCTGCCTGCCTAGGCCTCCCAAAGAGGAGTGATTCTTTACTCTCACTTTGCAGATGAGGAAACTGAGACTTAGGCTGAGACAGAATTTAAACTCCCATTGATTTGGCTCCAAAGGCAGTGTTTTCTATGGCGCCACAGCTAGCCTCCAGCTAGACAGCTAAAATGACCTCCAGACCAGAGGCGTCTGAGGTGGAGACATTAGGGAAGGGAACATGCTGCTCACAGGACAGAGATGCAGGAGTTTTGCTCCTTAAGTCAGCTAAATCCGAGTTCTTGTCTCACGACCAGGAAAAAATTAAGCATGTGGACACATTGAAGGGTGAGGAGGGCAGAATGTATGAAGCAAAAGAAAAGCTCTCAGCAAAGAGAGGGGGTCCTGCAAACAGGTTTCCAGCTCCCAAATTGAATATCAGGGCCCCCAAACACGAGCTGAAGAGGCGAGGCTCTGCCCCCTGCATAAGGTGACAATTCCTGTTGACTCCACCTCATTCCCCTAGCACATGTGGGCCTCCAGTCTGCTGTGGATGGGCCCAGGCAGGCCCCTTGTGCAGGTTTCCTTGCCTGCACAAAACTTCTGGTGTAAACACTTTTAAGGCAGGTCAGAGATTATCTGGGGACCCTTCTCTATCTACCTAGGCCTTTGTCTGCCCCCTGCCTCTATCAAGAGGAGTTGCAGATGGGGATGGCCTATATTTACCTGCAATGTACCTGGAGGAGGTGTCCAGGGCTGCTTTCTGTAATATCAGGAGGCAGACACCAATGGACAGGTTTTAAACCTCAGCGGGAGAGGAAGGGCCTTCAGTAGATGAGTCAGGGGGCAGAATGGGTTCCCTTGGGCAGGGCTGGGCTGGGGAAAGCCTAATAAAGCGTGGTTTTTGCCCTCCAGCTTGCTGAGTCCCTGCAGGTGTCTCAGGAGTACCAGCCCCATGGCAAGACTCTATCCTAGAGCACAGGTTTCCTTCCTGTCACATCACAAATCCCCCAGTCCAGAGGTGGATGTCTCCAAGTGTGTTCTCTGCTAGAACTAACTAAATAAATGCATTCATATTGTTGGTTTTGGAGATTATTGGTTCAAAGGGTTTCTCCCAAATATTTGCATTTCAACAGCCTTGTTGATACTGGGTGCTGAAAATACAAAGATTAAGCCTCCTCTTAAGCTCGTCAGAGTGGAAAGACAGACATTTCAATGAATGAGTGAGACACAAGGGGTTATGATAAGATGTATGTGCAAAGGGTTCTGCTAGGTTATTTATTTATTTATTTATTTATTTTTTTGCCCACGGAGAGAGGTGGATGAGTACAGGCCCTGAAGGAGATGTTTGAATGGGTCTTTGAGGGATGAGTAAGAGATGTATACCAGGCTGAGGGGTCACTGGGTAGGGAAGGCAGCATAACTGATGCCTGGAAACAATCATGGTCTTTCTGCTCTGGCTAAAGTAGGCAGTGGCCAGGGGATTGGGCTGGACTGTGAAGGGCCTAGTAGGACATCATAAGATATTTGGGCTGTTTCCTGTGGAAAGCTGGTGCCAAGAGATTTGAAATTGTTTGAAGCAGGGGAGAGGCCTAATCTGATGATTTTTGTGTTGGAAAGATATTTCTGGTAACAGTGCGGAGGCTGGATGAGTCACTTGGAGAAAAGAGACCATATTCCAGTGGATACTTTCAGCAGGTGGTGAGGGTGAGTTTGGGTCAAAGAGGCCTCTTCCCAAGATTCTAAGAAAGACTAGCTCTGGCCTTGGGGAAAGGCAGATGGCTGTAAGGAAATGCAGGAAGTGGTGTCTGATCCTTGGGGAGGTTAGAGGGGGCAGTTTCACTCCACCACCCCAGCCCTTTGGTCCTCAGAGTCTCCCATCAGCACCCAATGCTGGGGGTGAGCAGTGGTGGCGGGATGCCGCCTTCACAGCTCCCTTAAAGAAACCTGTTATTCATGATCTCAGTAAATCCTGGGACTGGCCGGTGGGGGGCGTTGGCCTTTCTTGTGTTTGCTTCATAGGGGCCCTCAGGCTTTGCATGACTCTTCCACTTCCCGAGGTGGGGAATACCGCAGGAAACAGGCGCTGGGGTGATTTGGGGCCAGGAGGGGGTGTTTGACCCGGAGAGAAAGCTGGTCACAGGTTCTGGGGAAGCTTCCAGGGTGTGAGAGCCAGCTGGGGTGGGGCATGACTGCTGAACATCTCTTGGGTCAAATAATCGGTTTTAAAATGCAATTAAAGAGACAGGGGCACATCTTGGTTAAGGGCAGGGACTTTGCAGCCAGACCGGGGGTTCGAATCCTGGCCCTGCTGATTCCTTGCTGTGTGCTTTGGGGGAAGTCACTTAATTTTGTGTGCCTTGGTCTTCTCATCTGTAACATGGGGGCAATCAGGATACTCACTTTGTAGGTTTGTTGTGAGGATGAAATGAGTTCATGCATCCGCAGCATTTAGTGCTGTGAAAGCATCTGCCTCACTGCAGACGGGGGTTGCCTGAGCTCTCAGGAAGTCAGTCCACCCAGGCACGCCCTGGCCAGAGGCTCTTCCTTCCCTCCTCCAACGTAGGCAGCAGCTGCACCCAGGCCATCCTTCTCTCCCCCCACTTCCTGCAGATGCCAGGACAAACAGGTGCCCAGACACACCCAATTAGAGTGCAAGGGGTGGCCCCTGCCCAGAGCCCTCGCTGCCCAGACTGTCCAACTGGACCCGAACCCCACCCCCACCAGATCAGCCCTAGCCTGGAACTTCAAAGTGGTTTATTTTGTTCCTTTTGCATTTGGATTCCAGGAATATTTAATGGGGTGTGTTAGAGCAAAACAGCCATAACTTTCAGGCAGCCTTTCTCTCCAGATTAAACAGGTGCATAATCCCTCTTTAGCCAAGCTAAAGAGGCCGCAGCAGCTGGGGGCTCCCCATCTCTGTGGGCCCCTGCAGGGGCACTTGCCTCCTGTCTCTGATGCTCCCCAAACGCTCCTCTGTGCAGGTCCTCCCTGGCACCCCCAGTTGTCCCAGGCCACTGCAAACACCACAATCCCTCACCACACTGAGCAAACTCACTTTGGTTGTGAGAGCCTGAGGTTAAAATAAAAAGCACTTCCCTGTTGGCACTGCTTTGGCTGCATGCACGTGATTTCATGGGGGAATGTGTTAAGCCCAGTGGGAGCCAGGCTGGGACAGGTGCGTGGAGCCATCTAGGTGAGCTCTCCCTCCACCCCCTCCCCTCCGAGGTGGCTCCCGGGTTAGGGAATATTCCTGCATCTCTGCAGGGACCATCTGGTGGAACACCAGCCCAGCCCCACCTATGAGGGGCAAGGGTGAGACCTTGAAGGCCTTCTGCCCTGGTGTGGGCTGGGCGGCTCTCCTGGCCGAGTGTGTGTTCTTTGCCAGCCTCTCTCTTCCGGAAGTTTCACAATCATGCTCTAATGGAAACAGCATGGTTAGAGAGGCTGGTGGCCCCTGGGATTGTGGCCGAGCAGTGATGGATGGGCCTAAGGATGGAGCGGTGGCCCACGTGGTCGCACCTCCTGCTTGGCTCCAAAAGGGAGCTGTTAGTACAGCCTGACTCGGATCATTTATCTCCAAATCCCAGGGGATTTTTAAACAGCTGTGGAGCCGACCTTTTCCAGAGGGATCATGGTTCTGGCTTGTGGTAAGAAAAACACATACTGCCTGCACCCCAAAACCCAGACCTGGATTCCTGGAGCACCAGGCCCGCCATGCACCCCAGGATGCTCCCATTCTGAACCTCCTGCCCAGTGTCTGTGCCATTCAAGCAGGTGCGGGGCTCAAACTCGGCACACATGGAGGTAGAAGGCATTTTTCTCTTTCCCTCTTCCCCACTGCCTCATTTCTGTTAATCACCCAGGGGAGCAGGGCTTGGCAGCAACACCTGGGCCTATCCACACCATCCCACTGACCAGGCAGCATTTTTCTTTCAACAGATGCAAAATCATTTTCTGTTCTTTCTCTGCCCCGTCCGTGTCCCACGTCCCTATCTCACCTCCCGCTTCCTCCCCTGCCTTATTTTCTGCTTTCCTTCCCGGGAGGTCTTGTTCCTGGGATGGCAGGAGTCCATCTGGGGTAGGTGCCCTGTCCCCAGTGCTGGCCTGAAGAAGACAAGTGCAGAGTGCACGGGCTGTGAGAGCAGCCCCTGTGCCTATCCCTCTGCAGCGAGTAGGGGTGGCCTCCTCCTTGGTGTCCTTCTGTGACCTGCTGGAAGCCCAGCATGACCCTCAAGCAGCTCATGGAGAGAGTTGGGGGGGAGGAGAGGCTGGGTAGGAGCAGGGACAGGGCCTGGCACTGCAGAGAGGGTGGGAGGTGAGCCTTGCTCACTCCGGCTGGGAGGCCCTGGGTCCCCAGAGGAACCTTAGTGGGGCCAGGGTGGGCACAAAATTCACAGTGAGGGAGACAAAGACACAGGTGCCAACAGATGGCAACAAAACAGACACTCAGAGGAGGAGAGAGTCCAAGTACATGAACATCAAGGCATCAGTAGGTGATCACCACTGAGCCACAATGGCCAGAGGGAAGCTGAGAGGGAAGCAGGAGAGCAGAGACATGGGGATGGGGTGGGAGCCGCAGAGAGACTCAGTGGGAGGGAGGAAGATGGCAGAGGCTCCAGGGCCCCACACCCCCTCCCTGGCACCCCAGAGCCAACCTCACCACTGCCTGATGGGCTGGAATCTGGGGAGGGACCTTGGAGGCTAGGAACCCCCCAACACACACACACACACACACACACACACACACACACACACACACACACACACACACATACCCCAACTTCCAGAAATGCCAACCCAAGGTGGAGCCAAGGGGAACAATGCCTTCTCCATCCACCCTGCCCACCTCAGGGCCCACCAGCAGAGAGGGGGCTCTTGGAGCTGGTGTGGCCACCTGGGCCTCCCAAGCAATTGTGTCCAAGCGAGCAGGAAGATTCTAGAGTTCAGTAGATTCAGTTAAGGGCTCCCAGCATGCAGACCTTGGCCTTCAGAAGATTCCTTGCTCTTCCTGCCGGGTCTGGATCCAGGTTGGGGGCACAGAGGCCTCTGGTGGACAGAGGACCTCAGGAAATCAGGACTGGCCTGGGGTTGTTCCAGCTGTGTCTGTGAAACTGGAGTGGTTTGCCCCAGTAGGAGTTATGGAACCCAGTTGGGGATTCACTTCTGCATTGGCTTCCGAGCTGTCTCTACAAGGAGAAAATTTCAATATTTCAATCTTGGGCCTGTCAGCCCAGGTGTGATCTCCAAGGCCAGCATAAGCAGCCTTCTTGGGGACACAGTACCCCTTGCTGGGACTTCCCCAGTCACCTCCTCAACTGAGTAACAGCCCTGGTGGGGCCCAGCTGCTCCCCTCCCCTCGGCCTCCATCTCCGTTCTTTCTCTGCCCCCTCCTTGTCCCATGTCCCTGTGTCCCCTCCCTCTTCCTCCCTGCCTGTTTTTCTGCGCTTCTTCCCTGGGATGCCTTGCTCATGGGAGGGCAGGATTCGGATCTGGGGTAGGTGCCCAGCCCTCAGTGCTGGCCTGAAGGAGACAAGTACAGAGCCCGCAGGGTGTGGATGTGCAAAGAGAGGACCCAGAACTTACCTCCTTGCACATTTACACACACACACACACGCACACACTTATAATCACTGTGCAATCATAATCACATTACAGAATATTTAGAAAAAAAGAGGAAAAAAATCTCCCCATCCCACCTAACAGAGCTGCTGCAACTATTTCCCTTTTCATACACAAATGCAATTTTAAACACAGTAGGAGTTTTATTCTCTATAAAATTGTGTGCCTTGTTTGTCTCTCTTAGTATGAAAATAAGACTTTATAAGAATTTTAGATGTGGTTGTATAGTCTTAACAGTTATCATTTAAAATGAGAGATTGATATTCTAGGAAATCAATGTGCCCTTGATAATAGTCCCCCATTTTGTTTTGGACATTTAGGTGATTGCTGTTTTGTTGTTGTTGTTGTTGTTGTTGTTGTTGTTGTCGTTGTTGTTTTGCTGGCCCACATGGTTCTGCATTGGAGCTTCTATCATATTTCAAATTTGTCTCTGGGACAGATGAACTGCAAGTTTCTTGAGTCCTAACATGAGGCCAGCGCCACCAATGGGGACCTCCATCTTTCAGCCCTCTGCCGTCAGCCACAAGGGAAAGTGGTCCAGATAGTGTGGGTGGAGCAGTGTCGATCCACCCCATTGCTGGGTCAGCTCAGCCCCTTCCTAGATGAAGGATGCCACAGTCATTATGTTGTTGTAGCTTCTAAGTCATTGGGTTAACCGTGGAAGTAAAGCAAGTAATAGGCAAACCATTCTCAGTTGGCTGAGCTTTGGTGATGTGGCCTCAGCTGGGGCTACTGAGATGGTTTTTAGGGGACATTTGTGGGGCTTTTTCAGTAATTTATTTACGTTTTATTTTAGATTCCAGGGTACATGTTACATGGGTATAATGTGCAATGCTGAGGTTTGAGCTTCTAATGATCTTGTTGCCCAAGAAGCCAACATAGTACCTGACAAGTATATTTTCAACCCTTGTCCCCCTCCCTCCATCCAGGGCTTCTGAAATGCACCAGGTACCTCTCCAGGTGAACCACCTGCCTACTTTTCCCCCAGTTCTTAAACAGCAAGCAAAATTACAATGACAAAGGTACAAGCACAACATCTAACCCTTCCTTGAGTCTCATATTTTGTATGGCTCCTGTACTTATGCAAGTTAATAAATTTGCATGCCTTTTTTTTCCCTGTTAATCTGCCTATTATCAGTATATTTCAGTGACTTGAATCTTCAGAGGGAGAAGTGGCAAGAATTTATTACTCCTTGTTTGCCTGATACTCTAGGATCCCACATAAATATTCTGATGGGGCTCAGAAAACAATACCCCAAACTATGGTGCTTTGGGCTACAGAGCCCTTTGAACTGAAGGAAATCAAAAGGCCTTAAACTCAAGCCTCAGAGCCAAGAATTTTCTAACCTTCCTCCCCTAAGCATAGGGAGGGACTCTCTCTCTCTGGAAGTTCCCTTATCTGACTGAGAAAATCTTCTTGGAAAAGAAATACAATTGTCTCAAAATCCTCTCCCTAGAAATCTCATCAAATAACCAGGAAAGAGTGACCACAAGAGAAAATACCTAAAGTCATCACACCCAGATAGATATTTCGTCTGTTCTTCTGAGGGAAACTCCTGGAAGACTTTATCTGCATAATAAGACAACCTCTGTTCACAGTGCACTTCTGCCCCTCACCTTCCCACCACCTCCCCAGAGCTCAGAGGAACACCGTCCCAGGCCATTGTCTGCTCTTTGGGCTCATTCAATTCCCTCACAAATCATTTACTATTCCTCAAAATTGCCTACATCCCCTTTCTTCCCTCTTCCCTATGAAGAGGGTAGTTAAGCCTCAACCATCTGACCCTTCCCTTGAGACTCATATTTTGTACAGCTCCTGTGCTTCTGCACATTAATAAATATGTATGCCTTTTTTCTGTTAATCTGTCTATTGTCTGTTTATTTTAGTAGATTAAACCTTCAGAGGGGAGGGAAAATTCTCTTTACTCCTACTGTTCCCACCAGCAGCAGTGAGGGCACAGGGTCAGCTATGGGTGCTGGTTGTGCTGTGCGCCCCATTGTAAGGCATTTCTCAGCTCCACATCTTTCACTTTAATTTAATTAAAACCCATAAGGAGATGTAACTCCAAGCAATGTTTGCCAGTGTGGAACATTTGAAAATGACACAACAATCTAACAACAGAGGACACCCTGTGTCAAAATAATAGCATAGAAACATTTTACTGATGTAACATGCTATTTGTAATGCCTATTTGTGGGGAAAGTATAATCTGATTTTTAAATGAAAAATTACACACATACACATACACACACAAGCCTGGAAAACTAAAAATATACAATTAAATGTTAACAGTGTTTTTTTCTGGATGGTGAAGGGATGGCTAATGGGTGAGTTTTTTTGTTCTCTTTTTGCTTAACTGTATTTTCTACTTCACTATAATTAGCCTATATTTGTTGTATAATTGTTTAAAAGATATTCTTTACAGTACAATAATATCCTTCATCTACATTTTTTCACTCTCTTTCATAAATACGCATTGTATTTGATATCACAGTAACACAGGAATAAGGCCAGAACAGTATATATTCTTGTGCTTTATTTTGTAGATGATGAAAGGGAGGCTCAGGGAGTTGTCATTCCTGCCCATGGTCACCCAGCCTGTGGCTGGAGGAGCTGAAGTCAGGCCAGGACTACTGATGCCTGGTTCAGGACTTGCCATGGCACCACGCTCCTTTGGGTAGAATTCTCACCCTCCAAACCCTCAGCTCACTGGCTCCAACAGCCACCCCTTAGACAAATTCCACTTGAAAGAAACAGCAGTTTCCTAATTTCTCTAATATTGACAAGACATCTGAAAACACATCTGACTGTTTCACTGCCCTGCCTAGAACCTTCAGGGGCTCCTCCTGACTCCAGGGCAGGGGTTCTCAACTTTGGACATTCCAAGCTGGATAATTCTTTGTTGTTGGGGGCAGTCCTGTGCATTGTAAGATGTTAGCAAGATCTCTGGCCTCTTTCCACTTGGTCCTTACCTACACACCCAACTGCATCAGCCAAAAATGTCTGATGCATTTTCTGATGCAATGTCTCTAGACAAAATCTCACCATATTGGAACCAGCCAAAACTCTTGGGGCTTCCACCCTAGCCTGTGGTTACTCCCACAGCATCTTCCCCAGGCCCTGTCTCACATCTGTTTGCTATATTTCTCCTTGACCCTCCAGCCCCCGTGCCAGCACTTCACAAAGTGTGTGGAAATCACCCAATATCTTCTCTGTCTCCTCAACAGAGTGTGAGCTCTTGAGAGCAGGGACTGTGTAATTCTCAGCTTCGAATCCCTCATGGCCTGGTCAGGGGACACTGTATCTACTGTAAATCCTTCACAGATACCTGGGCTGGAAGGAAGGAGCAAAGAAGGAAAGGAAAGAGGGAAGGAGAGACAGTTACTTAATGTGGTACGGTAATTTAAGGATATTTTCATGATCTAGTGATCTAGTTTCATATATTTCTTTTGAAAGGTGTGTTTATGCATGGCCAAGTCTTTTTTTCTTTGAATTACAAGGGGTCTATTAAAGGGAGCCACAGCCAGATTTGTCTCCACCAACCAGGGAAATGAAGAGAGTGGATGATCCCGTAGCAGCCGCAGCAGCAGCAGCAGCAGTGGCCATGGCAATGTAACAGTTAATAACAGTGTACTTCCCAGGCCCCTCCCTCTTGGAGCCTGTTTCCAAACTTTAAAATGAGAATAAAAAAAAAATGCCCATTTTCGAGTTATTAAACTGGCACATGTGGCTCACCCAGGACAGTCCTGGGTATGTAAAACGTTCAGCCCAGGTTAATTGAGTCCAAGTCAAAATCTGAACACTAACGCCTGTCCAGTAGCCCTGAAAAATGGGCCATCATCTAACCAGCTAACCAGCCACTGAGGGATTGCATTTCTGCATTTCTCTACCCAAAGGCAGAAGCAAAGGAGGCAAATACATCCAGCGTCCTTCCAGAAAGGAGCTGCCAGGTCCTTTTCTCTTATTGCTTTATTTTGCTACAACCCTTAGTGGCTGCTTTTCTTGAATTGACATCTTTAATATCTCAGGGGTGTTTCGTTATTTTCTACCTGTTTCTTCCCTTGGTTATTCTTTGGTTCATTCAGGGCTTTCTCCCAGGTGACTGGATCCTTCCTGTCCCGGGGTGTGTTGGGTTGACTTGGGCCATGGGGTGGCTGAAGCTATGTGTCAGGAACAAGATCTCCCACAGTGGCACCACATAGGTGGCATTTCATTTTGGAACCCACTGCTACTCCTCTGATTCTAGGGTTTGGTTCTGAGGAAGTGGCAGTAATGGTAGCAGCCTTATATAAAAGCCCCTCCGTCCAGCAGGGTGTCAGTGACACCTTTGGGTTCCTTTCCCTCTGGGAATGCTGCCACTGCTGCTGCCGTGGGTCTGAAATCGCCAGCGTGGAATCCAAAGACATAAACATGAAATTTCCTGACTGTAACACTGCAGGATGCTCTTGAGGAGACTGGCCCAGAAAAAAATATACAAGGTTTCAGCATCTGAAAAAGCTGTGCTTCCTCTGAATGAGGGGTTTGTTTTTGTCCTGTGGACAGGAAGGCTCTGGCAACTATTTTCCTCATTTCTTATGCTGCTAGGTAACTTAGAGTCAAAATCAAGTGCCGCCTCTCTGCACGTGAGCCATACCATTTGGTATGCATTCCTGTGAGGTCATCTAACCATTATTTTCCTATTCATGTTCTGCTTCCATTTCTCAGTGTTTTTTGTTGTTATTATTCTGAACAAAATCTGCTTATGTGAAGTTCACAGAATCGTTTCTCAACAATCAGCAGCCTGGGAAATGAGCATCCCTCTGCCCCACTGTCTCCACGCCATAGTTGAAGGTTGCAGGATTCAGCAGCCCAAACAGCTAGGATTGCTTGTGCTGTGTTTTCTATGTTCGTTTAAAATCCTGCCTGTGGTTTATTTTCTTTCAGTCCCAAGTGGGGCTGTGCTAGTTTTCATAGCACTTTACAGGGCTCAACACCAGGTGGTAAAGAATTCAAGTGGATCCATGGGCCAGGTACATTTCTGTTAAGACAAATGGTTTTTAAAGGAAATTATGTGAGTCTTCTCATAGCCCTTTCTTAAGGCCCTCCCTCCCTTTCCTCCTTCCTTCCTTCCCTTCTTCCTTCCTTTCCTTCCATCCTCTGCTAATTTTGGGGCAGAGAACTGAGATCCCACTAATAATGAGCAGTTGTTGAAATTCTGGGAAACGCTGGGGATTGCACACTGCTTTATCTTCTAGAAGCCCCCAGGAGGCTGCTTGTATTCATTCTCATTTCCTGTTCTTACCCTATTTTTGGCATCTTCCTCTTTTTGCTTCTGAGACCCTCCTTCTCTGGTTTGGGGTTACCTTTGGGGTTCCCAGACCTTGACCATACTCTAGCCTGGGTACTTCCCAGGACTAAACTCCACTGTTCTTCCCTACCTGGGCTATTTCAATTGTCACTACCCTTATGCAAATCAGCCTAACAAAGATGGTTCTCGGTGTTACATTTGCCCACTTTTTTTCCTAATGGTGACCTGATTACTCTAGGTTCCTCTCTGCTGTTGTCCCTCTGGCTACCATAGACTCTAAACACTCTCCATTCATTGATGCCATAAGTGATTAATCTCTGGCTCATTTCCTCCCATCTCCCTCAGAGTGTGTGCAGTACCCATTCATCAAGATGCCCAGATAACTGAAGCAATCCACCTTCATTCGGGCCATGCTCTGGGCTGTGACGCCAGCCTGGCGATCTGCGGTGCTCAATGTGATTACTTTTTCTTAGTGAATCCCTGGGGCTCTTCAGCCTCCTGCAGAACCACATCACCTTGAATGGCTTTTCTATAAATGCCTCCCCTTCCTCAACCCATTAAGTCCTTCTATGGATTTTAATCTTAGGCTGGCTTTAGCAATACAGACAGTCCTGACTTACATTTTTTGACATTACAATGGTGCAAAAACAATATGCATTCAGTAGAAATTGTACTTTAAATTTTGACTTTTCATCTTTTCCCAGGCTAGCAATATGTGGCACGGTACCCTCTCTTGATGCTGGGCAGTGGTGGCAAGCACAGTCCCCAGTTAGCCATGCGATCATCAGAGTAAATGACCAATACTGTGTTCTACAATGTACTGTATTCAATAAATTATATGAGATATTCAACACTTTCTTATAAAATAAGCTTTGTGTTACATGACTTTGCCCAACTGTGGGCTAATGGAAGTGTTCTGAGCATGTTTAAGATAGGCTAGGCTAAGCTATGATGTTCAGTAGGTTAGATGTACTAAATGCATTTTCTACTTAGAGTGTTTTCAACTTGTGATGGGTTTATCATGAGGTGACCCCATGGTAAGTGGAAGAGCATCTGTAGTCTTACCATGACCCTGAGAGGAATTGTTGTCACTGAAGAACCAGGCAGACAGGATGGGCTTAAACTGTGGTTTTAGGGAGTTGAGTTGGCTATTAGAAAGAAAATTTTTCTCTGAAGCTTGGAGAAACTGAAATATACTACTAACAAGGGTGGTGGTATATTTTTATGAAAACTCTAGGGAAAGGGGATAGAGCAGGTCTCTTTTGAGAGACTGCCATTAGAGAATTGAATGGCCTCTTCCCTGCCTTCCCCAACACAAGGAAAATTCTTAGAACTGGAATAGAGCTGAGCAATCATCTATTTCAATCTCCCTCTCAATGCCAATCTTGGGATATCTTTACCTATCATGTATCCTTCCTAATTATCCATGTATTCACTCATTTCACAGATATGTGTGACTCAGGACACCATGTTGTCAGATCTTCACTATCCTAAGCACAATGTAACAACCCATAATGGCTAAGTAATGTTCCGGTAACATGGAGGAATGAAAAAGTTGTGTAAATGGCATCAAGATTGTTTTAAGATTATCAAGCTAATAGAAGCAATAAACATCACCAGTTGTCTTAGGATTTATTCTGCAAGGGAGGATTTGCACTTAAAGGGACATAATCTCTTCCAACTAATACCAATTAACAATAGTAATGAAACAAACAGGCATAATTTCTACCACCAGAAAACTCTCACATGTGTAGTTTTTAAAATGTACACTATGCAGTAAAAGATACGAAATCAAGTATTAGACTAGGCATGTAAAATGAGAAATATTTTTCTCCAGAGACCCAGAGAACTTGAGGTAGTCATTGTCCTCGAAGCCCTTTGCACATCAAGATATGCAAGTTCAATTGCTTCACTTGGAATTCAAGTCTTCCAAAATATGGTCCCAGCTTTATCTGCTACTAAAGATCTGCATTCAACCTTTCAATGTCCTTAACACTGATATGATTATGATGTCTCACCTCTATCCTACATAAATATAAAAGAGCATCAAAAGCACAGTCAACAAAAATGACACTAGACAAATGGGACTATGTTGAACTGAATAGCTTCTGCACAGCATCTGCACAGCAAAGGTAACAATCAACAGTGTGAAGAGACGGCCTGGTGAATTGGAGAAAATATTTGCAAACTATTAATGTGACAAAGGACTAATATCCAGAATGTACGAGGAACTCAAACAACCCAACAGTTGAAAAAAAAAAAAACCCATATAATCCCATTAAAAAGTGAGCAAAGGACATGAATAGACATTTCTCAAAAGAAGACATACAAATGGCCAACAGGTATATGAAAAATGCCGAACATCACTAATCATCAGGGAAATGCAAATTGAAATCCACAATGAGACATTTTTTTTACCCCTGTTAGAATGGCTGCTATTAAAAAGACAAAAAAAAAAAAAAAAAAAACAAAAACAAACAAACAAAAAAAACCGTAACAGATGCTGGCAAGGATCTGTTGGTGAGAATGTAAATTAGTACAGCTATTATGGAAAACAGTATGTAGATTTCTCAAAAAACTAACAATAGAACTACCATGTGACCCAGCAATCCCACTATGGGGTATTTATCTAAAAGAAAGGAATTCAGTACATCACAGGCATACCTGTGCTCTCAGTTTATGACAGCACTATTCACAGTAGCAAACAGAGGTGATCAACCTAAGTGTCCATCAATGGACAAATGGATTAAAACTGTGATATAAATACATAAATAGAATACTATTTGGCCATAAAAAAGGAATAAAATCATATCATTTGTAGCAACATGGATGGAACTGGAAGTCATTATGTTAAGTGAAATAAGCCTGTCAGAGAAAGACAAATATTGCACGTTCTCACTCATATATGGAAGCTAAAAGAAGTTGATCTTATGGAGGTAGAGAGGAGAATGATAGATACCAGATGCTGGGAAGGTATGCTGGTGGGGAAGGGGATTAAGAGAGCTTAGTTGATGGGTACATATAGTTAGATAGGAGGAATAAGTTCTAATGTTCTATACCACAGTGCGGTGACTACAGTCGGTAGCAATGTATTATATATTTCAAAATAGCCAGAAGAGAGGACTTGAAATGTTCCCAGCGCATAAAAATGATAAATACTTGAGGTGATGTCTACCCTAAATACCCTGATTTGATCATTCCACATTCCATGCATGTAACAAAATATCATGTGTACTTCATAAATATGTACAAATACGTGTATCAATTGAAAAAAAGAAAAAAAAAACATAAATGTAAGGAAGTCCAAATGTGTTCTGATTTGGCCACAGTGTTTTCTTGACACGTTTTTAAAACATCACATAATAAATTTATAAACAAAATATTTTGTTAAATGAGCATTGTCCCCTGTAACCCTCCACTTGGTCCAGTCTGATTTCTATCCCAAGCTCAAGACTTTGTGAACTCTTGAGCTTTCTTCATGCCTAGAATCTCTCTTTCTGTCTCTCTCTTTTTCTACTCTGGAAATATACCTCCTAACTTTTACTTAATGCCTTGATCAATTTCCAGACCAGCATCCACCACCAAGACCCTTCCCCAACAAGGATGCCTCCATTGATTACTCCTACAGGGAAAGCTCTGTGATCTCCTGGAGAAAGAAGTGTACACATCTCTTAATAACACACCAATGGCTGGGCGTGGTGGCTCACGCCTGTAATCCCAGCACTTTGGGAGGCCGAGGTGGGTGGATCACCAGGTCAGGAGTTCGAGACCAGCCTGACCAACGTGGTGGAACCCCGTCTCTACTAAAAATACAAAAATTAGCTGGGCGTGGTGGTGGGCAACTGTAATCCCAGCTACTCAGGAGGCTGAGGCCGGAGAATCACTTGAACCTGGGAATTGGAGGTTGCAGTGAGTCGAGATCATGCCATTGCACTCCAGCCTGGGAGACAGTGCGAGGTTCTGTCTCATAAAATAATAATAGTAATAATAATACTAATAACATATCACTTTGTGACATACCTCATGTTGTTACTTCATGCTTGAATTTCATTTCTTAAGTGTTCCTGTGCTGTTTTTCCAATGAGCCTGTGGGTTTTTGAGGGCAGGACTTAGGTCTTACGTTTCTGAGTCTCTCCTCTTGGTGCTGCCAGATACATAAACAACACTCACATTCCTACAATGCCTATTTCTTAAGTTAGTACTTCCCAATTTGAGGAACAAAGTGATTCGTGTTAGAAGAAAAAATTATCTGAATCTTTGAGATTACACCCCACTTTTGAAATATTGCACCAAAAGTTGGTGATTACTTGGGTGCCAGTGGAATGGCAAATTAAAATGCATAATCAAGTACTGATTAACATTAAAGTGAAAATACAAAAATTAAACGTCTCAAAAACTATTAGACCCTCAACAATATATTTTCAACCCTTTCTTCCACCTGCTCCCCACCACTCCCTTCCATTGTAATCCAACTTTGAGAGACACTGAGCTAAGTCTTGAGAGCTATTATTAAAATATCAAAATAACTCACCTGTGAATGCCTTAGTTCTAGTAGTCTCATTAGATCAGTCAGCCATCCCTTAGTGGTGCACCAGGAGAGGAGACACAGGTCAGTTGCATTTTTATGGCAATGAGAGGCAGGTTGGAAAAGTTTAGAGCTTTAGATCCTAACTGCTTCTAGTACAGCTTCTGCAGGTCAAGCTTTTCTGCATCAGGTCAAGAATCAGCAGGAAAACCATCAAGCATGGTGGGAGTTTTCAGAAAGAGGAGGTGGTTACTGATACCAGATGCTGCAGACAAGCAACATAAACACGAGAAATTGGACGTACTCTGCAAGGCACTGCCTGTCAGGAGAGCAGCATCAAGAAAATGGGAAGAAGAAATGGAGCAAGATAGCAGCAGCAGATTGGGCATTAAGTAGGAGGTGAGAAAATAGGGATAGTGAGTAGAAGGGAAGGGCAGAAGTTGAAGAGGGACAGAGATGAAAGAAAGTCTTTGCTTATTCAGTTTTTGGGCAGGAAGATGAGCATATGTGTCACTGAAATGACTGAAGATTCTAGAGAAGTGGTGGAAGTGATGGAACGAGGGTCGCCAGGTGGGGCTGAACCAAGGGTACAGAAGGAATTAGCCACAGGCAGGAGGAGGGAAATTCTCTGAGAAGCAGGTAAAGAGGCCTCTTACTGTACCTGGCAGAAACCAATTTAAATCTATTAAAAACATACACACACACACAAACACAAACAAACAACAACAACAACAACAACAACAAAATGAGCATGGCTGGGCCCCAGGACCACCTGGACCCAGGACTTTTCTCTTCACATCTGTTTCACTCCAATCTCAGCCCCCGCAGGTCCTAGTTTCTTCAGCTTGGTGGAGAAACAAGGCTGCCATCAATTCCCAAATGTTTATCTTCACAGGTACAGCCATGGGAGAAAGGCTGCACTAACCTTCTTGGCCTCAAATCAAAAATTCTAGAGAAAGGCTGTCACTTGTCCATCTTGAGTATGTATTTATTTGCTTGTTTGTAGATTTTAATTGGACATTCATTACTTTCAATTTTCCAGCTTTATTTTTTCAAATAAATTTTATTGTGCCTATTTGATTACTACATAAGGTTATGGGATGCATTTGATAGTAAAATCATTACTATAGTAAAGAAAAGTAACATTTCTTTCATCTTGAGTATTTTAGGAGCCCAATCATGGGTCAATGAATTCTGGCTAATTCTGGCTGTGGACAGGAGGTCCTATGTAAGCACATGTCAGCATCCATGGATGCCCCACAAATGGAGTGGAAGGAGAGGCAGTTTTCATTGAAGAGGGAGGGTATGGTCAACAGATAGGTATCCATCCATAAATTTAGTCTGGAGGTGGAGAGTTCAGAAAATCTGAGAGGTTCATATCTTAAGTATTTTTTTGTTTGGTTGGTTGGTTTTGGTTGTTGTTGCTATTGGTGAAGTTAGGGTCTCCCAAGAATTAGGGGATAGATGATGATTCGGGCTACAAAAGGTTTGGAACTCTATCATGTGAAATGAGAACACCAACATAAGGACTGGGCAATGTTGAGAAGCAGCAGAGGGTAGAAGGTGTAACTGTGTCACAGGATCAACCCAGACTTATTTACGTAATGAATGTTATTGATGGCTATCTCTAGTATCACCCAGCATCCTGGACATAGTAGCGTGAAAACATAGTTGGGTTGATCCAAGTTTGGAGAGTGGAAATATAGGTGTTTTGGGCATGGCAGTGGGAACAAAGGAGCTGAGGTGGGAGGAAGGGCTGAAGTAGGGAGGATCTACCTGCAGAAGGAGACTGTGAGATGACTAGCACAGGGAAGAGGACAGAGAGCTTGGGAAGCAATCAGGAAATGGTGACAAAAGCTGTTGTGTCTCAGTGGTACCTCTTATGATGCCCAAGGGAGATGACCCCTCAGGCAGAATGAGCACACCCTGGTGTGCTCAGGGAAGTTCCATGAAATTATCAATGGCACCTCTTTCTGTTATTGAGAGATGCCCAAGTTGGATGCTGAATCATGTGGTCTGTTCACCCAATGCCAGGTCTGAAGCGACCGAGGAAAATGACCTCTCGGGATGTCAACGTTGTGTGCTGCAGCCCCAGACCCACTGGCTGGAAGGAGCAACCCTGGCTTTCCACCTGCTTGTTCCTACCTCTTGTTTCTACCAAGGGAAATGGAGACTCCTTCAAAGTCTCCAGCACCTGCAGATTTGGAGTCTGAAGAGAAACGGTCAGAGACAGAAATAAAGCTACCCTGGCTTGGCCTGCCAGCTGACTGCAGGGAGAACCCACATACACTTGAGGCAGAAGGGAATGGCAATGGGCATGAAAATACTGCCCATATCCAAACTGTGTTTCCTGAAGCCATCCGATACACCCAGAGTGCCTCAGGGCAGGAAGTCCCAGAAACCACATGCAATTTCTGACCACACACTTCAGCTTTTCTTGGCATGAAAAAGGCGAGGGCCATGCCTGAATGGTTTTTGTATCTCCCACAGCGAAGACCAATGTCTTGCCCACAGTAGATGCTCAATACATACTTACATGATCAATGGGATGTCCTTTTCAGGGCAGATTAGAATAGTCCTGTCTCGGGACAGGTGTCTCAGTTGGTGGCCTTCAACCTAGCTTGTAGACCTAACTGTGCAAGAATAGACCACAGGAAATGGGGCAGCTGAGGATGGGGGAGCAGGTTGGAAGGAGTTGGGGTGGAATTTTTTCCTGACCCCAGCTGGTGATCAGCTTATCCTCTAAAGCAGAAGGATTAATAACCAGGGTAATTTTATCCCAGTCAGAATGTAACTACAGATGTGGGCTTATTGGGTGAAACAGCTAATCCCTTCTCCATTTGGCTCACTTGTGAAATACGATGAAATACGATGCCTGGGGCTATCAAAGCACGGTTTCCTCCTGGGCCTGCTGCTGCGTGCAGCCCCACTCTCGTGGGCGAGAGGACAGCTGTCTGTGGACAGTCGTTTGGGCTCCTGCCTATTGGATGGACTGACTCCGCCACTGACTGAGGGTGGAGCGGAAGGGAAGAGGCGTGTGTGTGTGTGTGTGTGTGTGTGTGTGTGTGTCTGTGGACTCGGGGAGGGGAGGGTGGAGTTGAAGGAAAATGTCAGGTGTTGGAGCGGGCGGGTGCACGGAGACCCTGGAGGAATAGAGGACTCTTGGAAAAAATCTAAGATTCATTGCAACCCCAAGTCCCGAAGGCCAGAGGGATGGGGAGGCAACAGGAGGAGGGCGTGAGACTCAGGGGGCGCACCTGGGTTTACACGTGGCCGAGATCGGAGCCAGCAGGCCTCGGGTGCTGGCCTCGAGAATTTGTAGCACGATCATAGGGGAGGCTCTAAAGCCAGGAGAACTCAATTAATCAAAGAGCTGCTGCTGATGGAGCAAAGATGAAAGCGTTTCCAGGCGAGCCAGTGAAACGCTTGGAGGTTTTCCCCGGGCAACCACCCTGGGGCGAGTAACAGGAGATGCGGTGGGTGCTGAGGTCTGGGAGTCCAGTGCCGCACCGGGAGGGAGGTACGCAGCGAGACTCGTGGGGCTTGAGGAGGGGCAGAGGGAACCCTGAGCCATCCCGAGCCCCAGCGCAGAGAACTCGAGAAGGGGCGTGGCTCCTGAGCTGTCCGGAGGCCTAGCGCGGGGAATCCGGAAGGGGCGTGGCCCCCTGAGCGGTCCGGAGGCCGAACGCGGGGAATCGCGAAGGGGCGTGGCCCTCTCCGAGCTGGCGCCTGGGAGGCTCCCACCTGCCAGCTGTTGCACATGGCCGCCGGCCCCCATCCTCCGCTTCCCCGGGCGGGTCTCTTCGCCCAGTCTCCAGCCGGGCGTGGCCAGCCTTGCTGCTCATTCCCCGGGGTTGGCCGGGTGGTAGCCTCCCGCACGTCCCCGACTCCCCGACGCCTCTCCGCGGGGTGCGCCTGGGGCACTGCAAGCCTGGATCACTTACACCGAACGTCCCCGGCCCGGGCTCTCCGTTCCCCGCTTCTTCTTCGCCCCTCCCGTCTTTTCCGTCCCAGGCTGATGAAGCAGCCTAGGTTAAAGCTTAGTTCCAGACACTTTAAGAAATGTTCTGGGGTTCTTGGAAGTTGTTTAAGAAAAAAAGCAGAGTGCCTGGCGTCCCCATGCAACGCTCCCGAACTGGAGACGGCATCTGGCTGAGGGGTCGTGGTGGGCGGGCGGAAAGGCAAGAATGGCCAGGGGCTTTAAATAAAATCTTTCTCATTTTTCCCTTTCCCTTTCCCTGTGACCTTGCGTCCATAATTAATCCTCCCACTGTCCCCACCCCAGAAGCCCAAAGAATGGGGAGACTAAAGCCCCTTATCCCAGAGGGCTAGGTGGACCCCCGGAATTCCCCCGCTCAGCCTGGGAGCCCAGGCAGGGCTGCACAGAGAAGGATTTTTTCTCCAGGGCAGGCTTCAGGGTTGGGAGGCGCACATCCCCATGGCAACGAGTTCTTCCCGTGGGAATAAGAAACTCCCGAATGTGGAACAAATTGGAAAGGCACCTTCCACGCGCCAGCTGGGACTGCAGGCAGGGTAAGGGGAGGTGGTCTACAGCGGGTGGGGATGGGGAGGCACAGCTGATCCCAACCGGCGACCCTGAGCATGGCGCCAGAGCTGTGCGTGTTGCCTCTGAGTCAGATGGGGCCACACATGCTGGACACGTGACATGACATGCTCTCCGATGGCTGCCAGTTGGCAGATGTGTTTGCTAACTTGCTTAGAACAGCCACTGCCAAGTACTGGCCTGGCTAAGTGGGACAGTTCCCTTCTGTGGGTCTGTTCCAACCTCCCCTTGGTGGTGAGACCAATAGCTCCTGTTGGGAGAACGAGTCTGAGCTATGGAATTTAGTTCTCTCGTGCTGAGGTCATTGATTTCTATTACAATTTTTTTTTCAAGTCTCAAAAATTTTAAAGTCACAAGTTTTATATATATATATACACACACACACATATATACACACACACACACACACATATATATTTTTTCCAATTCAGAAAGGTGTAAAGAAGTAAAGGAAAGTGATCCACAACCCCCAATCCTTCTTCCCAGACATAACCATTGTTAACATTTTGTTGTCATCTTTCCAGATTCTTCATGTGCACATGTAGCTATATGTATGTAGGTGTATTTATATAAGCACCACAGACATGCAAAGCTGGCTGAAAATATATATCATCATTTTTTTCTTTTTCTTCTTTCTTTCTTTTTTTTTTTTTTTGAGACAGAGTTTCACTCATGTTGCCCAGGCTGGAGTGCAGTGGCGCGATGTCGGCTCACCGCAACCTCTGCCTCCCAAGTTCAAGCGATCTCTTGCCTCAGCCTCCCAAGTAGCTGGGATTACAAGCATACGCCACCATGCCCAGCTAATTTCGTATTTTTAGTAGAGATGGGTTTTCTCCATGTTGGTCAGGCTGGTCTTGAACTCCAGACCTCAGGTGATCCACCTACCTCGGCTTCCCAAAGTGCTGGGATTACAGGCGTGAGCCACCGCACCTGGCTTATATCATCATTTCTAATGGCAACACGGGATATACCATGATTTATTAACCTATTTGGTATTGCTGGACATTAAGTGGCTTCCCAATATTACCCTTCTATATGATGATATGCATCCTTAGAAAGTTTTGCACATCCGGTCTGCTAATTTTCTTAGGTAAACTTCTAGAATTCTGGGTCTAAGGATATGTGCATTTAAACTTTCAATGCACATTCCTGTAATCTGGGTCTGTGGATATTTTAGGAGCGAGTAGGCTTTATTTTCTCCCCTCTGAGTAGTGGGAATCAAAGGGAAAGGTCCCTTATATACGGTGTCTGAGTTTGGATTCCCCTTGAAACAAAATGTGAAACAAGAATGTAGGCATGAGTCGTATTTTTCAGAGGTGATCCAGACAGCGCTCTGAGTGGTGAGCAATAAGAGGTGCATTATTGAATGGGTTGTTGCTGGGGTGCTCTGAGAGACCATGAGAACACGCCTCAGGATTGTCCTGCATTAGTTTCTACGGGACATCACCACTCCTGATCTTCTGACTGTCCCCACTGTTGTTTGAAAAATGTCTGCAGGTAAATGCTAAGGGAAGCCAAGGGGACACAGCTGGAACACCTACAGCTTCAGCCACAGAGGAATTACTACTCCTTTCCCCAAAGCCAAGCCAAGGGGTGAGGTTACTCCAGGACAAAATTGCATAATGGGTTAAGTTTTGCATCAGTCCCTCCACTTTCTCCCTCTGTTCCTTAAACCATCTCTTGATTCCAACCCCAGCTGGCCAAGGCTTCCAAGGCACAGCAAAGAGGTAGTTGGTCTTCTCAACAATTATTCAGAATGTTAGAAACAAGATTTTTTATTTTTCCAGGCATATTAACATTTTAAGACAGAAACCAAAGGAATTGATGACATTGCTGGCATTTCAGACACTGTGGCAGCTAAAGGTGTTTTTGGCAGGGGGCACCCAAGCCTAAGGTTGGTCCAGCAGAGAAATTCTGTGTGTCTTCTGAGAAGCAGGAGGTGAGAGGATACAGGATGAAGGCAGAAGCAGAATGGGAAGGAAGAGGCTGGTGACTTAGTTTCCTCACATGGATGACACTTGCTGGCCTGGGAATTTTAGAAAATGAAGCAGGAAAGAGGATATAGGGCTGGATTTGTGGCTGGGGGGAATGAGAAAGAAAAAGTGAACCATTTGGGTGGATCACCTGAGGTCAGGAGTTCGAGACCAGCCTGGCCAACGTGGTGAAACCCCATGTTTACTAAATATATACAAATTAGCCGAGCGTGGTGGCAGGCCCCGTAGTCCCAGATACTCGGGAGGTTGAGGCAGGAGAATCACTTGAACCCAGGAGGCAGAAGTTGCAGTGAGCTGAGATCGTGCCACTGCACTCCAGCTTGGGTGATGGAATGAGACTCTGTCTCTTAAAAAAAACAAGTGAGTCACTGAGGTAAGAGAGGAGTGAGATGGGTTGTTAAGAGAGGAAGAGGAGGCAAGGTGCAGTGGTTCATGCTTATAATTCCAGCTACTTGGGAAGTTGAGATTAGAGGAATGCTTGAGCACAGGAATTCGAGACCACAGTGAGTCGTGATAGTGACACTCCAACCTGGGTTACAGAGCAAGACGCCATCTCTAAAAAAAAAAGAGAGAAGAGTAGTTGAGTGGGAGAAGAGAACGAAGAAAAACCTCACTTGGGCTCAATCAGCCACTAACTTCTTCCCTTCCTACAGTCTTGGCTTTCTGTCTTCCTCTCTGGCCATTTCTGCTCAGAGTCCATTAGGGGCTCACTTTTTTCCTGCCTATTCCTTAACTGCTGAAGCCTCTTAGAGTTCTCCAGCTGCATACGATCTCTGAGAGATCAGTGTGCCGCCATGGCCTCTGCTGCTGTCACGCACAGATGCTGCACAGATGGCTGGCCCAGCTTGCTCTCAGGAGCTCAGTTCCTACCCATCTAGAAGTTGGCAGAAGTTGAGGCAGTGGGAGGAACGTCGGGGCACACATTCCCTTTACCATGTGTGTTCTCTGGTTGTCTTCATATTTGAAAGCTAGTGTCCCCAATTAAGTTGTTAGCTGCTTGAGCCTGAGGGATGTGAATTTTACTCCCCAATCAGCCACATGCAGTGACTGTCAGACACTGGCTGAGTTGACCCTGTAGGAGTTTCTCTACAGGAGTACCATTCTGGGGACATGAGAAAGTGAGGTCGTGCTTCTATGCAGACACCTTTATTTTCACCAACACAGCCCCCTTCAGTGGTCCACAACTGCTAATAATCATCTGCTCCCCAAATCTAGCAGTATCTTCCCAGTTCTCATTTTCCTTATTCTCTTGGCAACATCTGGCACTGTTTCCGGTTCCACCATCTTGAAACTCTTTCTTCTCTTGGCCTCCATAACATCACACCCTCTGATGGTTCTTCTGTCCAAGGAGCTTTTGTCTTTCATCTCCTAAACATAGTTCTCCCCTAAGACTCCACCCTTCAGAGCAGCATGAGGTAGTGGAAAGAATGCAGGCTTTGGAGCCAGAGTAACTGTATTTGCTCCTGGGATGCAACATTTATTAGCTGGGGGATCTCTCTGAGCCTCAGTGTTTTCAACTGTGAAATGCAGATAATCATAAGTGTGTTAGGCTGTTTTTTATACTGCTATAAAGAAATACTTGAGCCTGAGTAGATTATAAAGAAAAGAGGTTTAATTGGCCCACAGCTTTGCAGACAGTACAAGAAGTGTGGTGCTGGCATCTGCTTCTGGAGAGGGCCTCAGGAAGTTTACAATCATGGAGGAAGGCTAATGGGGAGCAGAAACGTCACATGACGAGAGAGGAAGCAAGAGGAGGGGGGAGGTGTCACACCCTTTGAAATAACCAGATCTCATAAAAACTCCCTCATCACCAAGGGGATAGTGCTAACCCATTCATGGGGAGTCCACCCCTATGATCCAGTCACCTCCAACCAGGCCTCACCTCCAGCACTGGGGATAAGCTTTTAGTGTGAGATTTGGAAGGGACAAACGTCCAAACGTTCAATGAAATTTGAAGATACTGTAGGTAAAAGGTGTGGCACAAGGGAATTGCTAAATGCATGGAGGTTCTAGGTGTTCTTGAGTGACTTTGCAAAAGATGACACAACCCCATGTTGACTTGCTGCTCACCTCAAGTGCAGCAATGCCAGCTCTCCTTCTCCTTCCTTTTTGTGAGAAATGGTTATGCTCTGTCACACAGACTGGAGTGCAGTGGTGCGATCATAGCTCACTGCAGCCTCAAACTCCTAGGCTCAAGCAATCCTCCCACCTCAGCCTCCCAAATAGCTGGGACTACAAGTGTGCACCATCATGCTCAGCTATTTTTTTTAAGTTTATTTTTTGTACAGACAGAGTCTCACTATGTTGACCAGGCTGGTCTCCAACTCCTGGCCTTAAGCATTCCTCCTGCCTCAGCCTCCCGAATTGCTAGGATTAAAGGCATGAGCCCATCCAGGCTTCTCTCCCACATTCTGTGCCCATCTCTATGTATCTGCTCAGTGTTTCCACTTTTGATGCCCTGCTGTGACCCCAGCATCAGCCTGCATGAGCTGGCCTTGTTGTCCTTCCTTCTCTAAGCCCTTCCTGCCAGGATTTCCACACTGCTGTTTCCCAGATGCTCCAGCTTGAAAACTTAGAGTCATCTTTAATTCAGCCATCTCCTTTGCCTTTCCCTTTGGAAGTAATGGTGATTATCAACAAGGTGCCTCCACGTGCATTTCTGCCTTACTCTCAACAGTATGGTGAAGTAGGCTGTCATACAAATGAGGCCTGGAGAGCCTAAATAATCAGCCTGAGGAGGGAGTGGGCTTATCTCACTTCCTGGAGATTCTCTCCTTGGAATGATAGGCTGGTAACTCAAGATGCTGAAGTCTCTCCACCTGAAAAGCTAACTGATAACCCTCCCCTAATGTCTCCCTTCAGTTCTCAGCCCTCTCTTGACAAACCCAATTTGAAACTTCACAAACCCAATTTGAAACTCATAGACCCTTCCAAGCTTGACTTACTCTCCCATCTCTGGTTCTTCAGTCACTGCAATGTCACTTCCACCCCAACCACTGGAATAGCCTCACCAAAGTCATTTATACCAAGCACACTTTGTAGCCCTCTCCACATGTGAGTCCTGTTGAACCCTGCAAACAAACCCCTCTTCCTCAAAACACCCCTTGTTCTCTTGGTTTCTCTCCTAGATTTCCTTCTACTCTGGCTGTTCTGTCCTGGTGTCTTGTTTTTCAGCCCATCACTTGAATGCTGATAATCCTTGGGTTTTTGTTCTATGACATCTTCTCTTTTCAAACTACATCTTCTCTCTGGTTATTTCATTGACTCCCATGGCATCAGTTACCACCAATGTGTTAATGACTCCCAAATGTCTCTCTCTCTAGCCCAGATATTTCTGAAGACCTTAGCTTAAGGTCTTCGTATCCATCTGACTGTGAAGTTCAGATCCTGGATCTGCCACTTAGCGGCTGGGTGACTGCGATGGTTGATTTTAAGTGTCAGCTCCTTGACCGGGTCATGGGATACCAAGATGTTTGGTCAAACATTACTCTGGGTGTGTTTGTGAGGTTGTTTCTGGATGAGATTAGCATTTGAATTGGTAAACTGAGCAAAGCAGAGTGCCCTACCTAATGTGGGTGGCCCTGCTCCAATTTGTTTAAGGCCTAAATAAACAGAAGAACTGAACCTCCTGCAAGCAGGCAGGAACTCCTCCGGTATAACTGCTTGAGCTGGGGCATTGGTCTTTTTCTGCCTTTGGGCTTGAACTGAAACCTCAGCTCTTCTTGGGTGTTGAGCCTGATGGCTTTTGGACTGGAACTCACACCATCAGCTATCTTGGTTCTCAGGCCTTCAGACTTAGACGGAAACTATTGAGAGATGGACACCACTACAGGTGGACCCACTCTGAGTTGGATAAGGGCCAAGAGTCCCTTTATTACTAGATCTTTACATAACACTACTCTAAAAGGATCCCGGGGTTTGTGCATTAATTCATGCTCTGTATCTAACAGCCCTAAATATATCTGGGTATTCTCCTATCCACACTGTATGGTTACCTGGGCAAATGGCCATAGGTCTCTTTGGGGAAAGACTGAGGCATCACTACTGACTCACTCATTTCTTTAGTTGATGGATATGGGTCTGAGAACTGGCTTAGGTCTGGATATTGGACAAGAAATTGTTATTAAGCATTGGCGCTACTGATAGTTTTCTGCTAACCTATTCTTGATCTCTTTTGTTTATATATATTAGGCAGTACCTTTATTGGATACCCATCTCTCTTGCCTCTGGAACTCCATGTCCTATTAATCATCTCCATGGCTCACTGTAGGTTGAGACCCCTGGCTGCCATTCTAAATTTGCTCCCCATTACAATAATTGTGCCCATATCATTTCTGACAATTAAGTGCTGCCATCCCCCACTGTTATCCCAAGATGCAGTACTGTGCTCATTACTACTAAAAAAGCCTAGTCTGTAACCACATCCCCTACTATCAGCCCCAGCCTTCAGAGAAAGTCACTACTTACTAAAATTTCTTGATGGTGCCCCTCTTACCAGCACTCTCCTGAGCAGCTTCACAGATATTTGTCCTCTAGGTTCTCCTCAGAAAAATAAAGTCAGGTCTTGAGTTTTCTAGTCTTACCCAGCAGATTTGTTCCAGCACATCCACTTCTGTAGCCTTTGATCTCTTCTTCCGTAATCAGGCAAGATGATTCTGGCATTGTTTATTTTCAGCTTCTAAGAACCATCTCAGTACCATATTGGGACTTCCTTCTTTTGTGTCTCCCCTAGGCCCTTGCCATGGTGTTAAATCCATGTCACAGAAGAGTACTTCTATATCAACAAACATCCATTTTCAGATTCTTTCCCCCTTGATCAGCACCTTAAGATGCACCCCAGGCATACTTCTCCAGTTCCTGCTAGCACATATCAGCCCAGTCCTGCAGCTCCTTTGGTACATAATTCTCCTCCTTTAGTAGGTCAAGCATTTGCCACATGGGCAATCATGGACTTAATTCTAGTTATTGACCTGGTGGCCAGGAAAAAAAAAAAAAAAAATGGAGGGAGAAGATCCTAAGAGAGCAAGCATTGATCTGTAGGGCATTTTCCCTGTTTGAGGCTTCTTCTAATGGGGTGGAGTGAACCACTTCTGCAAACCAAAAAAGTGCAGGGACAGTGAGGACTTGAAGGTTCTCAAGCGCATCTACTCAGTAACCTCCATTCCCCATCTCAATCTCACACAGTCCCTCTCAATCTGTATCAGGCCTTGGCTTTAATGTCAGAGATTTGCTTTTCTGGAAGTCTCAAGTCTGGCTGTCTGGTCAGTCTACCTAATGGCTACAGGAGATTTTTTGTTTGTTTGTTTAACACTGCCAAGGAAGCCTCTGTCTCTTACACTTTGCTTCGAGTTGGTAACTGATTGCCCAGAGCCTGCCATTTTCTCTCTTTAATGCATCAGTGGTATTCAGCAATAGTCATCACTCCTGTAGTTCTTATAATTACAATTTGCCCTATATCACCTACCTTCCTCTTTCTTTCTCTTTCTTTCTTTCTTTCTTTCTTTCTTTCTTTCTTTCTTTCTTTCTTTCTTTCTTTCTTTCTTTCTTTCTTTCTTTCTTTCTTTCTCCTTCCTTCCTTCCTTCCTTCCTTCCTTCCTTCCTTCCTTCCTTCCTTCCTTCCTTCCTTCCTTCTTTCCTTTCTTTTTCTTTCTTTCTTTTCTTTCTTTCTTTCAAGACAGGGTCTTACTCTCACCCAGGTTAGGCACAGTGGTGCAGTCATAGCTCACCACAACCTCAAACTTCTGGGTTCAAGCTATCCTTCTGCCTCAGCCTCCCAGGACTACAGATGCAAGCATTCAAGCCTGGCTAATTAAAAATAAAAATTTAGAGACAGGGTCTCACTATATTACCCAGGCTCGTCTTGAACTCCTGGTCTCAATCAGTCTTCCTGCCTTAGCCTCTCAAGTAGCTGGGATTATAGGTATGAGTCATTGCAGCCAGCTTAACTTGTAACTTCTTTCAGCTCACCATAGGTGGAAGTCTTAGCAGTTGCATTGCTAGATCAGGCTGAGACCTTTCAACGTTCCACTCTACCACCAATAGTGGGGTCCATATTGGCAGCGAGCTGGCAAGCAATCAACTCTGGGGTATCAACCTTTAGAATTTACTCTGAAGAATATTCTTGGAACCAACTGCCTTAGGGTGGGTTTCCTAAAAGCAGAATCTGAGACAGGGATTGGGGTGTCTGTGATTTACTGAGAGAGTGCACGTAGGAGAAAGAGAGTGAAAGGAGCAGGATGGGCCAGGCAAGTAACTTAAGCAGAGAAGTGATCTCAGCTGGAGTCCAGATACAGCTTGATCCCTCAGGGAGCTCTGGAGCATCACAGAATCAGTCTCCTCTTGTAGCAAAGGAGCCAGCCCTTTGCACTCTCCTGGCAGTTGGTCATCAGCTGCAGCTTGGGGAGTGGGGGTGGGGCGGTGTAACCTCCTGTGCAAGGCAGCTCCTGGCTCCTATTTGTCTGAGGGCAATGCTCTGGTAGTTGGCAAATGTGTGTACTGGCCTGTAAAGTGATCTGGGCAGGGCACTTGCAACTCCTAAGATGATTTCAGTAAATAGCACCTCAGTCTACCAGTTGCTCAAGTTAGAAACCTAGGGATCATTTTTGTCTCCTTTCTTTTTCTAGCCCTCAAACCAGTCCAGTCAAGCTCCATAATATGTATTCAGTCTCCTAATTATTCCATTCATTTTTTTTTTCCTATTCTCATGGTCACTATCCAAGTTGACATCACCACCTTCTGTTGTCTACATTACTGTCACAGCTCCACAGCTCCTAACTAACCTTGAGTTTATTATGTACAAGGCAGCCAAAGAAATCTTTCTAAAATGCTCGTCCTCTCATGGTACTTCCTTTATTAACCCCTCAGGGCTCTACATTGCTCTTATGATCACTTCAAACTGCTTTATATGGCTTAAACCTTGGTTCTCCTCATGATTCCTGGCTCTTACTACTCACAACCTTAAATAGCTGGACCAAGGGGACTTCTTTTAGTTACTTAAATATGCTATGCCCTCTCTTGACTCTATGTCTTTGCACATATTTTTCTTCTGCCTGCAACACATTTATACCTCCCCTGATTACCTCCCTTTCATCTTCATCTGCCTAGTTTATCACTTGCTACCAATGCTGAGAAGTGCTCCTTACTCTTAGCCTCTTGATTCCTGTGGCCCCCATACTTCCCCATCATTTCCCTCATCCCATGGCATCATAATCTAGTCACCTATATCCTCTCACTACGGCGCTATTTCTCCAACTCCTCTTCCTCCCCTTCCCTTCCTGCCCCCATTATCTGTATTTCTTTACACACAGTTCCTTCCATTTTCTCTCCTCTAGTAGCTTGGCAGTAACATATCTGATTTCTACTCTTTAATGGTTCAGCAGGAACTGATCACTACCTAACCTAAATTCACTTTGTGGCAGCATGGTGCTTACATTATTTCTCACTGTATTACCAGTGCCTGGTGTGTAGATGGAGCTCAATAGATATTTATTATATGAACTAATAAATGAATACGAACATCCCATCTCTTTTTCTCTGTGCTGCTTTAGATGCCAGCACCAGTAACTATGCCCTGCATATAGTAAGTGCTTAATAAATATTTACTGAATTCGGCAGTAAACTTAGTTTTGTCCATTTACATGACAGCTGTCCTGTCTGATTCAGATTCTCAGCACCTGTGTCCAGAATCATGTTGCCGAGAGTGACATCAGCAAAATGGCAGGCTAGAAGGCTCCAAGTTCTCATTTCTCCACAGATGCATCATAATAAACAAAAAGCAAAAACAGAAACTATCTTAACCAACTTTGTAGGAGTCCTGGAAAACAAAGGTTTAGCGAATGACCAAATGCCCCATTAAAAAGAAAGCTATCTTCAGAATGGAAAGAAAGTGTGTGAAGTTTTTACTCATCCTTGCCACATCCCCTCAACATCCCCCAGCACAATAGTGGTTTTGGTCTTGAGTAGATAGCAGCCCAGTTCCTAATTATACCCTTGAATAGGAGGGATAAAACTTTATTTTGAAATTATTGTGGATTTCTGTTCTGAGCTGTCTGAGGGACACCTCAAGGAGTGATGTAAGGTGCTAGTCTGTGTTCCACATAACTCAAAATGCAGATGGGAAAATCAGCAGGCACTGCTTTTAAAAGCCACAAGTCAATCACAGACCCAAAGATGTCTGGGGCAAGAGATTCTAGGTGGAGACATATTGTAGATCATCTAAGGCCTGGAGGAGAAGCTGGTGTTAAACTCTGGGGAATTAGTACATTCAAAAGTAGTAATGTATACAGGAGAACTTAGGAACTCATGGACATGGCAAGGCAAGATCCATGCTTGGAAAAATCCTGAGAAGATCTTAAGCTGTCACATTGAGGTGGACTCTAGGCTCAAAGCAAGCCTAGGTAAGTCGTAAAGGGGGCTTCTAGCACAGAGCCAATCTGCAAAGACTGGGAGAGGTGGATGTTCTCTCATTTTAGTTTCTTTTGGGGGGTACTTTTTCTTTCTTTCTTTCTTTTTTTTTTTTTTTTAGCTCCTGGTGTTTCAGAGAATCTCTATTAAAACATTACCTGAACATAAGCTAAAGAATAAAAACTTCAGTGATCATACATAACAAGCCATAGTCTTTGCACAAATTGCTTGAAAAAGTCTTAAAAGGAATGTACTAATACAGCCTTCAAGCCTCCAACAACAACAACCAGAAGGAGGAAAGAAAGAGAGGGAGGGAGGGAGAGAGAGAGTGAGAGAGAGCACGCACAAGTGAGCACAGGATTAAGGGAAGGAGTTGAGAGGGAAGGGGGAGAGGGGAAGGAGGGAGCGAGTCAAAGAAGACAAGACCCCAGCAAATCCTAAGGAAGGGGAGATTTCATTCCAGAGTTACCATGTTATAATAATCAAATGCCTAATTTTCAACACCAACAACAAAATAATACAAGGCATAAAAAGAAACAGGAACACATGGTTCATTCAAAGGAACAAGATTAATTGACGGAAGGTGTTCCTAAGAAAGCCTAGACATCAGAAGCACTTGACAAAGACCATAAAACAACTGTCTTAAATATGGCCAGAGAGCTAAGAGAAAACATGAACAAAAAACTAATTAAAATCAGGAAAATGATATGTGTACAAAATGAGGATGTCTACCAAAAGATAGAAATTATTTTAAAAAGAACCAAACAGAAAATCCAAAGCTTAAAAATAGAGCGATTGGCCAGGCATGGTGGCTCACGCCTATAATCCCAACACTTTGGGAGGCCGAGGCTCGTGGATCATGAGGTCCAGAGATTGAGACCATCCTGGCTACAGTGAAACCCCGTCTCTACTAAAAAAAAAAAAAAAAAAATTAGCTGGGCGTGGTGGCGGGCGCCTATAGTCCCAGCTACTTGGGAGGCTGAAGCAGGAGAATGGTGTGAACCCAGGAGGTGGAGCTTGCAGTGAGCTGAGATCTGGCTACTGCATTCCACCTGGATGACAGAGCGAGACTCCGTTGCAAACAAACACAAACACAAAAACAAAAACAAAACAAAACAAAACAAAACAAAAAAAGATTGAAATGAAAAATTTACCAGAGAAATGCACCAGCAGATTGCAGCAGATAAAAGAAAGACTTAGCAAACCTGAAGAGAAGATAATTGAACATATTGATTCTGAAGAACAGGATAAAAAAAATGATGAAAGTTGAACAGAATATAAGAGTCTTGTGGGACACCATTAAGTGGTTCAACTTACGCATTATGGAAGCTACGGAAGAAGAGAGAGAATATCAGAGAGATTATTTGGAGAAATAATGGCTGAAAGCTTTCCAGATTTGAAGAAAGACATGAATTTACAAATTAAAGAAGCTCAACAAACTCCAAGAAGTATAAATCTGAAAGATTCGTACTTAGACACATTATCAGATACACACAGATAATAAAGTGGTTACAATAGTGAACCCAATTAATGTATATATTATCTCATATAGTTAAATTTCTGGTGACAAGATCAGCTAAAATTTACTTATTTAACTAAAATACAAAACAAATGTATTAACTTTGGCCCCCAAAACAATATACTCTTAAACAAACAATGGATCAAAGAAGAAATCAAAAGGGAAATTAGAAATACCTTGAGGAAAATGAAAACAAAAATTCAAAATACCAAAAGTAATAGATGCAATTAAAGCAGTATTAAAAGGGAATTTTTTTTTTTTTTTTTTTTTTTTTTGAGACAGAGTCTCATTTTGTCACACAGGCTGGAGTGCAGTGGAACAATCTTGGCTCACTGCAACTTCCGCCTCCTAGGTTCAAGCAATTCTCTTGTCTCAGCCTCCTGAGTAGCTGGGATTACAGGTGCCCAGCAGCACACCCAGCTGATTTTTGTATTTTTAGTGGAGATAGGGTTTCACCGTATTGGCCAGACTGGTCCTGAACTCCTGACCTCAAGTGATATGCCCACCTTGGCCTCCCAAAATGCAGGGATTACAGGTATGAGCTACCATGCCTGGCCTAAAAGGGAAATTTGTAGCATAAACACAAATGTTATAAAAGAAGACAGCTCTCAAATCAATAACTTATAATAACTTTACACCATAAAAATAAGAAAAGAAGATTAAAATAAACCCAAATATAGGAGGAGGAAGGAAATAATAAGAGCAGATATAAAGAAAATAGAGAATAGAAAAAGACTAGATAAAATCAACAAAATCAAAAGTTGGTTATTTAAAAACACCACAAAATTGATAAACTTTTAGCTAGACTGATTAAGAAAAGTGGTGATATTACTACTGATATTACCAAAATAAAAAGGACTATAAGAGAATGCTGTGAACAAATTGGATAAACTAGATGAAATGAAGAAAATTTCTGGGAAAATACATCCACCAAAACAGAATCATGAAGAAATAGAAAATCTGAGCAGAACTATAACTAGTAAGAGATGGAATCAACAATCAAAAACTTCCCACCAAATAAAAGCCCTTGACCAGATGATTTCACTAGTGAATTCTACCAAATATTAAAAGAAGAATTAACACCAGCCCTTCTCAAACTCTTCTAAAAAAATTTGAATAGAAAGGAGTACTTTCTAAATCATTTTATCATGTCAGCATTACCTTGATATCAAAGTCAGACAGACACTATAAGAAAACTATGAACTATCATTTATGAATATTAATGCAGAAATTCTAAAATTCTCAAAAGTCCTCAGATGAAAATACTAGCAAACTGAATTCAGCAACATATTAAATTGATTTTACCACACAATGAAATGTGATTTATTCCTGGAACACAGGGATTGTAGAACATATAAAAATTAATCATTGTAGTACATCACCTAAATAGAATGAAGGGGGGAAAACACATTATCATTTCACCTGATACAAAACAAGAAAAACCATTTGATGAAATTCAACACCCTTTCATTATAAAAACACTCAGCATTCTAGAAATAGAAGGAAACTTCCTCAACATGATACAGATCATATCTGAAAAACACTTAACTAACGTCATACTTCATTGTGAAAGACTCAAAACTTTCCTCTAAGATCAGGATCAAATCAAAGAGCTCTGCTCTTATCACTTCTATCAACATAGTATTGGAAGTCCTAGTCAAAGCAATTAAGCAAGAAAAAGAAATAAAAGGTATCCAAATTGGAAAGGAAGAATTAAACTGTCTCTGACACAGATAATATAATCTTATACATAAAAAAACTCAAAATATTCTACAAAATAAGCAACTATTAGATATAATAAATGAATACAGCACAGTCGCAGCATACAAAATCAACACTCAATTACATTTCTAATTGCTAATAATGAAAAATCCAAAAACAAAATTAAGGAAATAATTCCATTTACAATAGCATTAAAGTTAATAAAATACTTAGGAATAACTTTAAGGAGGCAAAAGATTTGTACACTGAAAACTACAATACATTGGTGAAATAAATTAATGAAGACATATATAAATGGAAAGACATACAGTGTTCATGGAAAAGAAGACAATATTGTTGAGATGAAGATACCACCCAAGGGAATCTAGAGATTAAATGCAATCCCTATCAATATTTCAAACAGTATTATTTGTAGAAACAGAAAAATCTAGACTAAAATTTGTATGGAATCTCAGGGATCCCAAATATCCAAAAAAAAAGTATTGAAAACGAAAAAGTTGAAGGACTCACTTCCTGATTTCAAAAGTTACTACAAAACGACAGTAGTCACAACAATGTGGTACTGGCATGAAGACGGACATATAGACCAATGGAATAGAATAGAGAGGCCAGAAATAAACCCTTACCTATACGCTGGATTGATTCTCAGAAAGAGTGCCAGGACCATTCCATGGGGCAAAAGACAGTCTTTCCAACAAATGATGCTGGGAAAACTGGATATCCACATGCCAAAGAATAAAGTTGGATCCTTACCTTACAGAAAAAAAGAGACCCTTACCTTATACTATATACAAAAATTAACTCAAAATAGATCAAAGATATAAACATAAAGGCTAATCTATAAAGCTATTGGAAGAAAACATAGGGAAAATCTTCACAACATTGGATTTGGTAATGATTTCTTGGTATGACATCAAAAGCACAGGCAACAAACCCAAAATAGACTAACTGGACTACGTCAAACTTAAAAACTTCAGTACATCAAAGAAAACAATCAACAGAGTGAAAAGACAACCCACAGAATGGGAGAAAATATTTGGAAATTTTATATTTGACAAAGGATTAATATCCAGAATATCTAAAGAAGTCCTACAGTTCAACAACAAAAAATTAAGTAACCTGATTAAAAAATAGGCAAATGACTTGAATAGACACTTCTCCAAAGATGACATATAAATGACCAATAAGCACATGAAAAGATGTTAAACATCACTAGTAATTAGAAGAACATAAGTCAAAACCACAATGAGGTACCATTTCACACCCATTAGGATGGTTATTACAAGGGGAAAAAAGAAAATATCAAGTGTCGGTGAAGATGTGGAGAAACTGGAATTCTTTTGCAATATAAGATGGTACAGCTGTGGTGGAAAACAGTTTGGCAGTTCTTCAAAAAGTTAAACACAGAATTACCACATAATCCAGCAGTTCCACGTCTCAAATATACCCCAAAGAATTGAAAGCAGAGATTCAGACAGACGTTTGCACACAGTGTTCACAATGGCATTATTTATACCAGCCAAAAGGTATAAACAACCCAAAAGTTCATCAACAATAGA
This sequence comes from Rhinopithecus roxellana, assembly GCF_007565055.1. Classification (NCBI taxonomy): domain Eukaryota; kingdom Metazoa; phylum Chordata; class Mammalia; order Primates; family Cercopithecidae; genus Rhinopithecus; species Rhinopithecus roxellana. The sequence goes on along the minus strand of NC_044559.1, from coordinate 96,391,413 downwards.
ATGGATAAACAAAATGTGGTATATACATAGAATAGAACATTATTTATCCTTAGAAAGGAATAAAATTCTGACATGTGCTACAACATGGATGAACCTTGAAGATGTTGTGCTAAGTGACTTAAGGAGTCTCTCCTTACAGAGTCTGATTGTATTCTCCAGCCTTTACCTTGGATCCCAGACCCCTGGGCCATGTTTGCTTTCTTGTCATGAGCTGTCTTGTGTAAAATTCAAGTGTACAAACACACAGAAAGGCAAACCGTATTGATGGGTGAAGCTCAGCATGGCAGCTGCCTGTAGAATGGGATGTGATAAAAATCTAGATTTGTTTCCCTCTTCCCAACTACAAGTACACTCGGGCCCCAGATGGAGTCTCACTCTGTTGCCCAGCTGGAGTGCAGTGGTGTGATCTCGGCTCACTGTAACCTCTGCCTCCCAGGTGCAAGTGATTCTCCCCTCTAGGCCTCCCAAGTAGCTGGGATTACAGACACCTGCCACCATGCCTGGCTAATTTTTGTATTTTTAGTAGAGATGGAGTTTTACTATGTTGGCCAGGCTGGTCCCAAACTCCAGAGCTCCAGTGATCCACCCGCCTCAGCCTCTCAAAGTGCTGGGATTACAGGCGTGAGCCACTGTGCCCTGCCGGAAGGGACACTCTTAATCCCAGTAACCTGGATTATCTGGGAGAGGGAGGGACAGGAAGGAAGAGAGTCTCAAATGTGATAAAACCAAATAAAATGTAAATCAAAATAAATTATGTCTTAATAGTTTCAAGCTATTATTAGTAAAAGAAGATCCAATGGTCAGTGATTCTTGTTAGACTTGCTTTCATAATAAAATAAGCATACTTTGTAATTCACATATTAATTGCCAATATCAGATGAGAGCATAAAGATTTTAGTTGTTTTTTAAAGAAATAGACTATGATCATAATCTTGATAGTATCAGTTTGTGTTTTGAGAGATAGATATAGACAGTTCTGTCTATAAATTCTCACAAAAATCAAGGGAGTTGCAGCAGGCGTGGTGGCACACGCCTGTAATCCCAGCACTTTGCGAGGCCAAGGCGGGTGGATCACGGGATCAGGAGATCGAGACCATCCTGGCCAACATGGTGAAACCCTGTATCTAATAAAAATACAAAAATTATTAGCAGGGCGTGGTGGCACGCGCCTGTAATCCCAGCTACTCTGGAGGCTGAGGCAGGAGAATCACTTGAACCCGGGAGATGGAGGTTGCAGTGAGCCCAGGTCATGCCACTGCTCTCCAGCCTGGCCACACAGCGAAACTGCGTTCTCGAAAAAAGAAAAAAAAAAAATGAAGGGAGTTGCATACAAACTTTAGAACTGTTACTCTATATTCAAAGGGTGACAGGTCCAAGTACCTTCCATAAAACTGCTGGAGGTAACAGAAGAGGGTAGGGCATGTTTGTGACTCTCGAAACCCTCTTGTCATTGTCTGAGCGAAGGAGGTACGGAGCTCACCTATCCCGGACTTCAGGTTCCACTGGGCTTCCTGCCTGGGTGGAATTGTCTTTCTTACCTTGGAAAGTCCTCAAAGAACAGCTCCGGAGTCCACGCCCCTGAGCCCACGTGGGTGGACATAGGCCCTTGGGGGTACCAAATGGCGTTGGGCCAATCAGATTCTTTCAAGGGAATTTGCAAGTTCAACACAAAACTCAAGTCAGTCAGAAAATGTTGGCAGCTTCAGTTAGGAGGTGAGGCAAGAACATGCGATTCCGGGTTCTGGCCTTTGATGACCATGCTTCCTTTTCCTTCCTCCACTGTCACTCCAGGAATTATGGAGACAACGGAGGGTGCCCTAAACTGTTGCTCTTGCGGAGGAAGCAGTTTTTCCCTCCAGCATCCAGTTCAGCACCTTTCCCTGCAAGAGAGTCTGTAACTTGTAGATTAAAGGGTTAAACTGCAGCCTAGGGGCTTAATGTAAGAAAGACAAAACTCAGTTTTGGCCAAAACCCACCCCAGACACTGCCTTTCTTTCCAGTAAGGCTCGCCACAGAGGTTAAGGCGTGGAACTTCTTGTAGTGAAGGGAGGGGGAGAAAGGGCTGCAGGCCTCCTGCAGGGCCCTCTGCCCAATCTGGACTCATACTGTGAGAATGACAGGTGAAGCTGGCTGGGCTTCTGGGTCGCCTGGGGACTTGGAGAACTTTTCTGTCTAGCAAAAGGTTTGTAAATGCACCAACAGCCTTTGGGTCTAGCTAAAGGTTTGTGAACACACCAATCAGCACTCTGTAAAAACGCACCAATCAGCGCTCTGTGTCTAGCCAAAGGTTTGTAAACACACCAATCAGCACTCTGCAAAAACATACCAATCAGTGCTCTGTGTCTAGCTAAAGGTTTGTAAACTCACCAATCAGCACTCTGTAAAAACGGACCAATCAGCCCTCTGTAAAATGGACCAATCAGCAGGATGTGAGCCGGGCCAAATAAGGGAATAAGAGCTGGCCACCCAAGCCAGCAGTGGCAACCCGCTGGGGTCCGTTTCCATGCTGTGGAAGCTTTACTTTTTTGCTCCTCACAATAAATCTTGCTGCTGGTCATTCTTTGGGTCCACGTTCCCCGTATGAGCTGTAACACTTACCGCAAATGTCTGCAGCTTCGCTCCTGAAGTCAGTGAAACCACAAACCCATTGGGAAGGATGAACAACTCCGGACCGTGTCACCTTTAAGAGCTGCAACACTCACTGTGAAGGACTGCGGCTTTACTCCTGAAGTCAGCAAGACCACGAACCCACCAGAAGGAAGAAACTCCGGACACATCTGAACATTGGAAGGAACAAACTCTGGACACACCATCTTTAAGAACTGTAACACCCACCACAAGGGTCTGCAGCTTCATTCTTGAAGTCAGCCAGACCAATAACCCACCGGAAGGAACCAATTCCAGACACAAGAACAGCAGCTGTTCATGCCCAGAACTGTTTATCAGGCGGGTCACTCCCTGGCCCCATGCATGCCTGAGGTCATCAGTTCCCTCCTTCAGGGGGCCCCAAGCTGGCACTGAAGAAGGGCCATGTACTAGCCCGGGAGTCAGAAGTCTGCCAGCCAAGGCTGGGTCTGCCACCCTCTAGCTCTGCATCCTGTAGTGGAGCTCTCAGGAGCTCCGGGCTTCAAGTGTTCTTCTCCCCTATAGAACACGTCTTTCTTCCTCTCCAATATTTCAAGTTCCTGGGTGTGTTCCAGCTGTCCCTGGGTGTAGCATCACCACAGATTCTTTGATGACTAGGAAAGACTGATTTTTCTGTTTCTTATGTTAGGTAGGACTTATTTGGCTGTGTGTAATAGAAACCCCAAATAACAGTGGCTGAAACGGGATCGATGTCTCTTTCCTTCTACTGTAAAAGGCTAAATGAAGGTACTTCAGGTGGTAGGATGCCTCTGCATTAATCCCCAAACCAGGCTTTCCAGGCCACCTGCTCAGCTATCCCTGGGAGGCAGTTCTGAATTTCATGGCTTAGGGGACTCCAGCCATCACATCCATGTCCCCAATGCAGGAGGGAGAAAGCAAAAGATGAGGCTCGACCCTTCCTTTCGTGGAGCTCATCCCAGATGTTGTACACAACCCTTCCCTAACATTGCATTGGTGGGCAAAGTCACCTGGTCACAGAGGTGGTCAAGAAATGCAATCACAAATCTAGCCAAATATCAAGAGACCTATTGTTATGCAAGAAAGTGTGAGTGACAATCAAGGGGATAGCAGTCAGCTTCTGCAACATAGTTTTCATTACAATTTTCTGCTATAGTGATTTTTAAAATTTCAAAATGCTTACAACATCAAGCAATATGAAGATATATAAGGAAAAGTCCTATGGCCCGGGAGGGAACCAATAATACAGCTCAAGGTGTATTCTTTGCCTTTCTTGAGTCATTCAAAAATACACAAACTTTGGCTGGGTGTGGTGGCTCACACCTGTAATCCCAACACTTTGGGAGGCTGAGGCGGGCAGATCACCTGAGGCGGGCGGATCACCTGAGGTTGGTAGTTCAAGACGAGCCTGGCCAACATGGAGAAACCCTGTCTCTACTAAAAATACTAAAAATTAGCCAGGCATGGTGGCCCATGCCTGTAATCACAGCTACTCAGGAGGCTGAGGCAGAAGAATTACTTGAATCCGGGAGGCGGGGGTTGCGATGAGACGAGATAGTGCCATTGCACTCCAGCAGCCTGGATGACCACAGTGAAACTCTGTCTAAACAAACAAACAAACAAACAAAAAAACACCCACAAAGTTTTCTGCTCCCTCCAATCTTTAATCCTTTTTTACAGAAATGACATCATTGTACACACCCTGCACCAGGCATGGTGGTGCACACCTGCAATTCAGCCACTCATCCAAAAGCTGGTGGAGGTTTTGCTTGTTTCTAATACTAATAATGAACCTGTTTGTTGGTAACAAATTGGCTTTAGCTGTTCTTTTTAATAACTGCATATTATCTCACAGTCCAGCATAGATTTTATAGTATTTTCATTTACGGTTCCCTAATTGAACATATGAGGTATCCCTTTTTTGTCACTGTAAAAAATGTTGCCATAAACAACCTAGTACACATAACCTTAGATATTTATTTCGGCAGGACACTAAACCAAAAGTTATGTACAATTTAAGTAGTAGACGCCATGTGGTAACTTTCTGAAAAGAGTGTCACCAGACATAATGTGAATGACTATGGCCGTTTGGCAGCAATCCTTTGCTGTTGGAAGGAAGGAGAGAAAGGTGAAGGAGGGGTGCAAGGAAGATGTCAAGATTTCCAGGAACACTTTTCTTGGTTTAGCAGCCCAGAAAGTGCTTTATCCTCTGCTTCAGAGAGGGAAACAATGACGGCATCTTTCTCTTTGCTGCCTAAGAAGCAGATAAAATCGCAGTGCCTGTTTCATGGGCCAGGTCTGCCCTTAGGGGAAGGCTGGAATTTAGATTAATTGCGGTGAAGAGAATGGATATGAACTCAACTCATCACAGCCCAGCAAGGGGCCAGGATGGGGGTAGGCAGCACCTGGCCACAGCCCCTTGAGCAGAAGAAACAGCGCCTCCCACCCTGACTCACAGAACCTTTCATCCATGCCCAAATGCCCAGCTCCCCATTGTTCAGGCAGGGAAACCGAGGCTCAGGTTGCTGCAGGCCTCTCCCAAGTTCACTGGAGATCGTTGGGGCAGAGTCTGGAGCCTCGGACCCCCATTCCGAATGCCATCGCTGGCAGTCTTGCAATTGGCTGGCATCTGCGGGCTTTTTGGCTTCGGTTGTCCCTTGCTTTTTCCAGTTTGCAGCCCGGGGAAGGTGACAGAGTGGTCACACAGGCTTGCCATGTGTGACTGTGCACAGGTTGGGGCAGGGATAGAGCAGAGTGGCCTCTCAGGTTTGAGGTCTGCAGGAGTAGGAGGCCACAGCTGGGGTGTGGGGGCAGGAAGTAAGGGAGGCTCCCTCCTGCTCCTCCTCTTCCTCTTCAGTCTTCTCAGCTTGCTGGGCGTGCCCAGCAGATGGGCAGGTTCTGGTGATAAAGATTAAGCACCTCCCAGCTGGTCAAGGCAGGGAGGGAGTGGGCATTTCCTGACCGTGTTATTCCCGCCCCCCTGCCCCAGCCTTATCGCTGCTTTGATTAGGGGTGGAGAACTGAAGCCCTCCAGCCAGTAAATGACCCCAGGTTTGAGCAATGAGCTTAGAACTGACTGGCTCCCTGTCCTGGCTTCCCCTCCACTGCTGCTGACTGGCTCCTCATCCTGGCTTCCCCTCCACTGCTGGGCGTGTTCTGTTGCTCCTTCACGTCAACCCAGGGCTCATCCCCACCTGTGGGATGTGGGAGCTGTGTGGGAAGGTGGGGGGCGGGGGTCTTGTTCCCCGACTCTCCCAGCAAGCAAAGGAGAGGACACTGGGGGAGGTTGGCTAGTTCTTTGCAAGGCGTGTTTTGATGTTGGGGTATTGGCGTGGGGTGGAATCTCCACTGCCCAAGTTTCCACCTCCTGGAAGGATGCACCTCCACTACCCATCCCCCACAGACCCTCCCTCCCCACTACATGCATACAATTGCATCTGGGGCAGTAAGCTGACCATTGCCCAAGCAATTTTACCCACAGCTAACAGAGAAAATAACCCACACAGTTGGAGAGAGGAGGGCAGTTTCTTCCAGCTCTAAAGATTCTGGCCATCTCGTGTCTTTCAGTGAAATAACTGCTGTCGTTGTCCACAGACAAATCAGTTATTAACTCAGAATAACTCCTATTTAGGAAGCTGCCTTCCTCACTTGGATCTGTTGGCTCTGTCACTGTGGTGACTGGGAAGGTTCTCAGTTTTTTGCAGCCTGGGTGTGGAGGTGAGTGCAGCCCACCCTGCAGAGCCGGGACAGGGAGCCAGTGAGCCCCAGCACAACTCCTGCATCTCACCTTTTTATCAGCAAGTGGCTCTACCTGTGAGGGGACACCTCATTCCTATCCACCTCTCCCTTGTTACTCAGGAGCTTATATTTAGCTGCTGTTTTGCTCACATTTGGGGAAATGCTTACTTCATGCTCTTCAAGGTGGAGACAGAGGCCAAAAGCTGTTGGATGTTTTGCTCGGCAACTCAGAAAGCTGTCGCATCCCAGGATATTTCTGAATTTAGAAAAGGAAACAAAATCCTCCAGGATAGCCCTGGACTGTTCTAGGGCAAGAGCAGCAGCTAGTTTGTCCTTTTGGATAATCAGATTGTGAGCCCCCTGAGGGACTGTGTTCACTTAGTTTCTGAATCCCCAGCACCTATGCAGGGCGTGGCTCAGAGAAAGTGCTAGATATGTATTACTGGGCAAATGCAGAGAGACCCTGGGCTCACAGAGAGGCCATGGACCAGGAATGACTGCACCCAGGAACCCACTGCCTTTTGTGGTGGGGGACCCAAAGGTGACCGCAGCTCAGGCAGGAGGGACCCCAGTGGCATTGCCTCAGCCCCTGAGGCACTGGCTGCATGTTTGTCCCGTGGCTTCCCAGGGCTGAGTCACGCTGTACAAGGAAGTTGTAGATTATACCAAGTGACAAGAGCAAGGAAGGCTGTGCCCAGGGAAGGCCAGTGTACTCTGGGGCAGTGGGCTGGGAGCTCTGAACCCTAGATGCTCTCTGGGGCTCTTTATTTCTGTCCTGCCTGCTCTGCTCCATTTCAGTTTAAATCCACCAGCCCTAGCAACAGTTGCCAAGATAAACAAACAGTAGAGGAAGCCTGGATCGCAGCGCCCTCCTTTTGGGGGTGGCCCTCTGGGAGATGTTGGACCCCACAGAAAACTCTTTCAGGGATGAGTGGAGATGAGGGGTGCCTGTGGTGAAGTCTTGGGTTGCTGCATGCCAAGGAAATGGGCACAGCCATTTGTTATCTGTAATTAAATTGAGCTAATTTCATTCCGGGGCACACAGCTGGAAAATGAGGGTGCTCAAAAAATGTGATTATCTTATGCCATTTTGTGTAAATGTCATCATGGCGCAGCTGGAACGGGAATGGATGGGCATTTTTGAGATGTTCCTGGTCCCCTAAATAGATTGTGTTCTGTTGCTTCAGCATTAAAGTCAATCTCATGCCAAGCCTCCAAGAGCTGATGTAGATGAAATACTGCATTTATGTAATCATTCCACGGACAGATGGGAAAGAGTTTTTTCCAGATAAATCTAAGAACTGAGTGAGGGAGGCAGACAGATCAGACGCGTGCGAGCCCTCTTGGGGTCCCTGGCAGTTGCCGCTCACAAACCAGCTACAGCCATTCATCTTTCTGGGCTTACTCCAGAGGGAAAATGACTGAGAGAAATGAATAAAAAAACCCAGGCAGCCTCGTTCCCCTTTTAGTCACTGTCGTGCAGTGGCTCTGTGAAAGTAGACAACCCTCAGGTACAAGGCTGGAAAAAGAGTCAGAGAACACCACCACCAAAAATGCCCACACAATTCTTTTCAAGAGGTAGGTTTGAGGCATACACCACACTTAGGACGCTCTCTGTGAAAGGTCAAAATCTGACACACTCACTCAGTCAACTCTTTCAAAGACTTACGAGGGGAGAGGCACATACCAATAAAAAGAGGCCAGCAAAGTGGCTCACAACTATAATCCCAGCCATTTCAGAGGCCAAGGCGGGAAGATCATTTGAGACTAGGAGTTTGAGACCTGCCTGAACAATATAAGACCCCGTCTCTACAAAAAAATAAAATTACTCAGGCATGGTGGCGCATGCCTCTAGTCTCAGCTATTTGGAAGGCTGCAGTTGAAAAGATTGCTTAAGGTCAGAAGTTTGAGGTTGCAATGAGCTATGATTGAACCACTGCACTCCAATCCGGGCAGCATAGTGAGACCTCATCCCTACAAAAATATTTTTAGGCCGAGCGCAGTGGCTCATGCCTGTAATCCCAGCACTTTGGGAGGCCAAGGCGGGTGGATCACCTGAGGTCGGGAGTTCGAGACCAGCCTTATCAACATGGAGAAACCCTGTCTCTACTAAAAATACAAAAAATTAGCTGGGCATGGTGGTGCATGCCAGGTAATCCCAGATACTCAGGAAACTGAGGCAGGAGAATTGCTTGAACCCAGGAGGTGGAGGTTGCAGTGAGTTGAGATCACGCCATTGCACTCCTGCCTGGGCAATAAGAGCAAAACTCCCTCTCAAAAAAAAAATTTTTTTTTTTTTTTTTTTAATTAGCCAGGCATGGGGTGCACACCTGCAATCCCAGCTACTCAGGAGGCTGACACAGGAGGAGTGCTTGAGCCCAGGAGTTTGAGGTTACAGTGAGCTATGATCTTGCCACTGCTCTCCAGCCTGGGCAACAGAGCAAGACATCTAAGATATCATAGTCTACAAAAAACAAAAAAATTAGCCAGGCATGGTGGTGTGTACTTATAGTCCCAGCTACTCAGGAGTCTGAGGTGGGAGGATCCTTTGAGCCCAGGAGTTTGAAGCTGCAGTGAGCTATGATTGCACCACTACACTCCAGCCTGGATGACAGAGCGAGGCTCTTCTCAGAAGCAAACAAACTGAACAACAACAACAAAAAAACACAAGAGGGACAGCCTCTCTCCAGTGGGCTAAGAACTTTCTGGGCCTTGCAGCCCTTAGCGCTGGCTGTAGGATACAGGCAGGCATCCACACCCTCACTTCCTTCCCTTGCTCAACCCTGCCCTTGGCCTCCAGCCCTCGCAGAAGTCTTTCCCATCCCCGCCTGAAAGAGCTCAACTGACTTCTCTGTTCACTAGGGGCATAGCTATAGTGGATGCTGGGGCCTCCCTCGGGACCAGCAGCATTTGCCTGGATTGGGCTCCTGAATTAGTCCATTCTCATGCTGCTAATATAAACATACCTAAGACTGGGTAATTCATAAAGGAAAGAGGTTTAATGGACTCACGGTTCCACATGGCTTGGGAGGCCTCATAATCAGGCGAAAGATGAAGGAAGAGCAAAGGGATGTCTTACATGGCAGCAGGCAGGAGAGATTGAGAGCCAAAAGAAAGGGGAAACCCCTTATAAGAACATCAGAACTCCTGAGACTTATTCACTACCACAAGAATCACCCCCATGTTTAATTATTTCCCACTGGGTCCCTCCCACAACACATGGGTATTATGGGAGCTACAATTCAAGTTGAGATTTGAGTGGGGACACAATCAAACCATGTCAGCTCCCTAGAAGAACAGCCTGACTGGAGTGATCGATGGCCGTGCCACTCTTCCCAACCATCAGACCATGGCCATGGCCTCCTCAGTGGCTCTCTCTCTCAGTTTCTCTGCCCTCCAGGTCTCCATGCAGCTGTTTCCCCCCAGTGCCAGGGATTCTGGAAGGTTCCCTTTGTGATTATCTTGCTGTGAGAGATGAACAAAGTTGAGTGTCCAACATGTTTGTGCACCATGAGCCTAGATGCACTTTCATGAAGCCCTGATGACCTGGCAGTCCTCTGCACCTCTGGCCCACTGAGTGTGTTGGTCTCTGGGATTTCTGCTGTTTGCTGCACTAGAAAGGCTCATTATAGATTCAGATTTTAGGAGTGAAGGAGCCCAGCTTCCAGAAAAGGTGTCTCACATACTAAGGACCACACATGTCATTTTTGCGATGTGCTTGAATTTCTCTATGGTGTGCAACTCATGTGACCACAGTCCCGTGTGCTTGTGTCCTTGGGAAGACTACTTGTCCCCATCCACCTCTTTCCTACCCTATACTGCCCCAGCCTGTGCTTAGCCCACATCCGTTCTGCTAAGTCACCAAGTCGCTGGCCCCTCTGCATCTGGATTTCACAGAAACATATGGTTTGGGATTGGAAGGGACCTCAGAAAGTAGTTCATGTTTCTGCCATGCTACATAGTTGCTTTCCTACATGTTTTCTCATTTCATCATAAAAATGGTCATCCATCCCACTGAGACCACAGACAAAGACATTAAGATCTGAGAGGTTAAGTGGTTTTTGTGAAGGCCACAGCAGACTCCATGCCTTCCTTGATGTTTCAAATCCCAATGGCTCCTCATTCTTTCCTCCTTGGACTGGCCCCAACCTCTGGTGTCAGTTAAGTTTCATGAACCAAACCTCAGTCCGGCCTTGGCCATCCTAGTGGAAGGGACTGCTGGGGACACTGTAAGTCTTGAAGCTCCAGTGGCTTGGACAGGGGTATTATCAGCAGACGCTAGTTCTCCTGAGCCCCATCCTGGCTGGAAAGTCTTGAGGGCTTTGTTTAGATTCCGCATCATGGTGATTCTGGGCAGGGCTGGCCGAAACACAGATAGTCTAAAGTCCTCCTTCATTTCAGGTCATCCATAATGAGCTGGAAACCCACTGCAGCATGAGTGAAGCCCCTGCCACAAGCCTAAGCTGTGACTGATGACTCATCATGTAATTTTATTTAAAAATTCCCAGCAGACTTTTTTGCCATGTGTCTGATGGCACAGATACTGGAGCTCTTACAGAGCTTCTCACAAAAACAAGTCCTAGGGCCAGCTGATGGGGATGTCACCCTTGAACATTTTACAAACCCAATGAAGTGCCCAGGGCCACGATGCTAAAGCAGAATCTGAGGGAAGATGTGTCTTGGGATTCTCCCTTCTGGGTCTTCACAGACCCAAGATTGGAGGAAGGCTCCTTGTTCCTCCAAGCCAGGTCATGACAGATGACCTGCTCCCTGTGGCTTGATATGGGTTAAGTTCAACCCTAGCACGTCATCTCAGCCATCTCCCTGCCTTCCAGGAGGTGGCACATATGTCTTTGTAGGCAGGGGAGAGTCTGACCTATTTTTAAAGACCTGTTTGATGAGGAGGCCCTTTCATCTGAGGACAGAGATGAAAGACGCTGGTTTGTGACACTGCTTCCTGGCACTGTTTAGAGCTGGCAGTGCAGAGGAAGACACAGTGATGAGGCGCAGCTTGGGTGTGTTGTACCCTAAGAGGGCACAGGACGGAGCAGCCATCCTGGAGGGTGAGAGTGACTGAGGAATAAGGAGGCTTTGGCCAGAATGGAAAGAAGGGAGTCGTGGTTTTGGAGGAAGGCAGGTTGCATTTTAGGACGAGGGATGAGGGCATTTAGGGCATGGCATGCTGACTGGAGGCTGCAGCAGTTGGTTGCAGTTGGCTCCCCTGCTGGAGGCTGGCAGGGAGCCAACAGGAGGCTTAGTCATGATATGAGGGTCTGTGCTTAATCTTGAAGGCCTCGGGAACCGCTAATCAACTTAAATTGGGCAGTGACATTCAGACCATTTCTTCCTCAACCTCCGTGTTGAGCTGCTGATCAACAATCAACATCATGATGGTGACAGTCCTGTTGCAGCTCTCTGGCACAGTGCTAAAACACAGCTCCAAGAAAGAAAATTTTAAGCCAGTATGTCCGCATGCAGAAGTTGATGTGTTTTTGGAGCCAGATGCTCTGGTCTAGAAAACTTAATGCCTTTTGTGGAGGCTGGAAGGTTTCCACAGGGTTATTCAGACAGAGAGGTTCTTTTAAATAGTGTACTCATAAAGACATTCAGCTCATTTTAATGGGTTGGACCCTGGCCACCATCATCAGTGCTCTTGGTGTTTATACCTTCAGGATGGTCTTTGGTACCAGGAAAGATATTGAGACTAAGGCCAGGTCTGTGGGGCTCAGGCTGGAGAAGACAGGCAGAGACTTATGCATAGGTGGAGTAAATGCTCCACCATATATCTATTTGATTATTTCAGATGCACAAGAAGCCTTCTTTGTGACTGAACAGCATTCCTGCAATTGTGAAATGAAAGGCTTTGGCTTGGTTAAGGCCTGTTTCCCTAATAAAGATCAAGTCCTAGGAGAAGTGTTTTCTTCTCTCATGAGGTTTCACAGCTTGGTGTAAAATAGTCTGCATGAGACTTTCCAAGAAGAGCTTCCATATGGTGAGTGTAGAGAAAGGGCCAGGGTGCTGGATACATGAGGGAAGCAAGTGGGTGTCTTAGTCCATTTTCTGCTGTTGGAACAGAATACCACAGGCTGGGTAATTTATAAAGAAAATAAGTTTATTTGACTAGTGGTTCTGGAGGCTGGGAAGTCCAAGAGCATGGTGCCAGCATCTCGTGAGGGTTATCCCATGGTGGAAAAGCAGAAGGCAGAGATGAGCACATAAGACAGACAGAACAAGTCATCCTTCTTATCAGGAACCCACTCCCAAGATAACTAACTCATCCCAAAATAATAGTATTAATCCATGCATGATGGGGAAGCCATCATGAGCTAATTACTTCTTAAAGGTGATTAAAGGTACCTTCTAATGCCATTGCATTGGATATTAAGATTCTGACACATGAACATTGGGCACACATTCAAACCACAGTGGTGGGAAAGCAGAAAGGAAAGTTCGTATCTCTATCAGCTGCGTTATTTGCCTGGGCTTGCTGATGCTCAGCTGTGCTGTGTCCCTCCTCAGGCACAGTCAGAGTGGGATGAGCTCCAGGCCGTCTACTGGCCCTGTCTACACCATTGGCCCAGTTTGCAACCCTTTAAGTTGTTCTGAGGGAACCCAACACATTCCTCAACTTAAGGCCGGGAAAGTGGTCTGAATATTTCTTTCTTCTCTTTTTTAATTAATCGGGACATGTTCCTGTCAAACAATGCTTTGCTTGGTGGAAATTTAGTCTTGGGTGAGCCCACAAAGGCTTGACTGATCTGTGAGGTGGCTGAATACAGTGCAAGCCCTCCTCATGAGTTCATCTCTATTTCCTTGGAGGTGGGGACTCCTTGGAGGAAGCCTGGGCAATATAGAAGTGGGGAGAAATAAGGAGAGAGAAAACGGCAGCCTGTGGGATGTGTGTATGTGTGTGCATGTGTGTGTTTGTGTGTGTTTGTGTCTGTCCATCATCTGTCACTACAGTTTTGTCTTCTCTAGAATGGATAGAATCATTAGCTGTTCGGTCTGGCCTCTTTCAGTTAGGTTCCATTCATGTTGTTCCCTTTTCTTGTTGATGGTATTTTCTTCCAATAGAAGGCTGTTTTCATCTCCATGGAAAACCTATTGTTTAGTGTAGCCACCTTCAGCAATTCTCTTAACTAGATCTTCTGAATAACTTGTTGCACCTTCTGCATCAGAACTTGCTGCTACTTCTTGTACTTTTATGTTATGGAGATGGCTTTTTTCCTCAAACCTCATGAACCAATCTCTGTTAGCTTCCAACTCTTCTTCTGAAGCTTCCTTGCCTCCCTCAGCCTTCAAAGAATTGAAGCTCTGGATTAGGCTTTGATTTAAGGCAATACCATGGATGCTTTGGTCTGCTATTCAGACCACTCAGACTTTCTTAGTAATAAAGCTATTCTGTTGTCTTGCCATTCGTGTGTGCACTGGAATAGCACTTTTAATTTCCTTCAAGAACTTTTCCTTTGTTCTCCCAACTTGGCTGTTTGGTGCAAGAGGTCTAGCTTTTGGCCTGTCTGGACTTTCCACATACCTTCCTCACTAAGATTAATCATTTCTAGCTTTTTATTTAAAGAGAGAGATGTGACTCTTTAAGATGTGACTCTTCCTGTCACTTGAACACTTAGAGGCCATTGTAGGGTTATTAATTGGCCTAATTTCAATATTTTTGTGTCTTAAGGAATATGGAGGCCTGAGACGAGGGAGAGAGATGGGGGAACGACCAATGAGTGAGGCAGTCAGAACACAGTCTTATGTGCACACAGTTTGTGGCACAATAGTAACATCAAAGATCACTGATCATAGATCACCATAACAGACTTAAAAACAATGAAAGGATTTTAAATATTGCAAAAGTTACCAAATATTGCAAAAAATACCAAAATATTTGGTAGACATGAAGCGAGCACATGCTGTTGGAAAATGGCATAGATACACTTAACGTGGGGTTGCCACAAACCTTCACTGTATTAAAAAAATACAATATTTGCAAAGCACAGTAAAGTGAAATGCAATAAAATTAGGTATGCCTATATACATTTCCATATTTCCATAAGATAATTAATTTATGGTCTTTGAATTATTTAAAGCCAGGCGCTTCGGACATCATTTGTGTTATAGGTTTGTTTGCCAACATCCTTGTCAAAGAAGCCCATCTCTTCAGTGTTGAAAAGCCCGTCTTCTACATAACCTTTTTTCTGTACAATTAACAGATATTTTAAAAATTCTTCCATAGCCTCCTGATCTGCAGAACTTTCCTTGCCTGCAGTTTTCACATTTTTCATGCTGTTTTGCCTTTCGAAACTTGTGAGGCATCCCACACCAGCCAAGAAGGGTTTAACATTTCCCTGACTTTTGGTAACATGACTGTAAATTTATTTGGCTTTCAGCTTCACAACAATGCTGTCCACTGTGAATTTCTGATTGGTCATCCTCTCATGAATTCACACAGTTAGCTGCTTTCTCACCTTTTGCATAATTCCTCATGTACTCTAGATGTTATTCTGGTACTTGCCAAAGCAGTCTCATATACGGATTGATGAATTTCCTCTTCCTTTCTCTGGATGTACTGTGTTGTTGACTCATTAACATTGAGCTCACAGCCAACAGCACTGTAACTCATGCCTGAATGAAGCTTACACATTTACTTTTTTCATAAGGCACATCACTGCTTTCTTATTTATGAACACTAGACAGGCACTTCAGTACTACACCTAGGGGCCATTTTAAACAGAGAAATCACTGGCAAAATGCACAGAAATGTGAAAAACATGGCATTAAATAGACTATAAAAATGATACTTGTTTTACAGTTTGAGAGCTGCAACAAGCCGACAGAGTGTCACCTTGTTCAGCTTCAGCTAGGACCAGGCATGCGGAGCAACTCAAAGTTTTTCCTTCTGTGCATGTATGGGAATGACTGCTAAAATAAATTTTGGCAAGTGGGTGAATTCATAAATACTATACTTTGGAATTATATCAACATCTAATAGAATAGATTTCCCCACCCTTTGCATTTCTTCAAAATGAACTTTCCTATTTATGTACTTATAGTTTTTCATAGACATTTCATTTCATAGTCTTTGAAACCCTAAAGCAATCCCAGCTGGAATTTTGTTAGGCATTGCATTTAATGTAAAGATTAATTAAGGAATAGTTGACCTTACACTGTTAAGTTATCCATCTATGAATGTAGTATACCTCACCATTTATTTAGAATTTCTTTTGTATCAGTTAAAAATATTTAAATATTTTTATTTACATTATTTATGAGATAAATTCCTATGTACATTGTAGTTCTTATAACTATTGTGAATGGTATCTGATTTTCTATTATATGTTAAGGTTGGCTTTCATAGAACAGCACTATTGAGTTTTGTAAGTTGATATTTTATCTTGCAATATTGATACACTTATTAGTTATAGTAATTCATCTAATGGCACTGCTGATTGTTTTAGGTTTACAGAAAATTTAAAAATTAAACAGCAGTTTTAGGTTTACTGCAAAATTGAGAAGAAGGTATAGAGACATCCCGTAGAACCCCATAGAACTAATGTATGATGACATGTATCCACTATTATAGTATTTCCCTCCCCTGACCCCTGGCAACCACTGATCTTTTTACTGTCTCCACAGTTTTCCTTTTTTCCGGAATGTTATATACTTTAAATCCTATAGTATGTAGCCTTTTTCAGATTGGCTTCTTTTACTTAGTAATACGTTTTTAAGGTTCCTCTATGTCTTTTCATGTCTTGATTGCTCTTTTCTTTTTTGCACTGAATAATATTACATTGCTTATACAGGTCAAAGTATTTATCCACTCACTGAAAGACATCCTGGTTGCCCTTAAGGTTTGGAAGTGATGAAAAAAGTTACTATATTGTGTGCAGGTTTTTCATAGACATAAGTTCTCAGCTCCTTTGAGGGAATACCAAGGAGTGCAACTCCTGTATTGCATGGTAAGAGTATGTTTAATTTTGTAAGAAACTGCAAACTGTTTTCCAGATTGGCTGTACCATTTTGCATTCCCACCAGCAATGAATAAGAATGCTGGTGCTTCACATCCTTGCTTATATTTGGTGTCAGTGTTCTGAATTTTGTACCTTCTAATAGGTGAGTAGTGGCATCTTATTGTTGTTTTAATTTGCATTTTCCCAATGACATATACTGTGGAGCATCTTTTCATATGTTTACTTGCCATCCGTGTATCTTTGATGAATTGTCTGTTGAGGTTGTTCATTCATTTTTAAACCAGGTTATTTTCTTATTGTTGAGGTTTAAGGGCTCTTTATATATTTTGCATAACAGTCCTTTATCAGGTGTGTCTTTGGCAAATATTTTCTCACAGTCTGTAGCTTGCCTTTTCATTCTTTTGACAGTGTGTCTTGCAGCAAGGAAATTTCTATTTTTAATGAAATTCAGCTTATTTATTCTTTTTTAAATGAATTATGCCTTTGGTGTTGTATCTAAAAAACCATTGCCAAACCCAACGCCATCTAGATCTTCTCCTATGTTATCTTCTTTAGATTTTGTAGTTTTGCATTTTACATTGAAGTCAGTGGTCCATTTTGAGTTAATACTCGTGAAGAATGTAAGGTCTGTGTCTAAATTCATCTGTTTATTTATTTTTGCATATGGATGGCCAGTTGTTGCAACACTATTTGTTGAAAAGACTATCTTTGCTTCACTGTATTGACTTTGCTTCTCTGTCAAGGGTCAGTTGAATACATTGATGTGAGTCTATCTATCTCTGGGCTCTCTATTCTGTTCCACTGTTTTATTTGTTTACTTTTCACCACACTGTCTGGATCACTGTAGGTTTTATAGTAAGTCTTTAAGTCAAGTAGTCAGTCCTCCAACTGTGTTCTTCTCCTTCAATGTTGTGTTGGCTATTCTGAGTTTTTGCCTCTCCATACAAACTTTAGAATCAGTTTATCAATATCTACAAAATAAGTTGCTGGGATTATGATTGAGATTGTATTGACTCTATAGATAAAGTTGGGAAAAGCTGGCATCTTGACAATATTGAATCTTCCTGTCTTTGAATATGGAATATATCTCCGTTTATTTAGTTCTTTTTTGTTTTCTTCCATTAGAGTTTTATAGTTTTCCTCATAAATATCTTGTACATATTTTGTTAGATTTATACTTAAGTATTTCATTTGGAGTCTTAATGTAATTTGTACTATGTTTTTAATTTCACATTCTGCATCTTCTTTGTTGGTATATTTTTAAAATACTGACTTTTGTATATTAGCTTTGTATCCTGCAACCTTGCTATCGTTGCTTAGTAGTTCCAGGAGTTTTCTTGTCATTTCTTGAATGAACAATCATGCCATCTGCAAACACATACAATTTTATTTCTTCTTTCCCAATCAGTATATCTTTTATTTCTTTTTCTTGACTTATTGTATTAGCTAGGACTTCAGTACAATGTTTAATATGTTGTATGATGAGACATCTGGACATCCTTGTCTTTTCACTGATCTTTGTGGGAAAGTTTCTGGCTTCCCAGCAGTAAGTATTATATTAACTGCAGGATTTATTTTTTTGTAGATATTTTTTATCAAGTTGAAGAAGTTCTCCTCTCTTCCTAGTTTACTAATAGTTTTTATCATGAATGGGTGACAGATTTTGCAAATGCTTTTTCTGCATCTACTGATACGATCATGGGATTTTTTCCTCTTTATCCTGTTGAAGTGATGGATTACATTAATAGATTTTCAAATGTTAAACCAGCCTTGCATACCTGGGCTAAATCTCTCTTGGTTGTGGTGTATAATTTTTTTATGTATTCTTGGGTTCAGTTTGCTAATATTTTGTTGAGGATTTTTGCATCTATGTTCATGAGAGATATTAATCTGTATTTTTCTTTTCTTGTAATGCCTTCTTCTGGTTTGGGTTTTAGGGTAGTGCTGACCTCATAAGATGAATTAAGAAATATTTCTTCTGTTACTATCTTCTGAAAGTTACTGTAGAAAATTAGTATAATTTCTTCTGAAAAATTTTGATAAAATTCACCAGTGAAGCCATCTGGGCCTGGTGCTTTCTGTTTTGGAATGTTGTTAATTATTAATTCAATTACCTTAATAGATAGAGGTTTATTCAGAATTTCTGTTACTTCAAGTGTTAGTTTTGGTACATTATGTCTTTCAAGAAATAGATTCCTTTCATCTAGGTAATTAAATTTGGGGGCATAGTATTGTTCATGGTATTCTTTTGGTATTCATTTTTGTACATGGGAGCTGTAGTGATATCTCCTTTTTCATTTCTGATATTAGTAATTTGTATCATCTTTCCTTTTTCTCTTGGCCTGTCTAGAGGCTTATACATTTTATTGACATTTTCAAAGAACCAGGTTTTAGTTTTACTGATTTTTTCTGTTAATTTCCTGTTTTCAACTTCATGGATTTCTGCTCTAATTTTTATTTTATTTTTTCTGCTTACATTGTATTTAATTCACTCTTCTCCTTTTGGTTTCCTAAGGTGGAAGCTTAAACGATTGATTTTAAATATTTCCTTCTTGTCTAATAAATGCATTCAACTCTATGCTATAAATTTTCCTCTAAGTACTATTTTCACTGCATCTCACAAATTTTGATGTTATGTTTTCATTTTCATTTAGTTCATAATATTTTAAAGTTTCTCTTGAGCTTTATTCTTTGACCCATGTGATATTTGTTTATTGATTTATTTTACTTCATTAAAAAAAAATAGACACAAGGTTTTTCTGTGTCACCCAGGCTGGAATGCAGTGGCATGATCATAGCTCATTTTAGCCTTAAACTCCTGGGCTCAAGCACTCCTCCCACCTCAGCCTCCAAAGTAGCCTGGGACTACAGGTACATACCACCAAGCTGGCTAATTTTTTTTTTTTTTTTGTAGTAATGGTGTCTCACCATCTTCCCAGGGTAATCTCGAATTTTGGGGCTCAAGCGATTCTCCCACCTTGACTTCCCAGTGCTGAGATTACAGGCATAAGCCACTGTGCCTAGCCACCCATACATTATTTAGAAGTGTGTTATTTAATATCCATGTGTTTTTGGATTTTCCAGTTATCTTTCTACTATTGATTTCTAATTTAATTCCACTGTGGTCTGAGAGCAGACATTGTATGATTTCTATTCTTTTCCATTGTTAAGGTGTATTTTATGGCCCAAAATATGGCCTATCATGGGGAATTCTCCATGTGTCTTTAGAAAAATATATATTCTGCTTTTGTTGGATGAAGTCATCTACACATGTCAATTATGTCCAATTAATTGATTGTATTGTTGGGTTCAACTATGTCCTCACTGATTCTTCTGCCTACTGGATCTGTACGTTGCTGATAGAGGGATAAAGTCTCCAACTATAATAGTGGATTCATCTATTTCTTCTTGCAGTCCTGTCAGTTTTTGCCTCATGTATTTTGCCTCTCTGTTGTTAGGCAATTCTCCAATTGTTCTTAGAGAATTGATATTATTATTATTATTATTATTATTATTATTATTATTATTATTTGGAGATGGAGTCTTGCACTGTTGCCTGGGCTGGAGTGCAGTGGCACGATCTCAGCTCACTGCAACCTCTGCCCCCCAGGTTCAAGAGATTATCCTGCCTCAGCCTCCCAAATAGCTGAAATTACAGGCACCCGCCACCACACCCAGCTAATTTTTTGTATTTTTAGTAGAGATGGGGTTTCGCTATGTTGTCCAGACTGGTCTCGAATGCCTGACCTCGTGATCCACCTGCCTCAGCCTCCCAAAGTGCTGGGATTACAGACGTGAGCCACCTCACCCAGCCCCCTTTATTATTTTGTAATGCCCTTGTCTCTGATAACTTTCCTTGCTTCAAAGTCTGCTTTTACTTTCTTTTGATTAGTATTAGCATGGTATATTTTCTTCATCCATTTACTATTAATTTATATGTACCTTTATATATAAAGTGTATTTCTTATAGATGACAGTGTTGGGTCTTGTTTTTGGGTCCATTCAGACAATCTTTGTCTTCTAATTTAGAATATTGACATTCAAAGTGATTATTAATGTAGTTGTATTACTATCAATCATATTGGCTACTCTTTTCTATTTGTCTCCCTTGATTTTTGTTTCTCTTTTTGTCTTTCACTATTTTTCTGCTGTTTGTAGCTTTAATTGAGCATTTTATGTGATTCTATTTTATCTCCTTTCTTGGCATATTAGTTACACATTTTAAAATTTCTTTTTAGTGGTTGACTAGAGTTTGCAAGACACACTTACAACTAATTCAAGCCCAATTTCAAATAACACTATACTGCTTCATGGCTAGGGTGAGTACCTTATTATAACAAAATAATCATAATTTCTCCGTTTGTCCCTTGTATGATTGCTATCATTATTAATATATAGGCATGCATACAGACATGATATGTATATAAGCATACATAATCAAATGCATTTTTACTATTTTGGGGGAGGATTTACCTCTGTTCAATTTTAACATTCTTTCATTTCAACATTTATTTATTGAATGTCTACACCATGAAGTCATAGTGCCTTGAATAGGGTTGTATTAAGATAAATGATGGTTTGAGCTGGGAATGTTATGATCAGCACTAAAATATGGAAGCTATGACAAGCCCAGGTGGATGTGATGAGATTCTGAAGTAAGTTGAGGGAAGGGAGAATGGAAAGGAGAAACAAATCCATACTATTTTGCCCAGACTCTGAAAACAGGCATATGAATGTTATTTAAAGGTCTGCCATGCATGCTCATACCAGATATTGCAAATTTTTTTGAATACTACAGGCCTCAAATCTGAAGAGGGCAGCAGATCTCCCAGCACAGTGCTCAAGCTCTGCTAAGGGACAGACTACCTCCTCACATGGGTACCTGACTTCTGTGCCTCCTGACTGGGAGACACCTCCCTGCAGGGGTCGACAGACACCTCATACAGGAGAGCTCCGGCTGGCATCTGGTGGGTGCCCCTCTGGGATGAAGTTTCCAGAGGAAGAAACACTCAGCAATCTTTGCTGTTCTGCAGCCTCTCCTGGTGATGACCATGTAAACAGGATCTGGAGTGGACCCCCAGCAAACTCCAGCAGACCTGCAGCAGAGGGGCCTGACTGTTAGAAGGAAAACTAACAAACAGAAAAGAATAGCATTGACATCAACAAAAAGGATATCCACTCAAAAACCCCATCTGAAAGTCACCAACATCAAAGACCAGAGGTAAATAAATCCATGAAGATGAGGAAAAACCAGTGCAAAAAGGCTGAAAATTCCAAAAACCAGAACGCCTCTTCTCCAAAGGATCACAACTCCTTGCCAGCAAGGGAACAAAACTGGACAGAGAATGAGTTTGACGAATTGATAGAAGTAGGCTTCAGAAGGTGGGTAATAACAAACTCCTCTGAGCTAAAGGAACATGTTCTAACCCAATACAAGGAAACTAAGAACTTTGAAAAAAAGTTAGAGGAATTGCTAACTAGAATAACTAGTTTAGAGAAGAACATAAGTGACCTGATGGAGCTGTAAAACACAGCCCGAGAACTTCGTGAAGCATACACAAGTATCAACAGCCAAATAGACTAAGTGGAAGAAAGGATATTAAAGATTGAAGATCAACTTAATGAAATAAAGTGTGAAGACAAGATTAGAGAAAAAATAATGAAAAAGAATGAACAAAGCCTCCAAGAAATATGGGGCTATGTGAAAAGACCAAACCTATGTTTGATAGGTGTACCTGAAAGTGATGGGGAGAATAGAATCAAGTTGGAAAACACTCTTCAGGATATTATCCAGGAGAACTTCCCCAGCCTACCAAGACAGGCCAACATTCAAATTCAGGAAATACAGAGAACATCACAAAGATAATCCTCGAGAAGAACGACCCCTAAGACACATAATTATCAGATTCACCAAGGATGAAATGAAGGAAAAAATGTTAAGACAGCCAGACAGAAAGATCAGGTTACCCAAAAAGGGAAGCCCATCAGACTAACAGCAGATCTCTCTGCAGAAACCCTACAAGCCAGAAGAAAGTAGGGGCCAATATTCAACATTCTTAAAGAAAAGAATTTTCAACACAGAATTTCATATCCAGCCAAACGAAGCTCCATAGCCGAAGGAGAAATAAAAATCCTTTACAGACAAGCAAATGCTGAGAGATTTTGTCACGACCAGGCTTGCCTTACAGAGCTCCTGAAGGAAGCACTAAATGTGGAAAGGAACAACTGGTACCAGCCACTGCAAAAACATACCAAATTGTAAAGACTGTTAACAATATGAAGAAACTGCATCAACTAATGGGCAAAATGACCAGCTAGCATCATAATGACAGGATCAAATTCACACATAAAAATATTAGCCTTAAATGTAAATGGGCTAAATGCCCCAATTAAAAGACACAGACTGGCAAATTGGATAGAGTCAAGACCCATCAGTGTGCTGTATTCAGGAGACCCAGCTTATGTGCAAAGACACACATAGGCTCAAAATAAAAGGGATGGAGAAATATTTACCCAGCAAATGGAAAGAAAAAAAAAATGGGGGTTGCAAGCCTAGTACCTGATAAAACAGACGTTAAACCAACAAAGATCAAAAAACACAAAGAAAGGCATTACATAATGGTAAAGTGATCAATTCAACAAGAACAGCTAACTATCCTAAATATATATCCACCCAATACAGGAGCACCCAGATTCATAAAGCAAGTTCTTAGAGACCTGCAAAGAGACTTAGACTCCCACACAATAATAGTGGGAGACTTTAACACCCGACTATCAATATTAGACCAATCAGTGAGACAGAAAATTTACAAGGATATTCAGGACTTGAACTCAGCTCTGGACTAAGAGGACCTAATAGACATCTACAGAACTCTCCACCCCAAGTCATTCTTTGATATACATTCTTATCAGTGCCACATCACACTTATTCTAAAATCGACCACATAATTGGAAGTAAAACACTCCTCAGCAAATGCAAAAGAATGGAAATCATAACAAACAGACTCTCAGACCACGGTGCAATTAAATTAGAACTCAGGATTCAGAAACGCACTCAAAACCTCACAACTACGTGGAAACTGAACAACCTGCTTGTGAATGACTACTGGGTAAATAACAAAATTAAGGTAGAAATAAATAAGTTCTTTGAAGCCAATGAGAACAAAGACAAAAAGTACCAGAATCTCTGGGACACAGCTAAAGCAATGTTTAGAGGGAAATTAGTAGTACTAAATGCCCACAGAAGAAAGTAGGGAAGATCTCAAATTGACACCCTAACATCACAATTAAAAAGAAAACAGAGAAGCAAGAGCAAACAAATTGAAAAGCTAGCAGAACACAATAAATAACTAAGATCAGAGCAGAACTGAAGGAGATAGAGACATGAAAAACCCTTCAAAAAAATCAGTGAATCCAGGAGCTGGTTTTTTTGAAAAGATCAACAAAATTGATAGACCTTTAGCAAGACTAATAAAGAAGAAAAGACAGAAGAATCAAACAAACACAATAAAAAATGATAAAGTGGATATCACCACTGATCACACAGAAATAGAAGCTACCATCAGAAAATAGTATAAACACCTCTACACAAATAAACTAGAAAATCTAGAAGAAATGGATACATTCCTGGACACGTACACACTCCCAAGACTAAACCAGGAAGAAATTAAATCCCTGAATCCCTGAATAGACCAACAACAAGTTTTGAAATTGAGACAGTAATTAATAGCCTCCCAATAAAAAAAAAAAAAAAAAAGCCCAGGAACAGATGGATTCACAACTGAATTCTACCAGAGGTACAAAGAGTAGCTAGTACCATTCCTTCTGAAACTATTCCAAACAATAGAAAAAGAGGGACTCCTCCCTAACTCATTTTATGAGACCAGCATCATCCTAATACCAAAACTTGGTAGAGACACAACAAAAAAAGAAAATTTCAGACCAATATCCCTGATGAACATTGATGCAAAAATCCTCAATAAAATACTGGCAAACCGAATCCAGCAGCAGATCAAAAAGCTTATCCACCATGATCAAGTCAACTTCATCCCTGGGATGCAAGGCTGGTTCAACATATGCAAATCAATAAACATAATCCATCATATTAATAGAACCGATGACGAAAACCACATCATCATCTCAACAGATGCAGAAAAGGCCTTTGATAAAATTCAGCACCCCTTCATGCTAAAAACTCTACATTAACTAAGTATTAATGGAACATATCTAAAAATAATAAGAGCTATTTATGACAAACCCACAGCCAATATCATACTGAATGGGCAAAAACTGGAAGCATTTCCTTTGAAAACAGGCACAGAACAAGGATGCCCTCTCTCACCACTCCTATTCAACATAGTATTGGAAGTTCTGGCCAGGGCAATCATATTCAAATAGGAAGAGAGGAAGCCAAATTGTCTCTGTTTGCAGATGACATGATTGTATATTTAGAAAACCTCATTTTCTCAGCCCAAAATCTCCTTAAGCTGATAAATAACTTCAGCAAAGTCTCAGGATACAAAATCAATGTGCAAAAATCACAAGCTTTTCTATACACCAATAATAGACAGCCAAATCATGAGTGAACTCTCATTCACAAGTGCTACAAAGAGAATAAAATACCTAGGAATACAACTTACAAGGGATGTGAAGGACCTCTTCAAGGAGAACTAAAAACCACTGCTCAAGGAAATAAGAGAGGACACAAACAAATAGAAAAACATTCCATGCTCATGGATAGGAAGAATCAATATAGTGAAAATGGCCATACTGCCCAAAGTAATTTAGAGATTCAATACTATCCCCATCAAGCTACCATTGACTTTCTTCACAGAATTAGAAACAAACTACATTAAATATCATGTGGAACCAAAAAAGACCCCATATAGCCAAGCCAATCCTAAGCAAAAAGAACACAGCTGGAGGCATCGTGCTACCTGACTTCAGACTGTATTATAAGGCTACAGTAAGCAAAACAACATGGTACTGGTACCAAACCAGATATATAGACCAATAGACCAGAACAGAGGCCTCCGAAATAATGCCACACATGTACAACCATCTGATCTTTGACAAACTTGACAAAAACAAGCAATGGGGAGATAATTCCCTATTTAATAAATAGTGTTGGGAAAACTGGCTAGCCATATGCAGAAAACTGAAACTGGACCCCTTCCTTAAACCTTATACAAAAATTAACTCAAGATGGATTAAAGTCTTAAAAGTAAAACCTGAAACCATAAAAACCCTAGAAGAAAACCTAAGCAATACCATTCAGGACATAGGCATGGGCAAAGACTTCATGGCTAAAACACTAAAAGCAATGGCAACAAAAGCCAAAATTGACAAATGGGATCTGCTTAAACTAAAGAGCTTCTGCTCAGCAAAAGAAACTACCATCAGAGTGAACAGGCAACTTACAGAATGGGAGAAAAATTTTGCAATCTATCCATCTGAAAAAGGGCTAATATCCAAAATCTACAAGGAACTTAAACAAATTTATAAGAAAAAATCAAACAACCTAATCAAAAAGTGGGCAAAGGATATGGACAGACACTTCTCAAAAGAAGACATTTATGCAGCCAACAAACATATGAAAAGAAGCTCATCATCACTGGTCATTAGAGAAATGCAAATCAAAACCACAGTTAGATACCATCTCAGGCAAGTTAGAATGGCAGTCATTAAAAAGTCAGGAAACAACAGATGCTGGAGAGGATGTGCAGAACTAGGAATGCTTTTACACTGTTGGTGGGAGTGTAAATTAGTTCAACTATCGTGGAAGACAGTGTGGTGATTCCTCAAGGATCTAGAACCAGAAAGGAGTGTAAATTAGTTCAACTATCATGGAAGACAGTGTGGTGATTCCTCAAGGATCTAGAACCAGAAATACCATTTGACCCAGCGATCCCATTACTGGGTATATAACCAAAGGATTATAAATCATTCTACTATAAAGATACATGCACACATATGTTTATTGCGGCACTATTCACAATAGCAAAGACTTGGAACCAATCTAAATGCCCATCGATGACAGACTGCCTAAAGAAAATGTGGCACCTATACACCATGGAATACTATGCAGCCTTCAAAAAAAAAAGGAGTTCATATCCTTTGCAGGGACATGGATGAAGCTGGAAACTATCATTCTCAGCAAACTAACACAGGAACAGAAAACCAAACACCGCACGTTCTCACTCATAAATGGGAGTTGAATAATGAGAACACATGGACACAGTGAGGGGAACATTACACCCTGGAGCTTGTTGGGGAGTGAGGGGCTAAGGGAGGGATAGCATTAGGAGAAATACCTAATGTAGGTGATGGGTTGATGGGTGCAGCAAACCACCATGGCACATGTATACCTATGTAACAAATCTGCACGTTCTGCACATGTATCCCAGAACTTAAAGTATATATATTTTAAAAAGGTACAGATAAAGAGGGAGAAAGAGCTGACAATCCGAGTTTAAAGGGGAACATTTTGATGAAAGATATGTGTTTATTCTGAATTCTAAAAACAAAAACAAAACATGAAATAAACAAGTTAGGAAAGTTCATTAGAAACAAAGATCTGTACACAGGAAGAAAATCTCCTTCTCTCTGCTCATAGAGTACTTATTTCATGTCTGTTATAGCCTTAATCACAGTGGATTGTAATTGTTTATTTTCATTTCTCCCATAATTTTGAGTACAAAGATCAGGTATACTATTCATCTTGCATCCACCTAGCACTATGCCTGTCACATAGTAGATACTTGGTAAGAGATTGCTGAATGTCATCTTACTTGTCTTGTCTGAAACATTTAAAATTACTGGCCATAACTTTTGAAACACACTCTCTTTGCTTTTATCACGTTGGGTTATCTGGGGTCTTCTTTCTCTTCCCTAATAAGTCAGTTTTCTTTGCAGAATCCTCCTTCCTTCAACCACACGTTCAGTGTGGGTATTTGTCAAGGTACTGTTTTATTTTCTTCTCTCATTTCTGTTCTTACTTTTATTTTTATTTTTTTGAGACAGGGTTTCACTCTGTTGTCCAGGCTGGATTACAGTGGTATAATCATAGCTCACTGTAGCTTGGACACAAGCAATCCTCCTGCCTCAGCCTCTTGAGTAGCTGAGACTACAGGTGATACCACCATGCCTGGCTAGTTTTCAAAATCTTTTTTTTTGTAGAGACAGGGGTCTCGTTATGTTCCCCAGGGCAGTTTCAAACTCCAGGCCTCAAGTGGTCCTCTCACCTTAGCCTCCCAAAATGTTGCAATTAAAGGCATAAGCCACTGCACCCAGCCTCTCTTTTACTTTATATTAAATCTAAAAAAATTCACAGCACTTTATTTCTTTGAATATTTCTTTAATATTTTATCTGCACTTGCCTTCTGAAACTTCAATTAGCTATATTTTAGACTTTTTAATGCCATACTCAGTGTTCCTTAACCTCATTTAGACTTTTTTCATATCTTTGTCTCTTTGTGCTTCTTACTGGAGAATAACACATGATCTGTTTTCCAATTCAAATATTCTCTCAGCCTGCTTTTAATACAACCAATGAGGTTTTATTTTGTACTTAAATTATTAATTTTTTCCCCAAAATTATGTTTGGGTCTTTTTTTCAAACCTGCCTACTCAGTTATCATAGTTTATTTCTTAATCATCTCTATTTTTTAAAAAAATTATACTGTAAATTGTCAAATTATAGTTGTATGTATTTGTGGAATACAGAGTGATGTTATGATTTATGAATACAATATGGAATAATTAAATCAAGCTAATTAACATATCTATCACGTCAAATGCTTATCACTTTGTGTGGTAAAAACGTTTGAAAATTTGAAATGTATAATGCACTCTTATTAACTGTTTTACCAAGTGTGCAATAGGTCTAAAAAAACCCTAAACCGTATTTTTCCTGTTTGAGTCTTTGTGCCCTTTGACCATCATCTCCCCATTTCTCCCACTGTTCAGCCTCTCATAAGCACTATTCCATTCTCTGCTTCTATGAGTATAATTGTTTTAAATCCAGCTTATAAGTGGGAATGTACAGTATTTGTATTTCTGTGCCTGGCTTGTTTCATTTAGCATAATGTCCTCCAATTCCATCCATGTTGTTGCAAATGACAGAATTTATTTCTTTTTCAAGCTTGAATAGTTTTCCATTTTGTATACACACCAAATTTCCCTTATCCTGTCATCTATTTATGGATAGTTATGTTGGTTCCGTAACTTGGTTTTTGTGAATAATGCTGCAATGAACATGGTAGTGTGAACATCTCTTCCTTACTGATTTCAAGTCTTTTGCATCCCAAGGTGAGATTGCTGGATCATAAAGATCCAGGTATACTATTCAGCTTGTGTCTACCTGGCACTATGCCTGTCACATAGTAGATATTGGTAAGAGATTGCTAAATGTCATCTTACTTGACTTGTCTGCAACATCTAAAATTATTGGCCATGTCTTTTGAAACACACTCTCTTTGATTTTATGACATTGGATTCTCTTGGCTCTTCTTTTCAAGTTGGTTTGACTTTTTTTTGAGGAAACTTCATACAGTTTTCTATAATGGCTATTCTATAATGACTTGTCAATTTTGTTTATCTTTTCAAAAAACTAACTCTTAGTTTTGTTGATCTTTTGCATTTTTTTTCTAGTCTCTATTTCATTTATTTCTTTTTCTGTATCTATTTCTCTATTTCTGATCTGTATTATTTGTTTCCTTCTACTAACTTTTGACTTAGTTTATTATTATTATTTATTTCCCAGAGGTATGTTAGGCTGTTTATTTGAGATCTTTATTTATTCTTAATGTAGGCATTTATTGCTATGAAATTTCCTCTTAGAACTGCTTTTGTTGCATTCCATAAGTTTTGATTTATTGTGTTTCCATTTTCATTTGACTCAATATATTTTTAAATTTCCTTTTTAATTTGGTCACTGACCCATTTGTTCAGAAATATGTTGTTTAATTTGTATATATTTGTAAATTTTCTGAAATTCTTCCTGTTACTGATTTGTAGTTACACACCATTGTGGCAAGAAAAAAATACTTGATATGTTTCAATCTTCTTAAATTTTCCAACATTTGTCTTATGGTTTAGCATATGATCTATCCTGGAGAATGTTCCATGTATTCTCCACATTCTAGCCTTGAGAAGAATGTGTATTCTGCTGCTGTTGGAGAGAATGTCCTGTATATGTCTGTTAGGGTCACTTTATCCAAAGTGTTATTCAAGTCCAATGTTTTCTTATTAATTTTCTGTATGGATGATCTACCCATTGTTGAAAGTGTGATACTGATGGTCCCTACTATTATTGTATTGCTGTCCAACTTTCCCTTCATATCTATTAATATTTGCTTCATATATTTAGGTGCTTTAATGTTGGGTGCATGTATATTTATAATTGTTATATACTCTTGATGAATTGATGCCTTTATTATTATGCGCCTTGTTGGCTTTTTCATTACAGTTTTAACTTAAAGTACATTTTGCTTGTTATAAGCATGGCTACCCTTGATCTCATTTGGTTTCCCTTTGCATGGGATATCTTTACCCTTCCCTTCCCTATGTGTGTTCTTCACTATGTATGCCTATGTGTGTCCTCAAAAGAGAGGTGTCTTGTAGACAGTATATGGTTGAGTCTTGTTTTCTTCATCCATTAAGTCACTCTATGTCTTTTCATTGAATTTTATCCATTTACATTCAAAGTTGCTACTGATAGGTAAGGACTTACTACTAACGTTCTGTTAATTGTTTTCTACTAGTTTTGTATATTCTTTGTTTCTTTCTTCCTCACTTGATGTGTTTCCTCATTATTTGATAGTTTTGCTTAATGATATGCTTTGAATCCTTTCTTTACTTTCCTTTTTCTTTCTTTGTTTTTTTTTTCTTTCTTTTTTTTTTGAGACAGAGTCTCACTCTGTCGCCAAGGCTCACTGCAACCTCTGCCTCCTAGGTTCAAGAGATTCTTGTGCCTCAACCTCCTGAGTAACTGGGATTACAGGTGCCTGCCACCATGGCTGGTTGATTTTTGTATTTTTAGTAGACATGGGTTTCACCATGTTGGCCAGGCTGGTCTCAAACTCCTGACCTCAGGTGATCTGCCTGCCTCAGCCTCCCACCATGCCCAGTCTGATTTTTTTCTATTTTTGTTTTGTGCATTTACTTCAAATTTTTTCTTTGTGGTCACCATGAGACTTAAATAAAACATTGTATACTTACAACAGCCTATTTCAAACTAATAACAAGTTAACTTTGATTGCATACAATGCTATCCTTTTTTTCTCCTACATTTTGTGTTTTTGATGTCAGAATTTGTATCATTTTGTAATATGTATCTGTTGACCATTTCTTTTAGCTATGGTTGTTATTAATAGTTTTGTTTTTAACTCTCATACTGGGAATAAAATTGCCTTACATAACACCATTACAGCCCTAGAATATTCTGAATATGGCTCTGTATCACTTATATTATACAATCTGTATTACTTACTATACACTTGAGTTTCGTGTATTCATAAATTTTAAAAAATTAATTATCAGCCTTTGTTTCAGTTTAAAGAACTCTCTTTAGCAATTCCTGTAAGACAGGTATAGTGGTGATGAACTTCTTTAGCTTTTGTCTGGGAAAGTTTTTCTTTCTCCCTCATTTCTGAAAGATAGCTCTGTAGGTAAAGTATTCACATTTTAACTTCTTCTTTTTCTTCAGCACTTTGAAAATATCCCACTGCCTCCAGGCCTGCTGAGTTTCTGTTGAGAAATCCACTGATGTGTTTCTTATCTCTTGCTGCTCTCAGATTTTTTCTTAGTTTTTGATTTTTAATCATTTGATTATTATGTGTATTGGAGAAGTCGTCTTTATTTCAACTTGATTTGCGACCTCTGTGTTTCCTATATCTGGATGTTTGCATCTTTCTCCAGATTAGGGAAATGTTTAGCTAGTATTGTATTAAATATCCTTTCTGGCTCTTTTTCTCTTTATTCTCCTTCTCAAATTCCTATTATGTGTAGGTTAGGTCTCTTGATGGTGTGCCACAATTCCTGTAGGCTTTCTTCATTCTTTTTTATTCCTTTTCTGTTTTGCTCCTCTAAGGATAATTTCAAATATTCTGTCTTTAAGCTCACTGATACTTTCTTCTGCTTAATCAAGCCTGCTGTTGAAGCTTTCTATTGCATTTTTCAGTTCAGTTATTATATTCTTCATCTCTAAGATACCTACTTGTTTTTATTGTTGTTTTTATTTCTTTGTCAAACTTCTAATTTTGATCATGTATTGTTTTCCAAATGTTATTTAATTTTTTTCTGTATATTCTTGTAGTTCACCAAACTTCTTTAAGAGGATTATTCTGAATTCTTTGTAATTTCAAATATCTCCATTTCCTTAGGATCCATTGTTGGAGTCTTTTACATTTCTTTTGCAGGTGTCATAATTTCCTGAATCTTTGTAATCCTTATGTTCTTGCATTGGTGTCTGGATTTGAGAAGACAACCACCTCTTCTGGCTTTTATAAGTGTTCTTTGGCAGGGGTAGACCTTCACTATTTAGTCTAACCTATGATTCTGGATGGGCCAGTTGGTAATAACTGTGGGCAGGCAGATCTCACTTTTGGATTCTTAGATGGGTGGGCGACTGCCTTTGCTCTGAGTTCAGGTGGGACAGCCAGCTGGACTCTGCTGTCTGACAGGACCACTGACTGAGGTCTGCCATCAGGTAGATGTACTCGTTGGGCACTGCAATCACCTCTGATCAGGATAGAGCATCAGGGTATATTCTCTGGCCAGATGATATGGCTATCTGAGTTCTGCAGTTGGACAGGGTTGCAGAAGGGGCCCTGAAGTTAAGTGAAGTTGTTTCTCAGGGTGGAAAGCACCAGTTGCTATTTCAGTATAAATGCATGGTTGAAGTTTGCCTCCCTCCTTAGATGGGAGGCTTGGGTGGGCATTGAAATTGAGCTGAGTGCTGTTTAAACTTCTTTTTTTTTCTTGGCTTGTATCATTTATTTTATTCTGTAAAATCAACTTAATGTGTTGAAAGCACTAAATAAGTTCTATGATTTTCTTTCTTTTCTTTTTTATTATACTTTAAGTTCTAGGGTACATGTGCACAACGTGCAGGTTTGTTACATATGTATACATGTGCCATGTTGGTGTGCTGCACCCATTAACTCGTCATTTACATTAGGCATATCTCCTAATGCTATCCTTCCCCCCTCCCCCCTCCCCCCACCCCATGACAGGCCCCAGTGTGTGATGTTCCCCTTCCTGTCCAAGTGTTCTCATTGTTCAATTCCCACCTATGAGTGAGAACATGCAGGGTTTGGTTTTTTTGTCCTTGTGATAGTTTGCTGAGAATGATGGTTTCCAGCTTCATCCATGTCCCAACAAAGGACATGAACTCATCCTTCTTTATGGCTGCATAGTATTCCATGGTGTATATGTGCCACATTTTCTTAATCCAGTCTATCATTGATGGACATTTGGGTTGGTTCCAAGTCTTTGCTATTGTGAATAGTGCCGCAATAAACATATGTGTGCTTGTGTCTTTATAGCAGCATGATTTATAATCCTTTGGGTATAAACCCAGTAATGGGATGGCTGGGTCAAATGGTATTTCTAGTTCTAGATCCTTGAGAAATCACCACACTGTCTTCCACAATGGTTGAACTAGTTTACAGCCTCACCAACAGTGTAAAAGCATTCTTATTTCTCCACATCCTCTCCAGCACCTGTTGTTTCCTGACTTTTTAATGACCACCATTCTAACTGGTGTGAGATGGTATCTCATTGTGGTTTTGATTTTCATTTCTCTGATGGCCAGTGATGATGAGCATTTTTTCATGTGTCTGTTGGCTGCATAAATGTCTTCTTTTGAGAAGGGTCTGTTCATATCCTTTGCCCACTTTTTGATGGGGTTGTTTGATTTTTTCTTGTAGATTTGTTTGAGTTCTTTGTAGAGTCTGGATATTAGCCCTTTTTCAGATGGATAGATTGCAAACATTTTCTCCCATTCTGTAGGTTGCCTGTTCACTCTGACGGTAGTTTCTTTTGCTGTGCAGAAGCTCTTTAGTTTAATTAGATCCCATTTGTCAATTTTGGCTTTTGTTGCCACCATTGCTTTTGGTGTCTTAGACATGAAGTCCTTGCCCATGCCTATGTCCTGAATGGTATTGCCTAGGTTTTCTTCTAGGGTTTTTATGGTATTAGGTCTAACATTTAAGTCTTCAATCCATCTTGAATTAATTTTTGTATAAGGTTTAAGGAAGGGATCCAGTTTCAGCTTTCTATCCATGGCTTGCCAGTTTCCCCAGCACCATTTATTAAACGAGAATCCTTTCCCCATTGCTTGTTTTTGTTAGGTTTGTCAAAGATCAGATGGTTGTAGATGTGTGGTATTATTTCTGAGGGCTCTGTTCTGTTCCATTGGTCTATATCTCTGTTTTGGTACCAGTACCATGCTGTTTTGGTTACTGTAGCCTTGTAGTAAACTTTGAAGTCATATAGTGTGATGCCTCCAGCTTTGTTCTTTTGGCTTAGGATTGTCTTGGCAATGCGGGCTTTTTTTTGGTTCCATATGAACTTTAAAGTAGTCTTTTCCAATTCTGAAGAAAGTCATTGGTAGCTTGATTGGTATGGCATTGAATCTATAAATTACCTTGGGCAATATAGCCATTTTCATGATATTGATTCTTCCTATCCATGAGCATGGAATGTTCTTCCATTTGTTTGTGTCCTCTTTTATTTCACTGAGCAGTGGTTTTTAGTTCTCCTTGAAGAGGTCCTTCACATCCCTTATAAGTTGGATTCCTAGGCATTTTATTCTCTTTGAAGCAATTGTGAATGGGAGTTCACTCATGATTTGGCTCTCTGTTTGTCTGTTATTGGTGTATAAGAATGCTTGTGATTTTTGCACATTGATTTTGTATCCTGAGACTTTGCTGAAGTTTCTTATCAGCTTAAGGAGATTTTGGGCTGAGACAGTGGGGTTTTCTAGATATACAATCACGTCATCTGCAAACAAGGACAATTTGACTTCCTCTTTTCCTAGTTGAATATCCTTTATTTCTTTCTCCTGCCTGATTTCCCTGGCCAGAACTTCCAACACTATGTTGAATAGGAGTGGTGAGAGAGGGCATCCCTGTCTTGTGCCAGTTTTCAAAGGGAATGCTTCCAGTTTTTGCCCATTCAGTATGATATTGGCTGTGGATCTGTCATAAATAGCTCTTATTATTTTGAGATACGTCCCATCAATACCTAATTTATTGAGAATTTTTAGCATGAAGGGCTGTTGAATTTTGTCGAAGGCCTTTTCTGCATCTATTAAGATAATCATGCGGTTTTTGTCTTTGGTTCTGTTTATATGCTGGATTACGTTTATTGATTTGCATATGTAGAACCAGCCTTGCATCCCAGGGATGAAGCTGACTTGATTGAATAAGCTTTTTGATGTGCTGCTGGATTTGGTTTGCCAGTATTTTATTGAGGATTTTTGCATTAATGTTCATCAGGGATATTTGTCTAAAATTCTGTTTTTTGTGTGTGTGTGTATCTCTGCCAGGCTTTGGTATCAGGATGATGCTGGTCTCATAAAATGAGTTAGGGAGGATTCCCTCTTTTTCTATTGATTGGAATAGTTTCAGAATGAATGGTATCAGCTCCTCCTTGTACCTCTGGTAGAATTCGGCTGTGAATCTGTCTGGTCCTGGACTTTTTTTTGTTAGTAGGCTATTAATTATATTGCCTCAATTTCAGAGCCTGTTATTGGTCTATTAAGGGATTCAACTTCTTCCTGGTTTAGTCTTGGGAGAGTTTATGTGTCCAGGAATTTATCCATTTATCCATTTCTTCTAGATTTTCTAGTTTATTTGCGTGGAGGTGTTTATAGTATTCTCTGATGGTAGCTTGTATTTCTTTGGGATCGGTGGTGACATCCCCTTTATCATTTTTTATTGCGTCTGATTCTTCTCTCTTTTCTTCTTTATTAGTCTTGCTAGTGGTTTATCAATTTTGTTGATCTTTTCAAAAAATCAGCTCCTGGATTCATTGATTTTTTGAAGGGTGTTTTGTCTCCTTCAGTTCTGCTCTGATCTTAGTTATTTCTTGCCTTCTGCTAGCTTTTGAATGTGTTTGCTCTTGCTTCTCTAGTTCTTTTAATTGTGATGTTAGGGTGTCATTTTTAGATCTTTCCTGCTTTCTCTTGTGGACATTTAGTGCTATAAATTTCCCTCTACACACTGCTTTAAATGTGTCCCAGAGATTCTGGTATGTTGTGTCTTTTTTCTCGATAGTTTCAAAGAACATCTTTATTTCTGCCTTCATTTTGTTATGTACTCAGTAGTCATTCAGGAGCAGGTTGTTCAGTTTCCATATAGTTGTGAGGTATTGAGTGTGTTTCTTAGTCCTGAGTTCTAGTTTGATTGCACTGTGGTCTGAGAGACAGTTTGTTATAATTTCTGTTCTTTTACATTTGCTGAGGAGTGCTTTGCTTCCAACTGTGTGGTCAATTTTGGAATAAGTGCGATGTGGTTCTGAGAAGAATGTATATTCTGTTGATTTGGGGTGGAGAGTTCTGTAGATGTCTATTAGGTCTGCTTGGTGCAGAGCTGAGTTCGATTCCTGGATATCCTTGTTAACTTTCTGTCTGGTTGATCTGTCTAATGTTGACAGTGGAGTGTTGAAGTCTCCCATTATTATTGTGTGGGAGTCTAAGTCTCTTTGTAGGTCTCTAAAGACTTGCTTTATGAATCTGGGTGCTCCTGTATTGGGAGCATATATATTTAGGATGGTTAGCTGTTCTTGTTGAATTGATCCCTTTACCCTTATGTAATGGGCTTCTTTGTCTCTGTTGATCTTTGTTGATTTAAAGTCTGTTTTATCAGGGCCTAGGATTGCAACCCCTGCCTTTTTTTGTTTTCCATTTGCTTGGTAGATTTTCCTCCAACCCTGTTTTTTGAGCCTATGTGTGTCTCTGCACGTGAGATAGGTCTGATGGGTCTTGACTCTTTATCCAGTTTGCCAGTCTGTGTCTTTTAGTTGGAGCATTTAGCCCATTTACATTTAAGGTTAATATTGTTATGTGTGAAGCTGATCCTGTCATTATGATGTAGGTATATCCTCATACATATGATGTAGGTATATAGCTGGTTATTTTGCTCGTTAGTTGATGCAGTTTCTTCCTAGCATCGATGGTCTTTACAATTTGGCATGTTTTTGCAGTGGCTGGTACCAGTTGTTCCTTTCCATGTTTAGTGCTTCCTTCAGGATCTCTTGTAGAGCAGGCCTGGTGGTGACAAAATCTCTCAGCATTTGCTTGTCTGCAAAGGATTTTATTTCTCCTTCTTATGAAACTTAGTTTAGCTGTGTGTGAAATTCTGGGTTGAAAATTCTTTTCTTTAAGAATGTTGAATATTGGCCCCCACTCTCTTCTGCTTTGTAGCGTTTCTGCCGAGAGATCCACTGTTAGTCTGGTGGGCTTCCCTTTTTGGGTAACCCGACTTTTCTCTCTGGCTGCCCTTAACATTTTTTCCTTCATTTCAACTTTGGTGAGTCTGATAATTATGTGTCTTGGAGTTGCTCTTCTCAAGGAGTTTAAACTTCTGGATGTGGCAGGAATTAGCCCCTGCAGTTTACCAAAATGTGCTGTGGTGGTCATGTTTACATTTGCCCCTGCCTTTTACCAAAATGTGCTGTGGTGGTCATGTCTTTGTGTGGGGTCTTGCCGTGGGCTTTGAAGCCCCACTAAGGACTGTTTAAACTCCCATGTGTGGCAGACCTAGCCCCTATTCGTTGCCAAAATGCAGTGGCAGGCATCTTTCTCACTAGGTCAGGCTTTGGGGAAGAATCTGAGGCTGGACCTGGAGGCTGGCCATCTAGGGGTTCAAGTCAGGTAGAACTTCCTATCACTTCTGGAATGTCCAACTTGGCTTTGTAGGTAGACTATGCTGTTAACTAGTACCTCTGACTAGGCACCACCATTAGCAGGTGCAACACAGACCTACCACCAAGATCTACAAGCTGATTTTTGTGGCTCAACCTTCTTGCTTTGTTTCTACCTGACCACAGGTTATCTAGTCATGCTGTTGCCCCCCATATTTTCCGTAGTGTGAGACCAAAATGAGATTCCTAAGAAGTGTCTTGGAATGCTAGGGAAGCCAAATGTCCACTTCTAGTTCTCTTTTCCTACTGTATATACCATAAGCCCTGGGAAATCCTCTCTGTGTGGCACTGTGCAAACTTGAGGGAGGGAGAAGGGTGAAGCAGTCAAAGTGAGACCATTTCTTTTATTCTTCTAATGCAGTTTTTATTTAGTTCTGTGGTCCATGCAGGTGTCTCAGGCTTATTCCCAAGTTTAGAAATGTTCACCAAGATATTCTTATCTGTGGATAGCTGCTAGTTGGACTTGCTGTGAAGGGTGGTGAAACTTGGGACCTCCTATTCCATTATCTTGCTCTGTTGCTATTAATATTTTGAACCAACTGTCATCTGTTAGACCAATTAAGAGCAGGAAAATACTTTTTTAAATTTTGCCTTCACTTGTTCTTTCTTCAATGTTCTTCCTTTCTTTATGTAGATCCAATTTCTGACCTATATTATTTTCCTTCTCTCTAAAAAACTTCTTTTAACATTTCTTGCTAGGCAAGTCTACTGGCAACAAATTCTCTCAATTTTCGTTTGTGTGAGAAAGTCTGTATTTCTCTTTCATCTTAGAAAAATAATTTTATGAGGCACAGAATTCTACTTTGGTGTTTTTTTCTCTTTCAACATTTAAAATATTTCATTCTACTTCCTTTTATTTGCATGGCTTCTGAGGAGTTGGATATAATTCTTGTTTTTACTCTTCTGGAAGTGTGGTGTTTTTCCTTGCTGGCTTGTTTTAGTACTTTAATCTTAATTTTCTGTAGTTTGAAGAGGATATAACTACGTCTAGGGTTTTTAAAAATATTTATTCTGCTTGGTGTTCTCTGAGCTTCCTGAATATGTAGTTTGGTGTCTGACATTAATACAGGGGAATTCTTTGTCATTATTGTTTGAAGTATTTATTCTATTCCTTTCTTTCTTGTTTTTCTAATATTTCCATTATGCATATATTTCACCTTTTGTAGTTACCCCACAGTTCTTGGATATTCTTTTCGGTTTTTGTCTTTATCTCTTTACTTTTCAGTTTTGGGAGTTTCTATTGAGATATCCTTATGAACAGAGATTTTCTTTTTCTCAGCCATGTCTAGTCCACAAATAAGCCCATCAAAGGCATTCTTCATATTTGTTACAGTAGTTTTGATCTGTAGCACTTCTTTGTAGTTTTTCTTAGGATTTTGATCTCTCTGCCTAATTAATCATATTTTCTTGCATGTGGTCTACCTTATTCATTAAAGCTTTTAGCATATTAATCATAGTTGTTTTGAATTCCTGATTAGATAATTTCAACATCTGTGTCTGCCATGTTTGGTTCTGACTCTTGCTCTGTCTCTTCAAGCTATGTTTTTTGTTTGTTTGTTTGTTTTTGTTTTTTGAGACAGAGTCTTGCTGTGTCACCCAGGCTGGAGTGCTATGTTGTAATTTCGGCTCACTGCAACCTCTGCCTCCAGGGTTCAAGTGATTCTCCTGCCTCAGCCTCCTGAGTAGATGGGACTACAAGTGTGCCACCATGCATGGCTAATTTTTGTATTTTTGGTAGAGACAGGGTTTCACCATGTTGGTCAGCCCGGTCTTGAACTCCTGGCCTCAGATGATTCACCGGCCTCAGCTTCCCCAAGTGCTGGGATTACAGACACGAGCCACCACACCTAGCCAAGCTATGTTTTTACTTTTTATTATGCCTTGTAATTTTTCTTGATAGCTGAATTATAATGTACTGGATGAAAAAGAAGTGCTGTAAATAGACCTTGTAATATGGTGGCAGAGGGGAGAAGTATTTCATAGTCCTGTGACTTGGTCTGTCTTTTAGTGAGCCTATGTCAATGGACTTTGAAATTCACAAATGTTTCTTGGTTCTTTTCTTATCTACTTAACGATGGCTAGAGTAGGCTGAGATTGGGTATTTCCCTTCCCCTAGATTACTAATGCTCTGATAAAATCCCAGCAGGTTAGAGTGTGGTTAACTACTTTCTCCAGAGGGCAGAACTTGTTAAGAAAAGAAGGTTCTGTTAAATTTCAAAATGGTTCCTTTCCCCCTTCCCCTACTGGAAGCACAAGGGGATCTTTCTCTGACATTCACCATGAGAACCTGGTCAAGCTCTCCTGGAAGCAAAACTCACAAAAGTGTGAGGGCCCTTCTGTGACCAGATCCCCTGGAGTGTTCAACTCTCTGACTTGCCCACACTGAGCCTCCAGCAATCCATCAATTGCAGTTCAGGTGTTTCTACTGCGACACTGGTTCCCATGGAGGTTTCTGGTCTGGTACATTGTGATTCTCTATATCTGTACACATGTCTCTCCAATTCTGGTGGAAGTGGTTTGCCCTCACGAGTTATTAATCATAATCTATAAGGGTTATTGGTTTTTCACCTTGTTCAGCTTTTTACTTGTTGTTAGGATGAAGTGGTGACTTCTAAGCTCCTTACATGTGGAGCTGAAAACTGAAAGTTCTCTGTTGATTTTTCTATGTAGATTATCAAATCTGCAAATAAGGACAGTTTTATCTTTTTAAAAAAATTTCTTCTAGCTCTTATTTTCTTTTCTTGTCTCATAGTGATTGCCAGTATTTCCAGGTTTATATTAAGTAGTAATGGCAATGGCAGTCATTTCCAATCATTAAGAAAATATTTGGGTTTTCCTATTAAATGTGATATTTTTGTTGACTACGTATGTTGATTTTTTGGTATACAGTTTTTATCACTATACAAAAATACTCTTTATATTTCTAGTTTTGAGATTTTTAGAAAATAAAAATCACCAATAGATGTTGAATATTATCTAGTACTTTTCTGCATGCGTTACTATAATCACATGATTTTTTTCCCCTTCAGTCCTTTACTAAGAAGTTAATATGACTGCTTTGATGATGTTAAATTATGCTTGAATTTCCAGGATAAACTCTTCTTTATGATGTAGCAATATCATCAATAACCACTGTTATTGTTTAGCTAATGTTTTGCTTAGGGTTCATAAGTAGAAAGAACTATGAATTTTCTTGTACTCTTGTTTTCAGAGTTTGGTAGGATGCACCCAATAAGACACTTTGGGTCTGGGTACTTTTGGAAACTTTAATTTAGTTCCCCTAATAATTATTGTTCTATTTAATATTTCTCTATCTTCCTGTGCCATTTTCTTGCATTATATATTTTCTCCAGAAATTTATTCATTTTGTGTAGATTTTCCACACCACTTAATTTCTTAATATTTGTATCATTGCTGTATCTCCATTGTGTCATAGTTATTCCACCTTCTAAGTCAGCTTTTATTTGATTTGCATCATCTTTGATTTTCTTGTGCAGATGTGTTAGCGGTTTGTCTACTTAATTAGACAAATTTGTCTCAGAATATATTTCCACTGGCCAAAGCAGATCCAGTGTTCTTTATTTTATTCATATTTATTTATTTATTTATTTTTTGAGACAAGGTCTTGTTCTATCGCCCAGGCTGGAGTGCAGCAGTGTGATCTGGGCTCACTGCAACCTCTGCCTCCCGGGTTCAAGTGATTCTACTGCCTCAGCCTCCTGAGTAGCTGGGATTTTGGTGCCCACCACCACAACTGTCCAATTTTTGTATTTTTAGTAGAGATGAGGTTTCGCCATGATGGCCAGGCTGGTCTTGAACTCCTGACCTCAAGTGTTCCACCCACTTCAGCCTCCCAAAGTGCTGGGATTACAGGTATGAGCCACTGCGCCCAGCCCAATGTTCTTTAAAAATCAGCAAAACTTCTCCATTTATTTGGCAGTACTTGTTCTCTTTTCAGTTTTCTTTGGGAAATTTCTAAAGTAGACAACTTCTTGGGAATCCTATTAAAGGGATTTAAGTATATATATTAAATGTAATTTCATATACTATACGATGGTAAAGACAACCAGATTCATTATCTTGGGAGATTTGGGTCCAGAAGGAATCAGGCTACTATTAACCACGCAAGCACAAAATTTACAACTGTTATGCATTCTAAAAGTAAATGCTAAGAGAGATGATAAAAGAAGCACTGACTCCATTATGACAGGGAAGGTTTCTCTGAGTAAGTGATGGGAGTTGACCTGGTGAGGAGGAGGAGAAACAACATTTTATATAGAGGAAAAAGAATGAACAAAACTCCTGGGGTTAGGGAGCCAGTGTGACTGAGTGAAGAGAAAGTGAAAAAAAAAAAAAATACATTCAGGGATTCCTGTGGCCATGGGTTTCCACATTAGTCTGACACAGTGGAGTTGGTTGTATGTTTAGATAGAAAATGGTTGGGGAAAAGTCTTAGGTTATAAACGAAAAGAGATAAGTATTAACATTGGAAAAGCAAAATGTCAAATTGCAAGATATAAATCTTATTTGCGTTCTAAGAAGAACAGTTGCAAAGACATATTTTAGTCATTGAAGATACTTTCAGGAAACACTCCTCTCTAACTCACTACAAGTGCCATAACAAATGTTGGTGTATTAGTCCATTTTGTGTTGCTATAAAGTACACATATGATATGGTTTGGCTGTGTCCCCACCCAAATCTCATCTTGAATTCCCACATGTTGTGGGATAGACCTAGTAAGAGGTAATTGAATCATGGGGGCAGGTCTTTCCTATACTGCTCTCGTGATAGTGAATAAGTCTCACAAGATCTGATGGTTTTATAACCTGCACAAGTTTTCTCTTTTCTGCCACCATGTAAGATGTGCCTTTCATCTTCTCTCGTGATTGTGAGGCCACCCTAGCCACATGGAACTGTAAGTTGATTAAACCTCTTTCTTTTACAAATTGCCCAACCTTGGGTAGGTCTGTATCAGCAGCATAAAAATGGACCAATACACCATACTTGAGAATGGGTAATTTATAAAGAAAAAAGGTTTATTTGCCTCATGGTTCTGCAGGATGTACAAGAAGCATGGTGCTGCCATCTGCTTGGCTTCAGGAAGCTTCATGGCACAAGGCAAAGGGAGGCAGCATGTCACATGGCAAGGGGTGGGCACCAAGCTCTTTTAAACAACCAACTCTCACATGAACTAATAGAGCAAGAATTCACTCATTGCCATGGGGATGGCACCAAGCCGTTCATGAGAGACCCACCCTCATCACCCAAATACCTCTCACTTGGCCCCA
This sequence comes from Rhinopithecus roxellana, assembly GCF_007565055.1. Classification (NCBI taxonomy): domain Eukaryota; kingdom Metazoa; phylum Chordata; class Mammalia; order Primates; family Cercopithecidae; genus Rhinopithecus; species Rhinopithecus roxellana. The sequence goes on along the minus strand of NC_044559.1, from coordinate 96,348,880 downwards.
CCTCCAACACTGGAGACAAATTTCAATATGGGATTTGGAGGGGACAAATATTCAAACCATATCAGTTGGCTTTGGACAGATAGGAAGTCCAGCCTGAGGAGGTAACTGCTTGAGCTAACTCCAACCCAAAAGTGTCAGTAAGCACCCACGGGTCTCAAACCCCAGGGCAGAGATGGACAGATAGAACTAGTTGACTTTGGAACAATTTGAAATTATTCCTATGTTGATTTGAATAGTTTAAGCCCAAAATGTTGAAGTGCAAAATTAAAAATAATTTAAATTTAAATTAATCCCTTGAGATCATATAATCCAAGGGAGAATCTGCAAACATCAGATTTGCTTAAAAGCGTGAACTCAGCAGCAATGCATGCTGCTGTGGCACTTTGATCTACTGAGGAAGCGATGGGCGTGCATTGGCACGTGCTTCTGCATTGTGCTATATATCAGCATTTTGGTTTCAAGGTAATAACCACAAGCACTAAATATCTCTTGAAGTTAACAAAATTAAGGATTGCTTAAAGTATATAAACTGTAGCTGTATAGTGTACAAGTGTACCAAAGATGTGAGTATAACTTACAAATTTGAGTCACAAAAGAAACAGGAATTTGAGGGGATATGATTTGCCATGTCTGTTCCTTAGAAATTGATGCAAAACAATTTGTTCATCCTCAGCCAGGTGTGGTGACTCACACTTGTAATCTCAGAACTTTGGGAGGCCGAGGCAGTGGATCACCTGAGGTCAGGAGTTCAAGATCAGCCTGACCAACATGGTGAAAAGCTGTCTCTATTAAAAATACAAAAATTAGCCAGGCGTGGTGGTAGGTGCCTGTAATCCCAGCTACTCAAGAGGCTGAGGCAGGAAAATCGCTTGAACCCAGGAGGTTGTAGTGAGCCAAGATCACGCCATTGCACTCCAGCCTGGGTGACAGAGTGAGACTCCAAGTCAGAAAAGAAAAGAAAAAAAAAAAAAAAAGAATTTGTTCATCCTCGTAGGGTTTTAATAGATTCTTTCCACGATACTTATTGCAAACTAGAACATTAAGCATAACAGAAGCCTTATTATGACTATGGATTGAGTAACATGACAAACAAATAGCCTTGGATATAAAACTTGAGATTGCTTCATCTGTTCTTGCAACATACGGAATTTTTCTTGCCAAGTCATTACACATGCAATATGCCTTTCTAATTAAAACTAGTGATTCCCTTTGTCACCATTTATTCCATCATTTCCTGGTACAGAAACCTTCATAACATATGATAAAGTGCCAATACCATAGTCTGAATACAGCTCCTTCATGACCTTTGTTCTTGGCCTTGCTACCCTTCTGTCTCCTATAGGAACCCGGTAGATAAACAGTCTGCTTGCTCTTCCCTGAATGTGCCTTGTGCCTTCCTGCCTCTGTAGTGTAAGAAATGTTGCCTGGAAAGTCCTTCTGTTTCTTTCTTCGATCTTGGCCTACTGAAATCCTTACAGTTCTTTAAGACTCAAGCACCATGCCTCTGGAAGCTTTATCTGTCCTTCCTAACTATGTGAACCCAAACTGGGTTCCAGAGAACACCAAGCCTATGATCACACAAGGACTATGCCTCCTGGAGTGTCACAAAACAGAAGTAGCACCTTAAATGCCCAGAGAATTCTTACAGTACACACCTGTTAATTTTTGTTTAGTTCATTCATTCCAAAATTTATTTGACTATGGGATTCTGCTTTTTGTTTTTCTTCAAATAACACCCATTAATATCCAGTAAGCACACTTTGAGAAATGTTTCCTTGCCTCACTTTGTTGCCTCATCTCACATCTTTATTTACCTACCTATTTAGTCAACAAACATTTATTGACATCTGCCAGATGTAGAGAAGAATAAAAAAATGATTCAGACTTAGAGCCTTGAGAGAAGCTTCCAGTCCAGTGGAGGAAATAAGACAGTAATGGCAGCCTAAGGTAGCCTGTTATGTCTCATGAGAGAGGTGCTGAAGAGGCACTCTGGGGGCTCAGGAGAGGGAAAACATTATTTCAACTCAGAGGAGTGTGTTAGTATGGGTCCTTCAAGAAGCAGACTCCAGAACAGGACTAAATGTGCAGGGATTTGATCAGGAGGTATAGCTGGAGAGAAATGGGGGGTGTATTAGTTCGTTTTCATTCTGCTATAAAAAATACCTGAGACTGGGTAATTTATAAAGAAAAGAGGTTTAATTGGTTCATGGTTCTGTAAGCTGTACAAGAAGTAGGATGGCATCTGCTTCTGGGGAGGCCTAAGGGAGCTTTTACTCATGGCAGAAGGCAAAGCCTGAGCAGGTGTCTTACATGGCAGGAGAAGGACCAAAAGCCGGGGGGTGGGGGCAGGCGCCATACACTTTTAAACAACCAGATCTCATGAGAACTCTATCACAAGACAGTACCAAAGGAATGGTGCTAAACCATTTATGAAGGATCTGCCCCCATGAACCAGTCACCTCCCAATGGGCCCCATCTTCAACACTGGGGATTACAATTTGACAAGAGATTTAGGTGAGGACACAGATCCAAACCATATCATCCCACTCCACCCAAATCTCATGTCCTTCTCACATTGCAAAATACAATCCTCCCTTCTCAATAGATCCCCAAAGTCTTAACTGATTCCAGGATTAATTCAAAAGTCCAAAATCTCATCTAAGACAGGACAAGCTCCTTCCATCTATGAGTCTGTAAAATAAAAAAAAAGTTATTTACTTCCAAGATACAATGGGGGTACAAGAACTGGGTAAATATTCCCATTCCAAAAGAGAGAAACTGGCCCCCAGAAAAGGGGCTACAGGCCCCATGCAATTCCGAATGCCAGCAGGACAGTCATTAAGTCTTAAAGCTCCAAAATAATTTCCTTTGACTTCATGTTTCACATCCAGGGTATGCTGATGAAAGAGGTGGGCTCTCAAAGCCTTAAGCAGCCCTGGCTCTGTGGGTTTCCAGGGTTCAGCCCCCATGGTTGCTCTCACAGGCTGGTGTTGAATCCCTATGGCTTTTCCAGGCATAGGGTGCAAGCTGTCAGTGGATCTACCATTCTGGGGTCTGGAAGACAGTGGCCCTCTTCTCATAGCTCCACTATCAGTGCCTCAATGGAGACTTTGTGTGGGGGCTTCAACCCCACATTTTCCCTTCACATTGCCCTAGTAGAGGTTCTCCATGAGTGCTCCACCTCTGCAGCAGGCTTCTGCCTGGACATTCAGGCTTTTCCATACACCCTCTGAAATCTAAGTGGAGGTTCCCAAGCCTCAGCTTTTGCACTCTGCATAACCACAGGCTTCACATCATGTGGAAGCTGCCAAAGCTTACAGTTTGTATCCTCTGAAGGAGTGGCCAGTGCTGCATCTGGACCCCTTTGAGCCAAGGCTAGAGCTGGAGTGGCTGGGATGAAGGGAGCATGTTCTGAGGCTGTGTAGGGTGGCAGGGCCCTGGGCCTGGCCCACAAAACCATTCTTCCCTCCTAGGACTCTGGGCCTGTGATGGGAGGGGTCGCCATGAAGGTCTTTGAAATGCCTTCAAGGTCTTTTCCCCATTGTCTTAGATTGATATGGTTTGGCTCTGTGTCCCCATCCAAATCTCATCTTGTAGCTCCAATAATTCCCATGTGTTGTAGGAGGGACCCGGTGAGACATAACTGAATCATGGGGGTGGGTTTTTCCTGTGCTGTTCTTGTGATAGTGAATAAGTTTCACAAAATCTGATGGTTTTAAAAAAATGGGAGTTTCCCTGCACAAGCTCTTCTCTTGTCTGCTGACATGTGAGACATGCTTTTCACCTTCTGCAATGACTGTGTGGCCTCCCCAGCCAGGTGGAACTGTAAGTCCACGTTTCTTTTGTAAATTGCCCAGTGTTGAGTATGACTTTATCAGCAGCATGAAAACACACTAATACAGTAAAGTGGTACCAGCAAAGTGGGGCATTGCTGAAAGATACCCAAAAATGTGGAAGCAACTTTGGAGCTGGTTAACAGGCAGAGGTTGGAACTGTTTGGAGGGCTCAGAAGAAGACAGGAAAATGTGGGAAAGTTTGGTACTTCCTAGATACTTGTTGAATGGCTTTGACAAAAATGCTGATACTGATATGAACAATAAGGTTCAGGCTGAGGTGGTTTAAGATGGAGATGAGGAACTTGTTGGGAACTGAAGCAAAGGTGACTCTTGCTATGCTTTAGCAAAGAGACTGGAAGGATTTTGCCCCTGCCCTAGAGACCTGTGAAACTTTGAACTTGAGGGAGATGATTTAGGGTATATGTCAGAAGAAATTTCTAAGCAGCAGAGCATTTAAGATGTGTCTTGGGTGCTGTTAAAGGCATTCAGTTTTATAAGAGAAGCAGAGCATAAAAGTTCAGAACATTTGCAGCTGGACAATATGATAGAAACAAAAATCCCATATTCTGAGGAGAAATTCAAGCCAGCTGCAGAAATTTGCATAAGTAATGAGGAGCCGAATGTTACTCCCAAGGCAATGGGGAGGATGTCTCTAGGGTATGTCAGAAGTCTTCATGGTGGGCCCTCCCATCACAGGCCTGAAGGCCTAGGAGGAAACAGTTTTGTGGGCTGGACCCAGGATTCTTGTTCTGTGTGCAGCCTAGGGACTTGGTACCTTGGGTCCCAACTGCTCTAGCCATGGCTAAGGGGCCAATGTAGAGCTGGGGCCATGGCTTCATAGGGTGCAAGCCCCAAGCCTTGGCAGCATCCATGTGGTGTTGAGCCTTGCAAGTGCACAGAAGTCAAGAATTAAGACTTGGTAACCTCCACCTACATTTCAGAGAATGTATGGAAATGCCTGGATGTCCAGGCAGAAGTTTGTTGCAGGGGCAGGGCTGTCATAGAGAACCTCTTCTAGGACAGTGCAGAAGGGAAATGTGGGGCCTGGATCCCCCATACAGAGTCCCTACTCGGGCACCACCTACTGGAGCTGTGAGAAGAGAGCCACCATTCTCCAGACCCCAGAATTGTAGATCCACTGACAACTTGCACTGTGCTCCTGGAAAAGCTGCAGACACTCAATGCCAGCCCTTGAAAGCAGCCAGGAGGGAGGCTGAACCCTGCAAGGCCACAGGGGTGGAGCTGCCCAATACCACAGGAACCCACCTCGTGCATCAGCATGATCTGGATGTGAGAGATGCAGTGAAAGGAGATCATTTTGGAGCTTAAAGATTTGACTGCCCCCCTGGATTTTGGACTTGCATGGGGCCTGTAGCTCCTTTGTTTGGTCAGTTTATCCCATTTGAAACAGCTGTATTTATCCAATGACTGTACCTCTGTTGTACCTAGGAAGTGACTAACTTGCTTTTGATTTTACAGGCTCATAGGTGGAAGGGACTTGCTTTGTCTCACATGAGACTTTGGACTCTGGACTTTTGAGTTAATGCTGAAATGAGTTAAGACTTTGGGGGATGGTTGAGAAGGCATGATTGGTTTTGAAATATGAAGACATGATATTTGGGAGGGGCTGGGGTAGAATGATATGGTTTGGTTCTGTGTCCCTACCCAAATCTCATCTTGTAGCTCCCATACTTCCCATGTGTTGTGGGAGAGACCTGGTGGGAGATAATTGAATCATGGGGCAGGTCTTTCCAGTGCTGTTCTCCTGCTAGAGAATAAGTCTTACTAAATATAATGGTTTTAAAAAACGGGAGTTTTCCTGCACAAGCTCTTCTCTTGTCTGTTGCCATGTGAGACGTGCCCTTCACCTCCCACCATGATTGTGAGGCCTTCTCAGCCACGTGGGATCATAAGTCCAATAAACCTCTTTCTTTTATAAATTGCCCAGTCTCAGGTATGTCTTTATAGTGTGGAAACAGACTAATACATGGATATTAGCACTTGGCTCCTCTTTATTTAGGCAAATTTCTGTAGCTGTCTTGAAAATGAGATTGTCTAAATTCCTGTCTTGAAAATGAGATTTTCTTTTCTGCCACATGGACAGGCTGCAATTTTCCAAACTTTTACTCTCTTTTAAATGTAAATTCCCATTTCAGGTCATGTTGTTGCTCACATATGTAAACATAGGCTGTTAGAAGTAGCCAGGCCACATCTTGAATGCCTGCTGCTTAGAAATTTCTTCCACCAAATACCCTAAATCATCACTCTTAAGTTCAGAGTTCCACAGATCCTTAGGGCAGGGGCATAATGCCTCCAAATTCTTTGCTAAAGCATAACAAAAGTGACCTTTGCTCCATTTCCCAATAAGTTCCTGATTTCCATTTGAGACATCCTCATCCTGGACTTTGCTGTCCATGTCACTATCAGCATTTTGGTCAAAACTATTCCATGACTCTAGGAAGCTCCTAACTTCCCCTCATCTTCCTGTCTTCTGAGCCTTTCAAATATTTTCAGCCTTTACCTGTTACCCAGTTTGAAAGTTGCTTCCACATTTTCAGGTCTCTTTATAAAAATGCCCCACTCCCAGTACCAATTTTCTGTATTTGTCCATTTTTGCACTGCTGTAAAGAAATACCTGAGACTGGATAATTTGTAAAGAAGAGAGGTCTAATTGGCTCACAGTTCTGCAGGCTGTGCAGGAAGCATCGTGGCATCTGCTTGTGGGGAGGCCTCAGGGTACTTTTACTCATGAAAGAATGCAAAGCAGGAGTGGGCATCTTACACGGCAGGAGCAAGATCAAAGTGGGGGGAGGGGCCACACACTTTTAAACAAACAGATCTCATGATAACTCTGTCATGAGACAGCACCAAGGGATGGTGCTAAACCATTCATGAAGGATATACCCCCATGATCCAATCACCTTGCACTGGGCCCCACCTGCAACATGTGACATTATAATTTGACATGAAATTTAGGTGGAGACACAGATCCAAACCAGGGAGGAAGCTGAGAAAGCCTGGGACAGCCATAGAGCCACCATCAAGCCTGACCCTGAGTGAAGGAAAGAGGAGGGGGTTAGGTGGAAGTGTGTGCAGCCCAAGGAACATGTGGTAAGGCTATCAAGATTTCCTGTGCCAAAGTCAGTGTCAGAGTTGACTTGAGCCTCCCATTATTGAGCCTGCCTTGGTCTGTCACACTGGGAGCAGCCTACTCTTCTTCACACACAGAGTAGCCTCATTGCAAATACAGCAGTGAAATTGTGAGTGAAGCTATGGGTCTGTCATGGCAGGTAAATGGGTGCATTACTTGGCTGTAGCACAGAATGGGGTAGAATTTGTGTAGAAGCTGGCATTGGTGTTTGATCTTCACGTATCATGAGAACATAGGGATGAGAGAGAAGAGTGTTTCAGGAGTTTTTATCAAAGCTTCACTACATAGGTATGATTGAGTATGTCATTGGCCACTGCTGATTGAACTCAATCTCCAGGCCCATTCCTCTCCCAGGAGGTCAGGGTTTGGGGCTGAAAGTTCCAACCATCTAATTCTGCAGGGTTGCTCTGGCCGGGCCAGCTGCTCCCTTGAAACATCTGAGGGGTCACCTTAAGTCACCTTTTTAGCATAAACTCAGATATAGTTGAGAAGAGCTCACTATAAATAACAAAAGACACTCCTTTAGTTCAGGAAATTCCAAGGGTGTTAGGAATTCTGTGCAAAGACCAAATCTACAGTATATTTTTGTGATATTAAAAAATATATGCTTGGTCCTCATCCCAGTCTCCTGGCATACAACTCCTAAAATCCTTGGAATATTTAAAGTGATAAGTGTTTTTTTGTACGCTAATGACTGACTGATGGATGGAAGCCCCTAGTTGGTTAGCTCCTGGATGGGGGCTGGTCAGCAGAAAGACTGAAGCCTGATTAGAGGGTTGGGACTTCCCAATCACACACTCATCCCACTCTCAACTTTGGGGATGGAGAAGCACTGAGGGTAGCTGAAGTTGATCACCAATGGTCAACTATCTAATCAATCATGCCCATGTAATGAAGCTTTCATAAAACCCGAAAAGAACAGGGTTCAGATGAACTTTTGGATAGCTGAACATGTAGAGCTTCCTGTAGGGTGACATCCCAGGGAGGGCATAGAAGTTCCATGCTCTTTCTTCTATGCCTCACCCTACTCATCTTCTTCATCTGTACCCTTTTTAATATTCTTTATAATGAACTGGTAAGCATAAGTGTTTTCCTGAGTTCTATGAGCCCCTCTAGCAAGTTAATCAAACCCAAAGAGGGAGTTGTGGGAACCCCGATTTATAGCAGTTGGTCAGAAGCACAGGTAGTAATACAACCTAGGGCTTGTGATTGGCATCAGAAGTGGGGACAGTCTTGTGGACTGAGCCCTCAACCTGTGGGATCTGACACAATGTGCCCAACACTATCTCCAAATAATACTAGAATTGAACTGAATTAGAGGACACCCAGCTGGTATCCACTGTGGATGTGTGTTGTAAGAGTATAGTAGCAGAAACTACAAAAATTTTTTTATTACATCACAGGCACCTATCTCAAAGAGCTGTTATGAGGATTAAAGAGTTCGTAAGAGTGATACACTTAGTCCGGTGCCTGACAAAAGTAAGTGCTCAATAAATATTAGCCATTGTTAACAAAAAGAATCAAATGCTGTAAAATATTTGAAGAGATTTATTCTGAGCCAAATATGAGTGACCCATGTCCTGTGACCAACCCTCAGGAGGTCCTGAGAACATGTGCCTGAGGAGGTCAGCCTACAATTTGGCTTTATACAGTGTTAGGGAGACATGAGACATCAGTCAGTACATGTAAGATGTACATTGGTTTGGTTCAGAAAGGCAGGATGACTTGAGCAAGGGCTTCCAGGTCATAGGTAGATTCAAACATTCTCTGATTGGCAGTTGGTTGAAAGAGTTAAGTTATTGTCTAAAGACTTTGAATCAATAGAAAGAAATGTCTGGGTTAAGAAAAGGGTTGTGAAGACCAAGGTTTTATCACTTAGCCTCCACCATAGCAGGTTTCAGAGCAAACAGATTGTAAATGTTTCTTATTAGACTTACAGAGTCTGTTCTATCAGTCTTCACGTCTGTGTTGATGATAATGCTGGTCAGCTTTTCCTGAATTCCAAAAGGAGGGTAAAATGAGGCATGTCTGACCACCCCCCCCTCTCACTCCCATGATGGCCTGAACTAGTTTTTCAGGTTAAGCTTGGAATGCCCTTGGCCAAGAGGAACCAGTCCATTCAGACGGTCAGGGGCTTAGAATTTTATTTTTAGTTTACGTCATTAATATTATTATTGAAAATAATGTGGAAGTACTGAGGAATTTAGATTCTACTCCATAGTCAGTGATCAAACATGCTTGAGGAGCTGTAATAAGTTGTCCTTAGGGAAAAGTATTTGCACAACACATAGAAGACAAATAGGATAGGAAGCTTCTATTTATTGAACACCTACTGTATGTAGCACATGCTGAAATTATGCACACATTTTCTCATTTAATCTTCGAAAGGAATATATTGAGTACATTTTACAAATGAATCTGACAAGTGATTTCTTACATTTCCGGTTTAAACTTAGATCTATCTGACTGGAAGAAACCAGTGGGAGGTTTTTTGTGTGTGCATGTGTGATAGGAAGACGGGTTACAAAGATTTGTTTGTATGAAAGAGGAGATGTGTTGCCCCATGTTGCACGTCTTCTTTGTGTGTGTGACAGTCTGCTTCAGTACACTATGTTATTTATACATGTATCTTTCATGGTACCTGCCTCATAATAGATCACAACAGCTAACATTCATTACTAATAATGTGCTCAACATTGCTCTAAGAGCTCAGTCTGTCAACTCATTTAACTCACAACAGCCTTCCAAGTGGGTGCTATTAATATAATCTCCATTTTACTAGAGAGGAAACTAAGGCACTAAGGTGTTGAGTAGTGATCATCGTCCAAGCTGGGATATGAACATGATGGTTTGGTTCCCTATTCTGCCTTTTACTATGACACCCACTGCCTTCCAACTCCATTTCAACAAATACTCACTAAATTAAATGATAGCTCTATTTTTGATGTCTTGATTTTTACCTTGCTTAATATTTGTAACTAAAATAATGGAGCCTATGGGAATCAGCAAAATTAAGACTGCTGTTTTCTCCTCTGAAAGGAAGAATAAGATGATCGTATCTCCTGAAGATATTATGCAGGAAAGAGGCGCTCTCCTTCAGTGCCTGCTCCCTACTTCTAGAATTTGTTTTGAGACCCTGGGTGGATGGCACTGGTTTTTATTGGGATGGGGATGACTGGGAATAGGTTGAGGGTAAGAGTGGGGAAGTCAAGAGTCAGTTTGGACTTGGTTAAGTTTGAGATATCTTTTAGTCATCTAAGTGGACTTTTTAAGTGGGTAGCCTGGAACTCAGGGGGCTAGAGATATACATTTGAGATAACAGGCTATTAACCAGGCAACCTTAGAGGGCTTATAAGGGAGTCATGAGTATTCCAACATTTTGAGATAGGGTACAGGCAGAGGGGGTGGCAGAGGAAACAAAAGAATATGTATGACTACTAAGTGAACATAGTAGGAAAATGAAGGCGTAAAGCAGCTAATGGAAATTGTATGCTGTTTCAGTTTACAAACTTAGGTATGTTCAGATGAGAAGATAAAGCAGCATTAGCTGATCAATATCAATAGAAAAGGTGACTATCTCACAGCATCTTCCAATGTAGGAGAGAAGAACTATTGAGATATTACAATTGCCCTAAGTAATAATGAACCTATATGTAGTAAGAAACAATATATGAATAGAGTTAGCTAAATAAATATTCTGCTAAACTATTAGGCTGGGATCAAAACAGAACAAACAAATAAGGAAGCAAAGCTCCCAAACAGTTCATAACTGCTAGTCCTTCTTTGATGAAATTTAAGCCAAATTCACTCTTGTGTCAGTTCTTTTTTTCTTTTATTGGGGGACTAGAAATACAAGACTTACAAAGCAACAGTGAATAATCACCAACCCTTCAAAACAATATTTCAGGAGAAAGCTAATGTATGCTGGGCTTAATACCTAGGTGATGGGTTGATAGGTACAGCAACCACCATGGCACATGTTTACTTATGTAACGAGCCTGCACATCCTGCACATGTATCCTGGAACTTAAAATAACATGAAATAAGACAATATTCCAGGAGGAAAATATCCTTTTCAGATTTTAAAATTTTGTGACTCATCTTGACCTAATATTTAGTAAAAGAGAAAGACCACCTATTGTAGGTTCTTGTCTTCCACACATTCTGTAACACCTTTTTCTTATATTTGGAGCAAGAATGAATTTGAGAACAGACACAAAGAAAGCCCAGAGACAGGGCGCAGTGGCTCACGCCTGTAATCCCAGCACTTGGGAGGCCAAGGCGGGCAGATAACCTGAGTTCGAGACCAGCCTGACCAACATGGTGAAACCCCATCTGCACTAAAAATACAAAAATTAGCTGGGTGTGGTGGCAGGCACCTGTAATCCCAGCTACTTAGGAGACTGAGGCAGGAGAGTTGCTGGAACCTGGGAGGCAGAGGTTGCAGTGAGCCAAGATCACACCATAGCACTCCAGCCTGGAGCATGGCTTTGTCTCAAAAAAAAAAAAAAAAAAAAAAAAAAAAAAAAAAAAAGCCCAGAAATTAATTCTTGTATAATGGTGAATGCATTTTTTGAGATCAGATAACATCAGGCACATTCAGGGTGGTATCGCCATAAACAGATGGATTTTCCACAAGGGTGCCCAGACTACACAATGTCTTTTCAACGAATGTTCTGGGAAAAATACCCGCATGCAAAAGAATGACGTTGAACCTTTACCATACACCATATACAAAAAATAACTCAAAATGGACTAAAGAACTAAATGTAAGAGCTAAAACTATGAAACTGTTAGATGAAAACAGTTGAAAAGCTTTATGACATTGTATTTGGCGATGATTTATTGGCTATGACACCAAAAGCACAGGCAACAACAGCAACAAAAAAGCATAAACTGGGACTTCATCACAATTATAAATTTTGTGTATCAAAGGACACTATCAAGAGTGAAAAGACAACTCACAAAATGAGAGAAAATATTTGCAAATCATATATCTGATAATGGATTCACATTCAGAATATGTAAAGAACCCCTACAACTTAATAGCAGAAAAACCCAGACAACCCTATTCAAACATGGGCAAAGGACCTGAATGGACATTTCTCTAAAGAAGATATACAAATGGTCAGTAAGCACATGAAAAGATGTTCAACATCACTAGTCGGAAGAAAAATGCAAATCAAAACTACGATATCACTTCACACCCATTAAAATGGCTGTTATCAACAAAACAAAACAGAAAATAACAAGTGTTGGTGAGGACGTGGAGAAATTGAATTCTTGTGAAGAATTTTACATGCTGAAGGTCATGTAAAATGGTGCAGCCACTGTGGAAGACAGACAGTTCCTTAAAAAAATTAAACTTAGAATTATCATATGATCTAGTAATTCCACTTCTGAGTGCACATGCCCCAAAATTGAAAGCAGGGACTCAGATACTTGCAAACCATGTTCATAACAGCATTATTCACAGTAGTCAAAATGTGGAAACAATTCAATGTCCATCAAGAAATAAATAAGGTGGCTCACACCTGTAATCCCAGTATTTTGGGAGGCGGAGGTGGGAGGCTTGCTTGAGGCCAGGAGTTCAAGACCAGCCTTGGCAGCATAGAGAGACTCTGTACAAAAACAAATAAAAAATTATCTGGTTATGATGGTGTGTACCTGTAGTTCCAGTCACTCAGAAGGCAGGGGCTGGAGGAGTCTGAAGCTGCAGTGAGCTATATAAATAGGTAAACAAGATGTGGTATACACAAAATGGATGGAAATTCCGACCTATGCTGCAATATAAGTGAAGCTTGAAAATACTATGCTAAGTGAAATAATTTAGAACCAAAAGGATATTGTATGATTCTGCTTATGTGAAATATCTGGAATAGGCAAATTCATGCGACAGAAAGTAAAATAGAGGTTACCAGGGCCTGGGGATAGGAGAGAAGGGGTAGTTAGTATTTCAAGGGTACAGAGCTCCTGTATGGAATCACGAAAAAGTTCTGGAGATGTATGGGGTGATGAATGCAGAACACTGAGAATGTACTTAGTGCCAATGAAGTGTATACACTTAAAAATGGTTAATATGGTAAATTTTACCACAATAAAGAAAAGAATACCAATCCCAAAAAAGAAATAATGGATTTGAGAATCTTTGATCG